>NC_143572.1:76517142-76830357 GCF_054136105.1 Typopeltis vanoorti
CTAAACAATGAAATGAAAATAATAATAATAAGTGTGAGTTTTTTTTTTCCAGATCAAGAAATACTTAGCATTTGTCTATTTTATTCAATACATTATAAACTGAGCATCTTGGTCCTTCAGGCAACATGAAGCATGAATGAACTATGAATAGCATCATACTGAAGAAAGTTAGATCCCTTTTCAACTATTCTGATCTCAGATCTCTTTTCAAGTATTCTGACAGAATTTTTTTCAAATTTTGACTTACTACAGACAGTAACAATAACATACTTACTAAATGTCTAAGTTCTTCTATATTCCTTGTGGCCAAATAAAAGACACTTAGAACTAACCTAATATATCTAGTATAAATCTCTACTGAGATATGTGGAGGGCAATCAAGAACAAGAATATCCAAAACCTCATCTATAGTGAAAAGAAACATCGAAAATCAACAAGCTTAAAAAATTTCATATAAAAATATCTAAAGTATTAACTTATTACATGCTTTTTGTTTTGTACATGGTCAATGACTACTAAAAAAAAAGTTAACTAAATCATAGTAAAAAAAATCATGTCTAAAATAGACAATGAAAAAATTTAATTGAGATATAAATGAAATATAATATAAATGAAAAATATAAATAAATAAAAAATATAATGATGACATGACCAGCTAGTTTGGTTAAGTTTACCAGAGTAAGGCCAAAAAGGTTACAGCAGTTCACTAGGTAAAAAATAAATAGCTAATTAAGTGAATAACATTTCATGTACAAGAAAAAAAAATGAATAAAACTGAACATGCAAGAAAATCCTGTCAAAATCTGACAAGATTTGCATAAGCATATATGGCTCAGCCAGATCAATAAAAATTGCATTCCTACTCTCAAATGAAGCACTAACACTTCACTTGAGAGAGTAGACAATAGTAACATATACATGAATGGGCAAGTAAATGGAACTTTCAGTTCAATGTTGCAAAGCATATGGTTTTGAGATTTGGTAAGCAATGATGGGATGCAAAGTATACACTTGGTGGGGAAAGTTTAACGGAAGTAGAGGAGATGAGAGATCTACGAGTGATGGTGGACAAGGACCTGAAATTCAATGACCACATTGCACAAGCTGTGAAGACATCACATCGGATAATGGCAATGATGTGGAGGATACCCTGACATGCAGAAATAGAGAGGTTATGATGCCATTGAATAAGGCCTTAATCAGGCCTCATATGGATTACTGTGCACAGATTTGGTTGCCAGGTTTTCGTGGTGATGAGGATATGTTGGGAAGGGTTCAGAGAAGATTCACAAAGTAGTCTTTGGAATGTGGTGGAGTATGAGGACAGATTGAGAGAATCTACGGGTTGCAGCACCTCATGAAGAGGAGGAAGAAGGGGGGGATTTTGATTGAGACATATAAGCTATTCAGGAGTTATCGGGTCAACATGAAAGAGATTTTTCATAGAATGGGAGGGAGAGAGAGAGAGGGTAGAACAAGAGGCCATTGCTGGTAACTGTGTAAGAAGGTGTGAGCAGAGGAGTGAGGAATAGGTTCTTTGCATGGAGAGTGGCTGGTGAATGGAATGCATTGCCTGAGTGTGTTGTAGGTGTAGATTGAATCGGTTAAAGCACAGTTGGATGAGCATTGTGTGCAACAGTGCGTATCTCCCACAATGAGTCTCTGACTCCACGGAGGTCAAATGTTAATAATAATAATAATACTCGGCACAAAAAAAGGTGCAAGATGACTGTAACCAAGATGGAGAATAGCAAGAACTTTCTCTCTTCTGTTTCAACATAGACAGACCTATCAATGCTGAATTTCAGGCTTAATATTATGCAATTTACTTGTTAGTTCCTCATGAGAAGTTGAGTGCCACTGATCAGTTAACCTTCCTTTTATTAACCATCTGTAGTCTGTATAAGAGATTAAAACAGTACATAGACAAAGTCAAGCTTTCTCCATAGACATCACACACTTTTGACAGCAGTTTTCTTTTGTGTTCAAGACCAAGCTGCATGGGCACACCGCTCAGCAAACGAAATCAAGTAGAATCCGACTTGACACACTGCAATCCAGAAAAACAACAGCAGATCCAACACAGAAGACTCAGATACTGAACTTCTGGGTCAGACATGTAAGATGTCAGATCACTTAGCTCTATATACACTAAATAGCAGCAGGCGGACTGATGAAGTAAGCAACTTTCTTCACTGATAGAGTAAGAAAAAGTACAAACCTCCCATAGGCAATGACTATTGTGTTCCTGCTGAGAGCTTGTGTAATCTCTTTCACAATATAAAAGGGATGAATGGAAGTGTAAGTCTGATATATGTCATTGAACTTCTCAGAAAAAAAATACTAATCCATGTAGCATGGTTAGGTAAAGATTTATTTTTATGGCATAGTCAGATGACAATTGGTTCCATTGAAGCAAGAGAGCAGGTTTATTTGCTTCGACAAAAAGGCTCTAAATGGGCAATTTGTGAAATGCACCAACAATAGCTATTTGCATATCTTAATGATGAATAGTGTCCAACCATTGCAGAGTGCTCGTCCTGCAGAAGCACAGACTTATAACTATAATCAAGCTTTGAGTGAAATGCAAGGTAAAGATGAAGCAAGAAAGACTGATCAGCACCCCATTCTGTAGAGAATAGAGTACAAATGATATTTAATTATCATTTTACTTTTATCTTAGTTGACAAAATGCCCTAAGAACTTGACTTCTGTTGCTATTAAGATAATTACTTGTCCCATCCTTAACTGGGAACCAGGTGAAGATTAAATTTTCAGCAAAAGGTGTACAAACTTTTTTTTCTGCTGAAAATCTGAATCTGTTAAACTCAAAATTCATGAAGATATATGATCAACTGCTTATTGAAGCCTTTCAATGACCCTCATATTACAAGAATGACAGAAAATTGAGGATCAACTCTGAATGTCAACATACCGAAATTGTTCAGTTATTGAGTTTACTTTGACAGCAAAATGTATTATTATACCTAAGACAGAGCCTTAGGAAAGAGACTCTCCTCTCAGCAATGTTGCCAGGACAATGTACCTTCCACTCAGACTTGGAAGATTCAGCCAGAGAGAAGAAAGTTTTTAATAAAAGGAGGAGGAAGATGCCCATGAGACCTAGATTATAAAGATCTTTTAATATACCTTATCTGCAAGATTATTTCATGTAGTTTTTTCATTACAAGGAATGCATCTCTGCTAGTCTCTTCTAAACAAACGAGTGGCGATTGATGTTTTTTGTTTTTGTTTTTGCCTCAATAAGTATTCTGCTGTAAATTAAGAGTTGGAGATCCATGGAGAATAGTGGGAGATGTTTTACCAACTCATTATGCATATCATAAGGTCCTACGACAGGCATGAGAGAGTAGCAGTGTTCTTTTCAGTAGTATGGATTAATCTCATTGAAGAGAAGTTACATCTCAGTTTGTTTGGTTGTTCTTAGAATAATCAAAAATTAAAGAGGATAAAAAAGCTGCTAGATTTCTCCTAGAGGATCTGGAATTGCTTTGGGATCAACAATTATGCATCTATTATGTTTCAGAGTAGACAAATGTGTTTTATATCCACCCTTTATTCATTTTTGGATTTCATTACATAGAACTTCTGTACCAGTTTCATGATTGATAAATGATGCAAACTGGATGCAAGGATGTTTTTGTCAGTGACATTAAACATAATGTGCTTTGCATTTTACATCAAATGTCAAAGACAAAAACATTGATTTAACTTTAGTATCTTCTACATTTCTGCACTGATTCAACATTAGTAACTTCTTAGGACCGGCTCCTCTATTCATGAAACTGCAATAAAGGTCGAAACCAGTCTAGGTAGCAATCCTTCCATAAAGTTCTTGCATTATGGCATACCAAGGTAGCTGATATGAAGTCAACAGTCTTCATGCTTATGTATAGAATTAAAACAAGAATATAATATCTTGTCAGACATAATATATGATCTAATCAAGCATAAAAACTTTTCGCAACCATCTCTCATTCAGAGTATTTAATAAAGTGATACACCTTTTTTCTACTTATATGTGGAAAATACAGTAAAACTCCGAAATTACGCGGTAGGTGGGACCAACCACCAATTGTGTAACTCAGGGTATAATTTTGCATGCAATTTATATATACAAACATACAATTGGGACCAAAGGTTTACAAAAACACCTATATTTTTTAAGAAATATAATGATAATTGTAGTTTTTCGTACATACAAAAAAAGAAAGTTATTTCGATGTCGATGGTTTCATAAAATCTTATAGATTCGTCTGACGGCATAATGTCTTTATCTTGTCACGCAAAATTTCTTCATAGCAAGCTAATGATTTTTTTATTCCTTGCCTTGTGGCTACAATTCGCTCCTCGTTAGAATCTATGTCCTCCAAAATCTGTAAACCTTTCTTTTATGATTGTTCTTACTGTGGATTCCTGTAGATCGAACTTCTTTGCTAGCTCACAAATTTTCATTCCATCTTCAAAATTCTTAATAATGTTGAGTTTTGTTTCCAAAGTCAATATTTTTCTTTTCTTGCTAGCTGTAGAAGAATCGGACTTGCTTCTTTTGGATGACATTATTATTTTTGATGTGATAAAATTTTTATCAAGAACATAACATTAAACAATTGCAAGGTTTGTAGACTATAAAAATCATGTATGAATGGAGACCGTGCGAAACATGTCAGTGTTTGTTCACAGCATGTGCGACACGGCTGGCACCTGAAAGATACAACTAGTGGTGAGGCATGAAGTGAGGCAGGAATACGTACATATAAGAAACCGCATAACTCCGGATTCGCATAAGTCGGGGTATGACTGTATTTGACTTCTACATTTGAAATATATATTACCTTACATAAATAGTATTACGTATCTCTTTTTTTGTGTGTGTGTGTGTGTGTGTGTGTTAACTGAAAAAAAATCTCTCACTGCACAATATCTCTTAAATATTATTATTATTATTCAGGCCTCCATGGAACCAAGAGAATATCATAGTGGGAGGTCCTTCTTAGGAAACAAAGTCTATCATACCACTCCTTGAACTCATTGACCGTTCTTGCTCTCATCACTCTCTCAGGCAATGCATTCCACAGTTCAACCACCCTCCATGCAAAGAAACCACTCCTCACCCTCTTGCTCACAGCTTCCTTTCGTAACCTCCAGGGATGACTCTTTCCCACTGTTCCACCAAGCGAAAGAACTCCCCAATATTCACCCTGTAACTGCCTCTCACAAGTTTAAAAGTCTCAATCATATCACCTCTCCTCCTTCTATCCACCAAACTCTGCAGTCCATCATACCACTCCTTGAATTCATTGACTGTTCTTTCTCTCATCATTCTCTCAGGCAAAGAAACCACTCCTGAACCTCTTGCTCACAGCTTCCTTTCATAACCTCCAGGGATGGCTCTTTCCCCCTGTTTCACCAAGCGAAAGAACTCCCCAACGTTCACCCTGTAACTGCCTCTCAAAAGTTTAAAAGTCTCGATCATATCACCTCTCCTTCTTCTATCCACCAAACTCTGCAGTCCACATTCCCTCAGTCGATCCTTATAACTGATATTGAACAGTCCTGAAACAATCTTTGTTATCCATCTCTGTACCCTTTCCACAGTTAATTTATGCCCTCCAAATCCTGGGGACCAAATTTGAGAACAATAGTCTAAGTGTGGTGTGATCAGGGTCTTATACAATGGAATGATAACTCTTATCTCTGTAGGTCAGCATCCTTCTCAGTATTGCAGCAATCTTCTGGGTTACCTTCACCACCTTTGCAATATGCTCCCTGAATTTCAGTTTTCTATCAATCATCATCCCCAGATCTCTTGTCTCCCCTACTTCCTCCAGTACAGCTGCTCCAATCGAGTATGCAGCCGCCCAGCGATGGATCCCAAACTTCAAGACTTTACATTTTGTTGCATTAAACCATCACCCCCATTTGTTTGCCCATCTGTCTAGTTTATTCAAATGCTCTTACAGGGCTGCCACATCTGCACTATTACTGATAACCTTTCCCAGCTTCACATCATCAGCAAACAACTGAATATCCCACTGCAATCCACCGATAATGTCATTGATATAAAGGTTAAGCAATATAGGTCCCAGTACTGAGCCCTTTGGGAGCCCACTTGTAACCTTCTGCTTCCTTGAAACTGCCCCACCATACACAACTCTGATACCTATCGGACAGCCAATCCTGAATCCCGTTGACCAACATGACATCCAAACCCATGTGCTGCAACTTAAATATCAGCATATCATGTGGCAACCTGTCAAATGCCTTTGCTAAATCCAAGAAAATGGCAGTATCTGCCTTTCCCTCATCTACTGCTCTTGTAACTTTATTATAAAAGGCTAGCATATTACTAAAACAAGAGTGCCCCTTAACAAATTCATGTTGACTCTTACAGATAACATTATCCCCATATCATAGAGATATCAGAGCCCATAGCCAATCCTTCTCACAGATAACATTACACTCATCTGCCCAACACTGTATATGTTCATAAGGCATATTCCGGTAATTGGACCACATTTTTTTATTAAGCTAAAAGCACAATAAAGAAATAAAACCCGACAAGTTTCGTAAGTCGTTTGACTTACATCTTCAGGGGTAAAAGGTAATTGAAAGTTAAAACAACAAAAAAAAGAGAAATTAATAGTTCATACTATACAGTTGTAGCTGTCTGACTGTTTATAAAATTAAAAAATCAAAATGCAGATTCAAAGCAATGCTAAGTTTAAACAATGCTGGATGATGCCACGTTCTGTTATTCATGTTCATAATGTCCGAGGTCTGATTGATGTATATTTTTTATCACAGCTGACCAAACTTGGTGTAGAATTAAGCCTTGGTTTTTATTGCATTGTGTTGGAATTCTAAGCATGTTTGCAGCTTCTTTAAATTTCCTTATATGTAACAGTTTTTTCTATATAAGACATGTTTGTTTTCTGCCAGAGTACATTGTGGCTGGTGGAAGTGGTATGGAAAGCTAGATCTGATTTGTGTTCTCTTCTGTTTTGTACATCCTTTTGGTGTTCGTTCATGCGTATTTCCCCAGATCTTCCTGTCTGTCCTATGTAGCAGATTGTGCAAGAACAATAAATTTTATAAACACCTGGTTTTTTTAAAGGATGAAGTGGAGGTTTTGGGAGATATAGAAATCTTGCAGAAAGCTACTTTGATGTTATGTTTGTTTAGTAATTTAGCCATCTTGTCTGTAACATTCTTGATATATGGAAGCGTGATGGCGTTTTTGAAATCTTGTTTCTGTGGGATGCTTGTAGGAGGTGTGTGGAGGATTTTTTTGATAGTCTTGGGTTCATAACCTTTTTTTTTGAGGATCTGTGTTAAATATTCCAATTCTTCATTTCTCTGTTTTTCTGTGCTGGAAATATTATAAGCTCTGTCCCTCAGGGTTTTTATTAGACCTATTTTTTGCAAAGTGGCCACATTAAGAAATCTTCCTGTGTTGGTGGGTTTTCTATATATTGAGAAAGAAAGTTTATTATCTTTTTCATTGACTTCTAATAGGATGTCAAGAAAAAGAAGTTTTCTAAGTTCTTCTTGTTCTAAAGTAAATTTTATATTCTTATGTAAATTATTCAGGTAATTTTTGAAAGCAATGAGTTCATCTCTTGTTCCTGGCCAAATGATGAAAATGTCGTCTATATAGCGTAGCCAAATTTTTGGTTTTTTATGATAATTGATTAAAGCATTATTTTCAAAATGTTCCATAAATAGGTTAGCTAAAGCCAGAGAGAGGGAAGAGCCCATAGCCAATCCTTCTTTTTGTTCCCAAAATTTGTCGTGATATATGAAAAAAGTATTATTTATACAATGTTTATAAAGATCTACGATGTCCGGTGGAAAGAGGTCTTAAAGGAGATTCACAGTTTCGTTTCTTGGAACATTTGTAAATAGGCTGATAATGTCCAAACTTGCTAAAATGTCTGAAGGTCCAATGTAAATATCTTTTACCTTCTCAATAAAATGTGTACTGTTCTTGATGAAAGAGGATGTTTTTCCTGTGTGATGTAAAATCATGTTAGTGAGATGTTTTGCTAAATTACAGGTCAGAGAGTCTCTTCCATCCACCACTGGGCTTAAGGGAATACCTATCTTATGTATTTTTGGTACACCATAAATTCTTGGAACTAATGGGTGTTTTGATTGTAGAGTTCTTTTAAATTCTTCAGTCCAATTATGCATCTTTTTAATTAGATCATTGGTTTTATTGTGAACATGCCATGTGGGATCTCTGTCTCTGTCTAATACTTTTTTCATATATCAAGACAAATTCTGGGAACAAAAAGAAGGATTGGCTACGGGCTCTTCCCTCTCTCTCCATCCCTCAGGGACAGAGAGAGGGAAGTCCATCAGCACTGTACAAATCTTTATGTTATTATAACAAATCTTTATAACAAGATGAAAGACTTGTTGGTTATTCTCCACCTCATTTGCTTCATGATGCCTCCACACATACTTGTGTGCATCCAGCCTAATTTCTTTAGTTTCCCTGCCTTTGCACTTCCACACTCTTAGTGAATAAAGCTCTCTCTAGACACCAAACTCTGAATCCATTTAAGTATAGTCCATCAGCATTGTACAAATCTTTATGTCCATCAAATTACAAGTGCACAAACTCTACACCATCCCTTCTGCACAACCTGCATATTGATTCATTACTTATCATTGCCCTCCTTCTCAGTTCACCTCTATCATATCATGGCAGCAGACTTACAAACTTCACCCTCACCACCTTCATCAATAACACTTTCTAATTATTAATTAATAAATAACAGTAATAAATTTCTTTAAAGAAGCGTTCATATTTGAACCTGCATCTATGAAGGAGAATAGTTTTATCCCACTGGATATTTTGGATAGTGTTAATACTCTGTTGTGCTAGACCAGACTTCTGAGGTTTGTTGTATAATATTGATGTTCTTTAATTCTTTTTTCCACAGAACGGCCAGTTTGTCCAAAATAAGAAACACTGCATTCACATGGTATTTGGTAAATGTAAATGCCAGTCAAAGATAGAGATGACAGTTTATCTTTTGTAGAAGGCAATAAGGAAGAAAAAATAACTCTTTCGCATCTTCCCTTATGCAATACTTCACACCTCTCGGGTCACTGATTCCAGCCAAAACAATTAATTCTTTTACCTTCCATTTCTGCTATCAGAATGCAGAAAGGGAAGTTTTTTGAAATTTTTTGAAACTTGACCATATAGGTTAATCCATTCTGATTTATTTTATTATTTTAGTTTCAACTGCATACTTAAAAACAGTAACTGATATTAATTTGCTCACATATTTTTGCCCATGTTCAGCATACATATCATGGCTACACTTAATGGAACAGCCATGCTGCATATGCTGAAAATGGGCACCATCCCTCTGTTTCTTTCTATGAATAAAATATGGAACATTTTGTTCTGTATTTCAGCACTGTACATATTATTATTATATGGATAGCTCCATGAAGTCAGTAAACTCACTGCAGAAGATCCATTATTCACACAACAACTGCATCTGGTAATCCATTCCACCCATTTGCCACCCTCCATCCTCCAAAGAAAAAATCCAGTCTTAACACCCTTGATAACCACACTTACACAATCTCTATGGGTAACCTCTTGTTTTCTCCCTTCTCCATGTACTGAAAGAAGTTTTCAGTGTCACTCCTATAACTTATATGGTTAACTTATAAATAATATGGAATAAGTTGACACCTAAAGACAGTGACATTTTTTTTTGGGGGGGGGGGGTTTACAGCAAGTCAGTGTAAACAGAACTATGGCCAACATTCATTAAAACAGACAAGTTTTATATCATAAACTCATCAACTTTAATGAAAAAAACTGAAAACTTTATATATAATAAAACTTTCTTTTACATTTTTTTTTTGATCATGAATGACAAAAAAAAAAAAAAAAATGATGGCTGAGTACAATAACTAAGTTGCCATTTGAAGAGTTCTGACTAATAAAATGTGAGAGGTACCAAAAACTGAATAATGTGATGACATCATAATTTTTATGTCAGTTCAGTATCCTGGCTTAATAAAAATATAGTATAATGTTAATATAACAGAAACTAGAATTTTACAACTTACCTTTATTATAATCAGGAAAAAGTATTTGAAAGGGTTCATAAAAGCCTGTCCCAGAATGAAATTTTTCCCATATGATTTCAGAGATTATAATAACACAGATATTCAGATTTGTCTACAGAGAAAGGAAAATATTCATTTTTTCATACTGTTTATACTCTTATACTCATTTATTTACTAAAAGTAAATAAAATAAATTTTTTAAATATTATGCATAGATTTAGTAATGAAGAATAATATGACTGGAGCATTGACAGCAACTGGATGCAGCAACGTATTGATTCATTAGAAATAGGATGGTTTTATAATGATAACATATAGTTCTGGGTGACAGCTACATGTCATGATGGATAGCTTGCACTCTGTTCTACTAATTTTTTCTCTTTTTCATTCTGTTTCTTTGATGTATAAATGACTCTCTCACTGACCAAAAATCCTATCTAGTTTTTGCTAATGATAGTGATAATATCTTTTATGTATATGAAAAACTTGCAGCGCACAAATATCCCAAGATTCTAGATCTTCTACAACCAAATGCTTTAAACAAAGGTCTTCATGGCATTCTTCAATGAGATAAGAATAACCTAGTTACCTGCCACATCAAAACACAGTCCTTCTCTCTTTTTCTTGCAAAACGGATCTCAATACACCTTTCCCTTACCTCTAACAATCTAAAAATTGTGAGACAGGATCAGATCTCTCCTTTCGATTTCTTCTTGGACTGATATTCACCCTTAGCTCATCCTGTATAAACAGATCACAACAGCAGTTTATCAACCTCATAAACTTCATTCTATTCCATTCAAGGCACTTTAACTTTTATCTAACTTTTTACCCAATCAGCTACTAACTCTACAAATCCAAAATCTAAATTATAATTGACAAGAAATTACATTCTTGTTTAAGCATTTATCTCAGTGTAAGCAAACCAAATTTAAGCATGAAGTAGCTTCATGATAGACTGATGTATACAGAGGCTGTTGACTTGACATTAATTGCTTCAGTATCTCATAATGCAAAAAAATTATAGAAAGAGTCACTACCCAGATTAGTTTTGACCTTTATTGAGGTAAGAGTGCAGAGAGTACCTCTCCAAAAACTCTGGGTGATCTATAAGATCACTCTAAATCTCACTGAGTGAACCTAAAGGATCACCACTAAAAGTATCATACCTGACCTGAATCACTGCAGAACAAGAAAATCAGCAGTGGGTTCACTCAGTGATAGGCAAAAACCCACCACCAAGGAGAGCTGAGCTGGCTCTCATTTTTAACCAAATGGCTTTTTTTTTTTTTTTACATTTGTAACCAAATGTAACCAAATGAGAGCCAGACCAAAGAAAACACCAAGTTTATTAATGCAGAAATCATATATTTTCATATACTATTATTATTATTCAGGCCTCCATGGAGTCAAGAGACTCATCATGGGAGGACCTTCCTAGGAAACATAAAGTCTATCATACCACTCCTTGAACTCACTGACCATTTTTGCTCTCACCACTCTATCAGGCAATGCATTCCAACAACCCTCCACACAAAAAAACCACTCCTCACCCTCTTGCTCACAGCTTCCTTTCGTAACTTCCAGGGATGGCCCCTTGTCATCGCCCACTTCCCACTATTCCACCAAGTGAAAGAACTCCCAGTGTCAACCCTGTAGCCACCTCTCGACAGTTTAAAAGTCTCAATCATATCACCTCTCCTTCTTCTATTCAAAATATTTTAGTCAGACGTGCTACCACTGTGGCACTAGCTCACAAAAAACTATGTCAGGAGTGGGATTTGAACCCACACCTACATTCATGGACCAGAATTCATAATTGTGTTACACAAAAGGAAATTATCCTTGAGTCTGCCGGCTTAGACCGCTCGGCCATATACAAATAATAAAAAAGTATATCACATTATTAGAATACTCTGAACCAGAGACAATTGCAGAAATTTTTTTTTTCAGTTTGTCATAAAGTATTTTATATTTGACAAGAAATTATATGCTTGTTTAATCCTTTATCCAAGTATAAGCAAAGTATGCATATGTTTGTTTGTTTTCTTGTATTTGCATGAAAGACTAAACATGAATATAATTTCTTGTCAAATTCAAATCATTTTCTAACCAAGTGAAAAACTTTCTACAACTATCTCTGATCCTAGAGTATTTTAATAATAATGTGATACACCTTTTTACTACTTATATATGGAACATATACAAGTAGTAAAAAGATATCTTCTTGGGTCTAGCTCCCACTGATGAGTTAAACTCTGGGTAGTTGCTGTTCCCATAATGTTTTTGCATGAAGGGATACTGAAGAATAGGAAGTCAACAGCCTCTACATACAAGTAGGCTAGTCATATAGATACTTCATGTCCAACTTTGTTTGCTTACACTTTGATAAAGAATTAAACAAAAATGTCTTCTCAAATATAATTTGCTTTGTAACCAAATGAAAAAAATTTTCTACAACAAATCCAAAATTGTCAACCCTTAGAATAATGTGCTCGTGTTTTGGGGTAGTGCACCAGTAAACTTCTCTAAAATTGCTTCGTGCTGTCCACGTGAGTGATTTGGTGGAAGAATGATTTCTCTCTCTCAATTAACACTTCAACTACCGTGTTTTTCAATAGATAACACGCACCTAATGTATAACACACATCCCCAACATTTTCATCACTCCTTTTGATGTATAGATAATGTGTATGCACTAACTAGCGGTAGAGAGTTAAGAAGTACAGACATAGGAATTCTTTAAAAGCAGATGCGTTGCTAGTAGCAGTGGTCGATTATTCCGTACATCCTGTTTTAAAATATTTCATAAAGTAAATTATTATTTGTTTATATTTTGTTATTAAATCTGAATTAACCATGGAAGACAGAAGTACTTCTCGGAGAAAATCCTACACAGCGCAGTTCAAGCTTGAAGTGGTAGAAGTAGCAAAGGAAAAAGGGTGTTGGATCCTACTTCATCTTAATCTATACCTTGGATCCGACATTTAGTTATTACGATGTTCTTAACCTAAAATTAAGTTGCTAGTTGATTTCTAATGCAAATATAGAGAAAATTTATATTTATAGACTGTGCCACTCTATATCTGAATTAGTTCAAGAATTGAAGACAAATCAACGCTCAACTACCCTTCCTTTATATGTTGTTATTATATATACTGGCCGAGTATATTTAACTTACTTAATTTACCCGCTTTGGTTCGAATATTTTATGAATGGTGCAGTAAAAGAGATTCAGGCAAAATACAACCTTTGATTAACAAAAACAAACATTTAATTTTAGAATCACAAATTTTACACTTAAGTTCAAATCAGTAATTAAGATATCACAAACATTTTAACTTCTCTGATAAATTTAATCATACAAACTCAGACAATGGTAAATTCGTTGTCTCTAATACAGTCTTCTCACAGTTCTTAAGTTCCAAATACAATAAAATCGCAGTAACACCACTTTACAAGCAAACACTTTTAAATTTACACTTCAGCTAATCTTTACAATAGTTACTGTTAACATAAGGAAATTCTAGGATGAAACTCACACACTTCTCTGTATAGGAATATTAATGGTTGGCATAATCTTACCGATAATCTTCTATCTTCATCAACTTATACACAAACACTTTTTATAACCGTAAACACTTTTAACAATAATCGGCACTCATTAAAATATATCTTCAAAGCATTAACTGAATTAATTCACGGTCACTATACACATAAACAAACGTTCTTGCATGAAGTACTACTGATCACTCATGAATTAAGGCAATACACAATAATTCCTTATCTTGAAGTTTTATATGCACAGTTGTTCACTCTTCCGGCATTCAATTAATTCTTTAGACACTACAATTCTAAACACAGTTAACGGTAAACTTCAATTTTTACAGCCTCTACTATTCTCTAGTTACTCGATGCTTTATTTCAAGATTCTGTGTGTCCTTGACAGGTCAGCACTGAAATTATATCTCAATTCAAGCTTTGCTAGTCTATTTAGTAGTTGCTCAGCTGTCTTCCGTAGCTATAATTGTTATTCTACACCTTATTAGCTAACTGCCTCTCGACTAGTAGACTTTATTTAGCTGCTTGAGTGACTTGCCGACTCGTTATTATCGCACTGTGATTCCCGAATGCCGAATGCTCCGATTCCAACCTAATGCCAATCCTCTCCTTTTTCTCTCTCTTAATAATATAATTTCAGCGTTCATCGCTTTTTATATCCATTCTTCCCACCTAAATTGTTCTCGTGATTTCTTTAACTAAAACTCTTTTCAATAAGCTTTCTCCTCATGTGGTGTTCCAAAAACGTGCTCGCTTGCTTACATGCGTCTCCATGACAACAAAACAAAACATAATAAAATTGAGCTATTACATAACGTTAAATTTCTACAAATAGGAATAAATAAAGAATATTTACATTTCAATTAATGCGCAGTTAAATTATCAAATATAAATTCTATATTAACATAGAAATAAGCTAAATAGCTTGATAATAATTTAACACACAGTTTTTCTACTATTAATACATATATTCTTGATTAAATAATTAAATATTAGAATAAAATTAAAGGTAGTTATATGAATATTAAATTGTAAAATAAGTTGTTTACATTAAATAATATTTACAAGTCTAGCCTATGTGATGGAAAATCATGTTGGATTCTGAAACAAATAATAATTACTCCAATCTCTATATAATCAGAATCCAACAAGGGAATCGTGAAGCAAGTAGATTGTCCAGTGTTGGAGAAAATAGTGTTCGTGAATGGCGAAAGGCTGAAACAGTCCTGAAATGTTTACATGCGAGGAAACGTGCTATGAGGTTTAGAAGGTGCTTGTGGCCAACCATAGGAAAAAAACTGTTTGATTGGGTTGTTAGTGAAAGAGCTAAAGGTATGAGAATATCTACTGTCCGTGTGTTGCAGGAATCGAAAAGTATCATGCAAAACGATAGTATAAAGGATTTCAAGGCCTACCCATCTTGGGTTTTGGATTTATGAAGAGAAACAATTTAAGTGTGTGCTCCTCCACTAGTGTTGGACAAAATTTGCTGTGCGACTGGGAAGCAAAAGTAGCTAAATTTCGTTTGTTTCTGAGAGAAAACTTGTGGAGTTGATGCTTGTCACTTTGGGAATATGGATGAGGTTCCCATAAGTTTTGACATGCCTAGTTCTAGGACTGTGAATCTGAAGGGAGCAAAAGGGGTTTCAGTTGCTACAACAGGGCACGAAAAGTCTAACTTTACTGTGGTTCTCTGCGTAACTGCAGATGGTTCCAAACTGCCACCAATGGTGATTTTCAAAAAAAATACTGTTCCAAAAAGTTGTGATTCCAAAGATATTATTGTTACTGCTAATGATAAAGGTTGGATAAATTCCAAGGTTATGAAATTTTGGTTGGAGAATGTGTGGCGAAAGAAAAAAATGGCAATTTTCAACCTGAAATCTTTGTTAGTGTTGGATTCATGTAGGGCACACATGACAGCAGAAGTTAAAACAATTGTAAGTATTCCAAATTGGCCGTCATTCCAGGTGGTTTAACAAAAAAAACTCCAACCCTCCCTTGATCTTGCAATAAATAAACCATTCAAAGACAATTTGTGGGCTAAGTGGGAAGACTGGATGATGAATGGCATCCATTAATATAACAAAACAGGGCAGATGAAAAGAACGTCATATAAAGATATAGTTATGTGGATTGTAGAAAGTTCGGCTGCTGTAAGTGAAAACTGTGTTAGAAATGGTTTCATTAAAGCATAAGGGAATGCAGTGGTGTCCAGTGACAATGATTATGAAGATGAAGAAATACCAAACAAAATTTTTAATGCAATTGATTCTTTCAATATTGAGTCTGGTGAAGAATTTTTTGGATTTGAATAGTGTAATGTTCAATAAATATTAAGTAATACTTCTACCCTTAGTTTTGTTATTACATTTGATTTACCTCTCATACCTTTCAAATGTGTACTGCGCATGTTCACTTTTAACAAACTTTTTTGAGACTTTTTTGTATAGATAACGCACACGTTATCTATCGAAAAATATGGTACTTAACCAAAGAGGATTTGTTTCACCCCTATGTCTTTTCTACAAGGTTCATTCATGGGTACTGTTCCAATGAATTATTATTCATTATTTCTATGCTTTCCACCAAGTCTGTTAAAATACAAGAAGTACTTACACATATTAACTGCAAACCTATTAAACCTGCTTCCCTCTTCCTTTTATATTTTATCAATATCTATTCTTTAGAATAGCCTTCCTCATGAAGTGCTTCCCAACAGCTGTAAATGCCAACTTTTCAAGAAAAATATCAAAAGGTTTATTCTTCCTTAGTCCATCTAAGTTCTTATTTCTTCCTTCTTTCTTTGAATTAATTCACTATAGATTCTACACCCTGTCATATACGGGACTTATATAAAAAATGATCGTGATGGTTACAATAATTTGGATGGAATCACTGAAAAATTGCACAGATGAGGTGGATCTCCACATAACTTTAAGGAGACTGATAATTTAATTCCATTTTGCCTAAAACTGCATTATGATGGTACAACACAATCAGATGTCATGCCAGCTGAGATGTTGCTATGGTTACCACAAAAAAATATTCCTGCTAAAAAGAAAATATAGAGAAAAATATTATGGAAAGAATACAGAACAGAAATGCATTGCCAATTTAGCCTTATGGGCACCAAACAAATGATCATTATGGGTGACTTTAATTTTCCAAACATTGATTAGGTATAAGAGAAATCTCATGATAAGAAATAAGATGAATTTATTGAATTGTAGGAAGACAACTTTCTCAAGCAGCATGTGAAAGAAGGAACTCGAGGTCAAAGAGTGTTGGATTTGCTCATAGCATCAGAAGGGGGTCACTGTCAAGACTATAGCTATTTTACCACCAATTGATGACAGTGAATCATGCTGTACTTTCTTGGAAAGTATCTAATTGTATTGATGCTCCGATTAAAACAGATTACTTGCTGAACTACAAAGCTGGAAATTATGATCAACTTAGGAGAATACCATCTTTGGTCCCATGGTATCAGTTACTGAATGGGAAAAATGTCAGCAATGCATGGGAATCTTTGAAAATGCTTAAACAAGGTGGTGGTGGTATCTGAATGTATTCCTAGTGTTCGAAGAATAAATAGGTTGAGAGTGAAATGGATGTCCAACCTTATTAAGCAAGAAATCTACAAGAAGAAATCTTGCAGATTACTTCTTGCAGATGAAATCTACAAGAAATCTGTGGAAAGAATATCATGAGAATAAGAGTGAGAGGAGTTATGAAATATATAAAGCTCAGGCCAGAAAAGTAACAAGTACTGTGAGGAAAGCTAAATTGGAGTATGAAAAGAAATTGGCCATGCAAGCTAAAGGCAATCCAAAAGAATTTTATTGTTATGCTGCAAATAAAAGAAAGAATGAACATGGAAGAATAACTTTACTGAATGCACATGGTTCTCGAGTGTTGGAAGCTAATGAGATTGTTCAGTTAAAGAGTGCTCACTTTCTTAAGATATATCAACCAGGTATATGTAGCATGGTGCACAGTGCTACTGCTACATTAGATGAAGAGTTAGAGGTTCATGAAAATGAAGGTGAAGACCTGGATAACCTGGATGGACCTTGCATAACCTGGATAAGAATTTGTCTGTAGAGAGAGAGATGGAATATCAGCCAGTTTGCTAAAGGAATGTTCAGCCGAATTGGCTATTCCTTTCACATGTTTGTATAACTTGAGTCTCAGCTCAGAAATGATACCACACGACTGGAAGGAATGTGTGATAGTTCCATTGTACAAGGGTGGTCAAAAACTGATGTTTCTAACTACTGACCTATCAGTATCTCTGGTGTGGTAGTGAAGATTTTAGAGAAGTTTGTAATAAGTTTGTCTACCCATTTCTGTTTGTTAGCATCAGTCTCTTCCACTTTTGCATTCCAATCTCCAATAAGTAGCCATAAATCGCGTTTTGGTGTTGCATCTATCACTTCTTGTAACTTGCCATAAAATTCTTCAATGTCTTCTTCTGGTAGTGGGTGCATAAACCTGAATGATGGGTCATATTCATTGGATGTCCACTCACTCTGAGAGAAATGATTCTGTCACTCACTGGATTATAACCTATAAATTACTATATACCTAGCCATCTTTTTCCTGAGTAAGAAAGATACTCCATTTTTACGACTTGTCTCATGTCCTGAGTAATACACCATATAGTCTCCTGACTGAAAAATGGCCCATTCCTGTCCATCTAAGTTCACTCATTCCCAATATATCCAGCTTCTTGTGCTCCATTTCCATCTTTATTATTTCCAGCTTACCTTGGTTCATACTTCTAACATTCCAAGTAATCCTGTGGTTTCTTGTGAAACAGGGAGCCTCCCTTTTCCAACCAGCAACATCCGTGACCACACTTCCTTCCGGGTTTGACCTGGACACATCATAAAAACTAGTTCTACTTGTGGAAGCCCTCTGTTCTTCCCCAGTTGAATGTTGGATGCCTTCAGGCCCGGGGGTCTTACCATCCAGCACCATATCGTACTTTCTCATTTTTGGCATGTTCATAGAATGTTCTTGGCAACGTACAGAGATGGTTTGCCATTGCCTTCGTCTGGAATATTTTTCGACTTTCCAGTCTAGATCCGCACTGCTCTGTGAAAACAGGGGCACCTCTGGAAGGATGTGACTCTTGGCCACGCAGTGCAATCTTGGTAAAGAAGAGTCTAAGTCTCTGTATTAGAGATGTATTGCGTATATCTTTACCCTGGAATAATTCCGAGTAAAGAAATCTCCTCTAGATGACACTTAACTATATCCAGTGTGCTACTAACATCCTTACACTGCAGTATACAGATTTAAACTCTTCCTAAGCTTGTCATATTCACCTACCTTGTCTGCCTTGTAGTTACACATATACCCCTTCTTGACAGTAAATTCCACATGTTTTACAATCTCACGTCAAGATCACCTGGTCACTTTCACCAATCGCAGGCAATGTGGTCACCTTGGTTATGGATAGCTGTTCTGATCCTATGACTAGGTCCCATACTCTCCCACTCCTTAGTCTCATCTATCACATGCTGCCTTAAGTAATTATCTCTTGATAGGTGTATACATTCTATTTCCTTCCTGTTACCATCTATATCTCCATATTTGAAGTCCCCCATAATAATCGCTCGACCTGTACTCATTATACTAATTTGGCGACGCATGTCTTCCAGATCATCTGTGGAACTGCTTGGCCTATAGCAAGAATAAACTATATTTTGTCTTACTGTCTTTAATCTCAACACCAGACCGCTTCAAATGAACAGCCACCCTCCTGCCTATCTCCTATTACATTTGCCTACAATTCATCCACTATCATCAGCAGTACTCTTCCCCCCATCCTATCTTCTCTATCTTCCCTGAAAACACTAAACCCTTACATTCTATACCTGTAACTACATCATCTGCTATTAGTCAAGTTTCACTAATGCCTGTAACATTTGGCAAGGTTGCATTAACCAATGCCAAAAACTCCTACCTCTTGTTCCTGATGCTTCTGGCATTATTATATAGAAACTGCAGCATCCCTTTATGCCCCTACCCATCTTTAGTTTTTGAATTGACTAACCTATTCAATATTTTTGTTTGAGAGACTAGATTCCTCACTTGCTCATTCTTACACTCACTCGCTTCATGCGTGCCTTCACACAAACTCACTTGTTTCTACTCTAAACTCGAGCAATTAGACTCTAAACTTGTCGCCAAATTAGTACAATGAGTACAGGTCGAGCAATTATTATGGGGGACTTCAAATATTTAGATATAGATGGGAAAGAAGAAAGATCAATTGTGAATTTCACAATTCATGAATTTGTGCTTCAGCATGCTCAGTGAACAAAGCTCTCCCTAGACACCAAAACTATTTAAATACAGTCCACGAGCATTGTAGAAATCCTTATTTCTGTCAAATACAGATCCTCAAATCCTACATCATTCCTTCTGCATAATCTATGTATAAACTCATCGGCTACCAATGCCCTCCTTCTCAATTCGTCTCTATCATAGCATGGTAGGAGACTTACAATCTTCACCTTCTTGCTCTTCAGTTTTGCCTCTTCTAAAAACTCCTTTACATCCTCTCATACAATACTTCTTGTCTCTCATATCATTTGCACCAACCTAGACAATCATTTCCTTCGACTTACCTTTTTGCATCCAGATGGTGTGGCTAATATCGTGAATTTTTGCACCCAGAAACGATTTTTCACACTTTCATTAAATACTCTCCTGATCATTAAATTTCTGTACATAATTTTCTTGTTAACTTGTTTTTCTTGTGTCAGGTCGGTCTTCATTATTTCTTTGGACTGCCGGCTTCTTTCTCTTTTCAGGTTTACTAATCTCTTGCTGCTTCTGCAATTGTTCAATTTTGCATTTTGTCCTATGAAGGATAAAATTCAAGTGCACAATTTCTTTATTAATGTCAATTTTGTTCTCCTCTATTTCCATGGCCGCACATTCAACATTAATGACATCATTTTCCATCCTACTGTCGGTACCGTCCGGTCTACTAATGTTTGCTTCATTCTCAATCACCCAATAGACACACACTTTTAAAACACTTAATACACACACTCTCTCCAATTTCAATTTCCTTCCATATATCATTTAATTTTCTCAACAAACACATTTCACACACACTGTAATGAATAAAATCCAGCAAATTCACATCGCCTGATAATATGGTCTTTGCTGCCATTGTTCATCCACGCATTGGTGCCATGCCAACAATATCATATTTAAAAATAAAAATAAAAAATATACATTTACTTCATTTGTTATGTCTGTAGTTTACTGTTTCTCTGTTGTTGAGGTTGTGAGTAATGAGGCTGCCAAGATGTGTAAATTGCTTTACCTGTTCAAGTATGTGATTTTCTAAGTTTATTGAAAAATTTTCCTCGTCTCTTCCTATTTTTATTATTTTAGTTTTGCTTAGATTGATTTTCATTCCAAAAGTTTTGCACTCTTCATTTAAAAGTTTTATTGTTTTTTCCAATTGTGCTTTAGATTTTGCAAAAATAATAATATTGTCTGGATATTTAATGTGGTTGATATTCATGCCATTTATTTGTAGATCTGGTTCTTCAGCTATGGATTTGCATATTACTTCAAGATAGATAGTAAATAAATTTGATGCAAATGGGCAATCCTGCATGATTCATTTTTTTAATTTGAATTTGTCTGTTTTTGTTTTATTAAATTTGACAGTCTTGAGATTTCTCTTCTTTCCAATCTATGTTTCGATAATTTAAGTCACCTATAATAATTACTTGCTTAATACCCATCATTGCAATTTGGCAATGCATTTCATTGTTCCAACAGTTGAACCACCAGATCTGGCAACACCCCACCATATATTTTATCCTTAACCTCGATTTCACACCAGAGAGCCTCCGAGTCACTGCTATATGCATTATTATAGCCTTCACCTTAATTGGACACAAATCATTTGATATCATAAACAGTACCCCCCCCCCCGCCCTTATATATTTTCTGTTCTTCTTGAAGTTTGGGATACATCGATGGGAGGCTGCATACTCGATTGGAGGAGCTGTACTGTATTGGAATTGAAGTAGGGGAGACAAGAGATCTGGGGGTGATGATTGATAGAAAACTGAAATTCAGGGGGCATATTGGATAGGTGGTGAAGGTAACCCAGAGGACTGCTGCAATACTGAGAACGACGCTGACCTGCAGAGATAAAAGAGTTATCATTCCATTGTATAAGACCCTGATCAGACCAAACTTAGACTACTGTTCTCAAATTTGGTCCCCAGGATTTGAAGGGAATAAATTAACCGTGGAAAGGGTGCAGAGGCAGATAACCAAGATGGTTTCAGGACTGTACAATATTAGTTATGAGGATCGGCTGAGGGAATGTGGATTGCAGAATTGTGAATAGAAGGAGAGGTGATATGATCGACACTTTTAAACCGTTGAGAGGCAGTTACAGGGTGGACACTGGGGAGCTTTCGCTTGGTGGAACAGTGAGAAGGAGCGATGACAAGGGCCATCCCTGAAAATTATGAAAGGAAGCTGTGAACAAGAGGGTAAGGAGTGGTTTCTTTGTGTGGAGGGTGGTGGAATCATGGAATGCATTCCCTGATAGAGTGGTGATAGCAAGAATGGGCAATGAGTTCAAAGAGTGGTGTGATAGACTTTGTGTTTCCTAGGAAGGACCTCCCACGATGAGTCGCTTGACTCCATGGAGGCCTGAATAATAATATCCTATACCTTTTACACTTGATTCCAGTTACTACATCTGACTCTGATAGAGGTTTCACTAATGCCAATAATCTTAGGCCAAAACATATTTGCCAAGGGAATGAACTTTGTACCTCTCTGTTTCTGATGCTTCTGGCATTTGCGTATAGACATAAAAGTTACCTCCTGTTTTTTTCTTATACCTGCATTTACAGTCTACTTAGCCTGCTAGTTGGATAACTTTCTCTTTCCTGTCCACAGATACACTCATAAAGTTTGAACTCAAAATGTAAATTTCCAACCCTTTACCAGATTCATTACTATGCTCAAATACATTCACATCACTGTCATGTTTGTATACCATAGTTGAACTTATGTACAAATTCTCACAGTTCCTACCATGATGATCTAGTTTCCCTGACTCTGCATTAGGTCTCAATCCAATTAATAATTTCTGCAGGATCCTGTGGTCTCTTCTACTGTCAAACTCACTCCACAGATCCAAACAAGAACTACTATCTCCATTACTTTTCTGTTTCTCTATCACACTTGTCACATCTTTAATTTTTGCATCCAGAAGGCTCAAAGCAGTAACTTCTTCAGTGAGCTCAAACTTGATGATCAAATCACCATACCATATTACTTATTTTATTTTATATATTCTAACTGACTTATCTTATTGTTAGCATAATATTTCATTATTACCTTGCCTGCTTTAACATTTTTGCTTCTTCTTATCCTGTTTGAGCTTCTTTAATGTTCCTCGGTTTTATCTTATTCACTCAGTGATTGTCAAATAATTTGCTTTAATTGGGATATTTCAAGCATTAAGTTATGCTTACTCATAGCTTCAGCAATGCTGCAACACTTTTGCTCAGCTACACATACATTTCCTTCTTCAGTAGCTTTATTAACTTGTGCTTTGCTCTCAGAAGTTTTTAATGCCATTTTTAAAACAACCTAAATTTAACAATATTATCATTACGGGGTATCTACATGGGGTCAAGACTCTTTGCAGGAGAACCATACTAACCACAAATACTTATCATAATATCACTTTAAACCTCCTAACATTCACAACTAATTCTAGCAATCCATTCCACTCACTCACCATTCTCCGAGTATAAAATCTAATCTGTACACCCTTACTAACTGCACTCTTATACACTTTCCAAGGGTGACCTCTAGTTCTCTCTTTATTCATCATGTATTAAAAAATGTCATGTGCCAATCTTATAGAATCCCTTTAACCTCCCTACCGGTGAGGTGGATGAAATAGTGAGACCAAATTGTACTTCTTATCCATGTTATTCATTAGGTGTTACAGAATCGTATCCAGATTTAGTTGGACATCTATAGATGTCATGGCCGGTTGGGGTGTTAATAGCTTATAAGTTTCTATCATGACCCCTCTTTTCCACACATCTTCAACCTGTCATTGACGGGAACATTCCACAGATCTGTTGCCACTCGTCAACAAGGTCACTCGTCTCTGAATCGTCTCCATCACCACTACTACCTGATCCCCAAGAAATCCAGGTGACTAAATCTCTGCACAGTAGTCAAGATGCAGTTGAATCATAGTCATATAAAATGGGATATTAATCCTCTTTATAAGGCTATGCATCATTACTTTTGAGTGTTTTTCATCTAAATAATACTTTGACTATTCTGCCAACTTTTGCAATATGCCCTCTAATCTTCAACTCTCTCTCTCTCTCTCTCTCTCTCTCTCTCTCTCCACCATTATTCACAAGTCCCTAGCCTCATCAATTTTCTGCAATCCAGTACCATCATTGTGATATACAACATGTAACCTTTTCAACCCAAAGTGTATAACCTTACATTTTGCACCATTAAAATGCCAATCATTACCCTTTGCTCATAATGCCAATTTATTTAAATCATCTTGAATGATACCCACATCACCTTTATCATCTATTCTTTCCCCAGTTTTGCATCATCAGCAAACAACTGAATATCCTCCTTTAAATCTTTTTCTATATAATTAATATACAAATTAAAGAGTATTGGCTGTAGTACAGAACCCCGAAGCACTGCACCATCCTGGTCATTCTCCTAGATTACACTTCACCATATACTATTCTCTGGTGTCTGTCAGTGAGCCACCCCACTATCCATGCTATCAATTCATATCCATTTCCATTTGCTCCAACTTATGTAATAGTTTTTCATTGTGGTATTCTGTCAAATGTCTTTGCATAGTCCAACAGTATCAGGGCGTAGCTATTTCCATTATCTAATTCTGCTATCACTCTATTATAAAATGTGAGTAAATTACTAAGGCAGGCCCTACCTTTACCAGAGCCATGCTTCCCACCACAGAATATCATATTCATATCTACCCACTTGGCTTTTACCTTTGACTAACTTTTCTAATACTTTAACCACTGCTCCTGAGTGTGAATTGGTTTGTAATTTGCTACATCTGCCTTGCAGCCACCTTTATATAATATCTTACCCTCTTTCAACTCTCTTGGAATCCTAGCAGAGCTGAGACTTAGATTCAACAACTTCATCAGATGCACTGTCAATTCGTTTGCACATAGCACATGGGCCAACATGCCATCCAGTCCTACTGATATATTCACATTGATTTTTTTTTCCAATATGTTAAGTACCTCTTGTTCATCTACCTCAATTTTGACAGTCTTAATCGCATCAGCAACTGCAAAATCTCCACTTGGATGATACACCTTTGTAAAGTGATAACAGCAACTCAACTATTTCTTTTGCTTCTGTCACCTTGTCTTAATATATGGTATCTTGCTTTTGTCAATATATCTACAATTATATTATACTAAATGCACTAAATATAATAAAGGCACTAAAAACTATGATAATTTACGA
This sequence comes from Typopeltis vanoorti, assembly GCF_054136105.1. Taxonomy (NCBI): domain Eukaryota; kingdom Metazoa; phylum Arthropoda; class Arachnida; order Uropygi; family Thelyphonidae; genus Typopeltis; species Typopeltis vanoorti. Next base: position 76,542,406 of record NC_143572.1, read on the forward strand.
AAAATGCACCAATTAATGTATGAGAACTCAATAAATATCAATCTTACAGGAGCTTTGTAAAAACACAACTGCATGTGTGCCAAAGTAGAAAATTATATTTATTTTATAAATATTTCATTTTATGTATATTGTAAGAGATCATCAGCAAGAGCAAAGAATAAATAAGTAATAAATTAATAAAGAATAATAAATAAATAATAAGCAAATTCTTCGCTAAAAAAATTCTACAGACTTCTAGTCCAAGAATTTCCAGCAGTTATAGTTGATCTATTGAAATTCTCAATTGCATCGATACCAAGGTTGAAGTAATGCAGAAATCATATTTTCCTATACAAGTTGCCAAAAGGTGTCACACCTTATTATTAAAATCCTCTGGATTAGAGAAAGATGTTGGAAGTTTTTCCAGTTGGTTATACTGTAACTTAAAGGCTTACCACGTATATAATTTCTTGGTACCTTTAAGTTAAACCATGATCTGTTACCTTCTCCAAAAGGTAAACTCTCAACAATGATGCCACCTAGAGTAGACAAAGTACTGTGTTCATATGTCATACTATGGACAAACAGGATGATCAATCAATAAGCATATTTCTGAACATCAAGACCACATCTGGCTCATCAAAATCTGGCCAGGATACAGCATGGAACTGAAAACGCAAACCATAGGAGCCAATGGTAAAACACAAAAGTTTTGCACAGATATAATGGCTGTTCAAAAAAAGTAGTGAAGCTTTATTTCATTGACCAAACTTTAGTCTTAACAACTGTCTTACCATACCAAAAGTTTGAGAAATTGTTAAATTCAATTGTGTTAAATAGATTGTATTATAAATCATTAACTTACTTATCATTTTCAATCCAATAATTTTTAATTGAACAAACATGCAACTACATGTCTAGAGGGATTCAAATCTAGCATATGCAGTACTGTTCTATTGTTCAAATTTCTTACCATTATAATAGTTCGTTGCTCTCACTGATGATGTCTTAAGATGTGCAAGAAGAAATATTTATAAAATATTTTGTCTTAATTTTTCATTGTGGCACACATGTAATTGTTTAATAATGGAAATTCCACAAGTCTCACTATACAAGAAAGACTTACATATAATAATAATCTGTTATGAAATCAGTTCAGTGGTAATCTTATAATGGAATACATATATTCATTCTCCTCTTGTGACCTTGTTAACTGAATTGGTAGCACTTCTATTTTCACAATAGACTGCAGATTTGATTGTGAATGATTTTCATAAGCAAGTGGACATCTCAAGTAGCTCAGGAAAAAAAGAAAAGAAAAAAAGACTGTTTTCTCCAGCATAGTTTATTATTAATAAGAGAGACTTCCAGGGAGTCAGGGACTCAAGGATGGAGGCCATTTAACACCCACACTACTGCTGTCATACCTTTGGTTGAATTCAATCATATTATCTGCATTCACAATCTCCAAAGACAAGCCAATTCCAATCATGCATAGCTCTATGAGAAAATAAAAATCTAGCTCTCACCCCTTTCTTAACTGCATTCATTCTCAGCTTCCATAGATGCATACTCGCCCCTTCCTATATAATATGAAAACTTCCATCCTGGTATCCTATATAACCCTTTCAGAAGCTTGCAAGTCAATATCAAATTATCCTTCTTTCTCCCGTTTGCTAGTAACTACATTCCACAAAATCTATATTTGCATATGTAGAGGGTGCATCCTTGCATCTGCTCCACTGCATCTAGAGTCACCTTGGAAACCAGGACATGAAATTTGCAGACAATAGTCCAGATGAGGTTATATTCAAGTCTTGTAAAAAAGCAAAACTTCTCTATTCTTGCACATCAATGTTCATTTCAGCACTGCAATTATCCTCTGAGTTGTATTTGCAATCTTTGTTATATGGCCTCTAAACTTCAACTCTCTATCTACTAAAACTCTAAGATTGCTAGCCTAGTCACTACTAGCATAAACCTACCAATATACCACTGGATATATTATTACACCAAAGTGCATAACTTTACATTAACTCTAACAATGAATTAGCAGCCATTTTCACATGCAAAATTCAAGCTTATTCAAATGATTATGCAAGTACTGATATCGGTTGCATTACTAATTACCTTGCCTATCTTTGCATTATCAGCAAATGAATGTCTGTACTGTATCTCTCCTATCAAATCCTCTCCAACATCATTAATGCAAAGACTGAGTAACAGTGGACCAAGTACTGATCCTTGGGGGTGCACCACTAGTAACCTTAAATCTTGCAGGCTCACATATCCCATACACCACATTTTGATAACTGTCAGTCAGCCATCCTCTTATCCAAACTTGTAGTTTACAATCCAATCTCATATTCTCCAACTTATGCAACAGTCTTCCATGTATCATGTTGGAGGCTTAATGGATTTTTTACAACACTCAAAAAGAATTAAAATAGAATTTAATACTTCCTATATTTCGTCCTAGTCACTAGGACATCTACGGGGATTACAAAAACAATTAATGTAACATATACACAAATAACAAATAATACTAAGCCCAACCACGTGGGTGACACAAAAGTCCTATCTAGGTAGAGCGCCCTCTAAGGGCAGTAGTAGGTGGCCTGGAATGTAAGGTGGGAACTCTGGTGATGAGTGTTTCCCAAATCTTCGGAAGCTTAATGCAACCGTATTTATTGAGATTTGGTTGGTTTTTGAGAGCTGCTGCTGCTTCTAAGAAAAGTCTCTCTTTCTTGAATTTGCTGTGGTGGAGCATGGTGGTTTTCTTCCATAATGGAAGAAATTTGCTGTGGTGGAGCATGGTGGTTTTCTTCCATAATGGAAGAAAACCACCATGCTCCACCACAGCAAATTCAAAAAAGAGAGACTTTTCTTAGAAGCAGCAGCAGCTCTCAAAAACCAACCAAATCTCAATAAATACGGTTGCATTAAGCTTCCGAAGATTTGGGAAACACTCATCACCAGAGTTCCCACCTTACATTCCAGGCCATCTACTACTGCCCTTAGAGGGCGCTCTACCTAGATAGGACTTTAGTGTCACCCACGTGGTTGGGCTTAGTATTGTTTGTTATTTGTGTATATGTTACATTAATTGTTTTTGTAATCCCCGTAGATGTCCTAGTGACTAGGACGAAATATAGGAAGTATTAAATTCTATTTTAATTCTTTTTGAGTGTTGTAAAAAATCCATTAAGCCTCCAACATGATGTCCTCACAGCACTTAAGCCTCTACACACGTAGCCTTCCATGTAGAATCCTGTCAAAAGCTTCAGCAAAGTTCAAAAGTATCATGATGTATTCATTTCCTCTGACTCGAGCATCGCATTATTATAAAATGTGAGCAACTTACTCAAACACAACGTTCCCTTAGTAAACTTATGGTGTTCACTGCAAATTATAGATTCAATGTCAAGCCATTTCTGCATGCAAATCAACTTTTCCAAAAATCTGCATCACCACTAAAGAGATACTGATAGGTCAATAGTTAGACACATCAGTTTTTGCATCACATTGTGCAATGGCATTATTATACATTCTTACCACTACTGTGAAATCTTTCCTGTGCTGAGACTTGAATTAAACAGCAAGGTCAAAGTAACAACCAGTTCAGTTGAACACTCTTTTAGCAACTATGCTAATATCCTATCAGTCCCTATTGCCACATTCATATTGTTTATGCAACTACTCTAGTACCTCCTCCTCAAACACCTGAGTTTCTTCATCCAGTGTAGAGGTGTGCACCAATCTCTATGATAACTTTTAGCAAAATGGGCTCTCATTAGTTGAATAAACTCTTGTGCATATCCACCCATACCATTCACACTAAATAGAGTTATTCTAGTCAATGTGGATGATAAAGATAACCCAAAAGAATTCTCTCATTATACTGGTAAAAGATAGACTGAATTATTTTGAGTTATCTTTAGCTTGCAGAGCTAAAAATAACTCTTCTAGCCTAGACCTTATAATTTTTGTTGAAAGTTTTTTCACTCGGATATAAATTAAATTAAAGATGCCAAGAAATTATATTATTGGTTTATCCTTTATCCAAGCGTAAGCAAACAAAGTCTGCACATGAAGTATCCTCACAACTAAGCTACTTGTATATCGAGGCTAGTGATACTAAGGCAATTAATGTGAAGTCACTAGCCTCTATATATACAAGTAGGTTAGTTTTGAAGATACTTCACACAAACTTTGTTTACTTACACTTGGTTAAAGGATAAACTAAGAATATAATTTCTTGGTATCTTTAATTTAACTTATAATCTTCATAACTGACACCATCCTTGTGTAGATGGTATTCCTTCTTCCACATTATCTTTTTCTTAAGAATCTCTTGCTAAATAATACTGCACATTGATTTCACCCCCATTCCCCTACCTGGTATCATGGGTAGCCAGCTGAATAAATTCATTTGGAATAAGAGAGAGAAATTAGCCAAAACACCAAACTAGCAGTATACAAAAGAGCGTTTAAACCAGTTTTAAGTTATGGATCTGAAAGTTGGGTTAGAAATAAAGCACTTGATCAAAATACTAGAGACCACATATATGAGAATTCTGAGAAAAATTAGGGGAGTAAACTGATGGCATCAATGGAGAATCATATTAAAATGATGATATTAGAAAGGAATTTGACATTATTAGCATTCAAGAATGTGTCAGCAGAGCTAATCTAAGGTGGTATTGGCCACTTAAATAGAATGGGTGAAGAAAGGTTAGCAAAACAGGTGTTTGATGCCAAGATAGCAGGAAAGAGACCCAGAGGAAGACCAAGTTCTAGGTGGATTGATTCAGTCAGAAGCGCCTTAAAGCACGAAATGTTAGATATGACAATATTGGAGTGCTCATAAGTGACAAACTGATTTGGAGGAAAATTATTGATAGGAGATTAATAATAATGTAAACTTAATCATATTGCACTGTCATAGTAACCTGTACACCTCCTTCAGGGTACATATCAGGAAATTGATGATGATGATTTTAAAGCCCATTAGGTTTATTTTGGCATTGCATTTCATCATTACTAGAAGCCAATTCACTAATTCTGTAGCAACACCATACCATGTATTTGATCTTGTTAGTTTCCACCTCATCAGCCTGGTTGGCCGAGTGGTTAGTGTAGCAGGTTGCAGGTTAAAATCCTGCTGCAGGCATGGATGTTTGTGATTGTCTTACCTGGTGTACTGATATTACGCTTGATATGGTAGAGTATTTCCTTTGCTGTCCTTGTGCCATTAAAACCAAAAATCATCATTGTCGTCATCTCTACCTCACACCATATAGCTTTAAACTAACTACTACTAATACTGCAATCATAGCTTTCTACCATAACTGGACTCAAATCATCTGAAATCATACGTAAAATTACTGTACTCCTTACAGTTTGCTAACAATTGCTTAAAGGTCAATTTCCTGATATGTACCCTGAAGGGAGGGGGGGTACAGGTTACTATGACAGTGCAATATGATTAAGTTTACATTATTATTAATCTCCTATCAATAATTTTCCTCCAAATCAATTTGTTACCCAATGCCAGTTAGTGTATCTACTTCTGAGGGACACGTCACTAATACCAATAACCTGAGGCCTCAATTCGCTAATGCAACAAAATTCAACTCCTTTGTTCCTTATATTCCTGGTATTTGTGCATAAACATAATAAGTTACCTGAATGCTTCCTGTGTACTCTTCTCTGTACCTTGCATAACCCAGCTGATTTCTATTTATATCTTATGATTTATTTATGAAATTGCAGACATCATTGAATATACTCAGCAAGTATGAACTAGACAAGCACACAAATAATCTTTCATAGACATAATAAGTTACCTGTACTTCTTTTTATATGCTCACCTCTGTAGTCTGTATGACCTACTTGGACAACTTGCAGATCTCTATTAATATCTAACGCAGATACCCTTGAACATACTGATTAAGTCTGAACCAGACAAGCACACTAATCATTCTTTTACCATAATCACCTCTATGATTATGTCCATTCATCTCATTAATACAGTTGCATAACTTGGTCACGTTGATGCATAGATTCCTCTCATCATGATCTATTTTCCGTGATTCCCTGTATTAGGTCTCACATCAATAAATAATTTTTCTACACTCCTGATACCAAACGCATTCAAATGTAGACCATCTCATCATCATCATCAAATTCCTACCATGTACCCTCAAGGGGTGTACAGGATATGATAGTACTACATGAAAAAAATTACATCATTACTAACTTCCTATCTACAATTTTCCTCCAAATCAGTCTGTTACTTGTCAAGACTCCAACATTATCAGATCTTATATTTCTATCGTCTAAGGCACTTTGTACCGTATCAATCCACCTATATCTTGGTCTTCCTCTGGGTCGTTTTCCTGCCAACCTGGCAGAGAACACTTGTTTTGCTAATCTTTCTTCGCCCATTCTGTTTAGGTGACCATACCACCTGAGATCAGCTCTGCTAATGCATTCCTGGATGTTGACAATGTTAAGTTCTTTCCTAATATCCTCGTTTTTAATATGATATTGCCATTGATGCCATCTGTTCACATCTATAATCTTTCTCAGGACTCTCACATCTGCAGTCTCTAGTCTTTGGTCAAGTGTTTTACTTCTGACCCAGCTCTCAGATCCATAAGTTAAAACTGGTTTGAACATTGTCTTGTATACAGCTAATTTAGTGTTCCTACTAATTTCTCTCTTATTCCATATGAATTTATTCAATTGACTTCCTACCATACCAGCTTTGCTGATTCTGTTGTCTATTTCTATATTTAATTTACCATCTTCAGTAAAAATCGTGCCTAAGTAACTGGAATGTTTCACTTGTTCCACAGGTTCTCCATTCACAACACAGTTGACATTTTCAATGATTCTGCCTATTTTCATTGTCTTTGTCTTTTTATTGCTGACCTTCATACCATATCTATTACAACAGCTATTCAATTTAGTCAGAGAATCTTACAGACTTGTAGCGGATTTATTTAGAAGTATAACTTCATCCGCATAAAGCAAAGAGCTGACATTAACATCTCCAATTTTGATATCATTTTAAATACCACTTTCCTTCATAATGTGATCCATATAGATAATGAATAACAGAGGGGATAATGTATATCCTTGTCTCACACCAGATTTAACATTAAACCATCTTCCTGTACTTCCTTCAATTCTAACTGCTGACTTACAACTCAAATAAAGACTAAGTATTGCTTGATATAATGCCCCATTGACACCATATAACTGTAGTGTATTGAATAGCTTCTCTCTTGGCACCTTGTCATATGCCTTTTCCAAATCGACAAAACTTAAATACAGATCTTTGTTATATTCCCATGCTTTCTCGACTATTTGTCGTAAAGTGAAGATCTGATCCTGACAGCTTCTATTTGGCCTGAATCCAGCTTGTTCTTCACCAAGCTTTTCTTCCACAATTCTTCTCAACCGTTTCTCAAGTATAATTGCATAGATCTTGCCAGTAACAATCAGTAGGGAAATACCTCTGTAATTCTCACATTCAGTTTTATTTCCCTTTTTATATATGGGTACTATGAGAGCTCTACTCCAATCATTAGGAATTCGACCCTCTGTCCAGGCTTTCTGAACTATGCAGTGCAGCCACTGTAAGACTCTTATACCACCATACTTCAGCATTTCTGATCAAATATCATCTACTCCTGCTGCCTTTCCACATTTCAAGCCTTTGATGGCTTTTTCTACTTCAAGTATGGATATGTATTCCTGACTGCATGCCTGGTCAGTGTTTTTTACCACTGTGCTATCATCCATGCTTGTTTCATTTAGCAGTTTTTCAAAGTAATTACTCCATACTTCAAGGATATCTTTTTCTCCCATTTTCACGTCACCTTTATCATCTCTAACTCCTTTTACAGCACTCTTTCCTGCATTCCTAAGCTTCTTCAACAACCTCCAGAATATTTTGCCACCTTATTGGTATTTATTTTCTATATTCTTGCCAAAGTCCTCCCATGACTTTTGTAGCTAGTTTTACACAGTGTTTAGCATTCTTGCATTTGTCTCTGTATTCTCTAAGAGCACAAGCTGACTTATTTGACAGAAACTTTTGATATGCTTTCTTCTTTTCCTTCACTGTCTCTTTAACTTCCTGTGTCCACCAGGGAGTTCTGATTTTTTTATCCTTGCAGACAACCTCACCACATGCCTCTCTGGCAGAATCAATCAATGTTTCCTTCAGAGTTTGGCACTGAATCTCCAAGGTTTGATTCCTGTTCTCAAACTCTTTCATTTTTTCTTCAACAATCTTTGTGTATTGTAGTCTACAGTTCACATCTGAGAGCTGCTCAACTTTTATTCGCTTTAAAACTGTCTTACATGTTATTCTTTTCAATATGAAATTCAATTTTATCCTGCTCAAGACTAAATAGTGATCGCTTCCAATTTCAAATCCTCTGTACACTCTGGTGTCCTGCACCACGGAGAAAACATCACTATCAACAATAACATAGTCAATGAGACTTTTCTTATTCCTTGCTTCTTCTCTCCATGTGAATTTGTGCACATTTTTATGTTGGAACATGGTGTTAGTAATAACCAGTCCATGTTCTGAGCAGAAATCCAACAAGTATTTGCCATTATTATTAGCTTTGCTCTTTTCTCCAAATTTTCCCAAAATATTTTTGTATGTCTCAGAATCATATCCTACTCTGCTATTCAGATCACCAACAAGGAACAACTTTTCCTTTTTCATTGTGTCAGTTGCTTTTTCTAAAGCCTCAAAAAATTCCTCCACTTCTACCTTAGTAGAACCTTCTGTGGGACCATAGGCAAAAATAAGTCTCATTGTCCAGTTCCCCATTCTCATATTTGCTCACATTACTCTACTTGAGACTGACTGCCATTCAAGAAGATTAGCCTCATATTTTGTGTTGAATACTATGGCTACTCCTTCTTTTCCTTGATTGTCATTGCCTGAATATAACATTTTGTATTTATTGCTCAGAAAGATCTCACCATTTTTTGGTCTTTTTTGTTTCAGTCACCACTATTATGTCGATCTGATACTTATCTAATTCCTCAGCTAGCTCCATTTCTTTGCCATTCAGGTTTCTTATGTTGATAGTACCGAACTTTAATTCTGGTGATGTTGGGGTTTGTTTTCAGATTTGTTCCAGTAGCTGACTTTTCGCTGTTCGCCCTGGTTCCCTGGCGAAAACAACGGGGGCCTTGTTTAACCGGGCGACGTCCCAGCCGGCATGAAATTTTGTCATGTCGTATCATCATTTTTTTTATTTTGGTTTAACCAATAAGAATACAATTTGGTCGGCTAAATCCCCAAATTGCCAGCCCATCCTCGTTCGTTCAGTATCCAAGTAGATACCCAACAGGGTGCACCACGAAAAGGTGAGGATTGAACATTAGGTCAGAAGCCCTGGTCTGTTCTGAGCATTCCTTTAAAGGCTATGTGGAGGTCTCCTCTCAGTTATACAGCTAGACCATCTTTCTTATATAAATCCATTCTTCCCTGAAACTTACTCCACACATCCAGAAACTTGCACCCACTCCTACACAATCTACACATCAAATCATCTGTCATCATCAGTCCACTTCTTATTTCAGTAAATGAATTAAGAAGAAGGGCTAAGATGGAAAATATTGAATTAACTGAAGCTGTTGTTTTACAGTGAGCCAATTTTCTCCTGTGCTTCTGACATGTTCGGTGTACATCCTGATAAATTATGTAAGTGGGTAAACTTTCTTCAGATACTACTATGCACAGGTTTGGTCATCCAGATTTCTTGGGGATGCGAAAGTGGTGGAGAGGATTTAGAGTTATGTGACCAACCTTGTGAATGGTTTGTGGAGCAGTCTCCACGAGGACAGACTGAAGTTTGTAGATTACACAGTTCAGCTAGCAGGTAAAAAAGAGTTGATAGGATAAAAAAGTATAGGCTACTAAATGGGTTTTATAGCGTTGATGGCAAAGAAAATTTTCACTTAATGAATGAATGAATGAGACAGAACAAGCAGAACAATTAAATTATCCCTCGAAATTTTATATGAGTGGTAAATGCGTGGAATGGGTTACCAGAAGTGATTGATGGCTTTTGTTGGCAAAATAATGATTAAGGAGAGATATAAGAGACACAGAGACAGTAATGGCTAGTGTGACTTCTCACAATAAGTTTTTGGACTCTGTGGAGATGCAATTGTAATAGTAATAATAATGCTGGGTAGTTAAAAAAAAATTATGGAAATAGGCAGAATAATAATTGCATTCTCTAGTCAATTAATAGAACAAATAAAATATTTTAGGGGTGCTTCAGGGTCAAAGCTGTATAACTGAGAGAAGACCTCCACATAGCCTTTATAGGAATGCGGAGAGCCGACCAGGGCTTCTGCCCTAATGTCCAATCCTCAACTTCTCGTGGTGCACCTTGTAGGGTACTTATATGGATACTGAACGAAGAGGATGGGCTGGCAATTTGGGATTTAGCCGACCAAATTGTATTCTTATTGGCTTAAACCAATATAGAAAATGATGGTACAACATGACAAAATTTCATGCTGGCTGGGGCATTGCCCAGTTAAACAAGGCCCCGGTTGTTTTCCCCAGGGAACCAGGGCGAACAGCGAAAAGTCAGCTACTGGAACAAATCTGAAAGCACACAGCAACTCAACATCACCAGAGTTAAAGATCGGTACTATCAATATAAGAAGGCTGAATGGTAAAGAAGTGGAGCTAGCAGAAGAATTAGATAAGTACCAGATCGACATAAGTGGGGTGACTGAAACAAAAAAGACAAACACTGGTGAGATCTTTCTGAGCAATAAATACAAAATGTTATATTCAGGCAATAACAATCAAGGAAAAGAAGGAGTAGCCATAGTATTCAACACAAAATATGAGGCTAATCTTCTTGAATGGCAGGCAGTCTCAAGTAGTGATGTGGGCAAATATCAGAATGCGGAATGGACAATGAGACTCATTTGTGCCTATGGTCTCACAGAAGGTTCTACTAAGGTAGAAGTGGAGGAATTTTTTGAGGCTCTAGAAAAACCTACTGATACAATGAAAAAGGAAACGTTGGTAGTTGTTGGGGATCTGAATAGCAGAGTAGGAAATGATTGTCAGACATGCAAAAATATTTTGGGAAAATTTGGAGAAAAGAGCAAAGCTAATAATAATGGCAAACATCTGTTGGATTTCTGCTCAGGACATGGACTGGTTATTACTAACACCATGTTCAACATAAAAATGTGCACAAATTCACATGGTGAGAAGAGGCAATGAATAAGAAAAGTCTCATTGACTATGTTATTGTCGATAGTAATGTTTACTCCCTGGTGCAGGACACCAGAGTGTACAGAGGATTTGAAATTGGAAGTGATCACTATTTAGTCTTGAGCAGGATAAAATTGAATTTCATATTGAAAAGAATAACATGTAAGAAAGTTTTAAAGCGAATAAAAGTTGAGCAGCTCTCATGTGAACTGTAGACTAAAATACACAAAGATTATTGAAGAAAAAATGAGAGTTTGAGAACAGGAACCAAACCTTGGAGATTCAGTGGCAAGCCTTGAAGAAAACCCTGATTGATTCAGCCAGTGAGGCATGTGGTGAGGTTGTTTGCAAGAATAGAAAAATCAGAACACCATGGTGGACACAGGAAGTTAAAGAGGCAGTGAAGGAAAAGAAGAAAGCATATCAAAAGTTCCTGGCAAATAAGTCAGCTTTTGCTCTTAGAGAATACAGAGACAAATGTAAGAAAGCAAAACACTGTATAAAACTAGCTAAACAAAAGTCATGGGAGGACTTTGGAAAGAACATAGAAAATAAATATCAAGAAGGTGGAAAGATATTCTGGAGGTTGTTGAAGAAGCTTAAACATGGAGGAAAGAGTGCTGTAAAAGGAGTTAGAGATATAAAGGTGACATGAAAACAGGAGAAAAAGATATCCTTGAAGTATGGAGTAATTACTTCGATAAATTGCTAAATGAAACAAGCAGTGATAGCACAGTGGAAAAAAACACTCAACAGGTATACAGTCAGGAACACATATCCATACTTGAAGTAGAAAAAGCCATCAAAGGCTTGAAATGTGGAAAGGCAGCAGGAGTAGATGGTATAAAAGTCTTACAGTGGCTGCACTGCATATTTCAGAAAGACTGGGCAGAGGGACGAATTCCCGAAGATTGGAGTAGAGCTCTAATAGTACCCATATATAAAAAGGGAAATAAAACTGAATGAGAGAATTACAGAGGTATTTCCCTACTGAGTGTTACTGGCAAGATCTACGCAAGTATACTTGAGAAACAGTTGAGAAGAATTGTGGAAGAAAAGCTTGGTGAAGAACAAGCTGGATTCAGGCCAAATAGAGGCTGTCAGGATCAGATCTTCACTTTATAACAGATAATTGAGAAAGCATGGGAATATAACAAAGATCTGGATTTAAGTTTTGTCGATCTGGAAAAGGCATATGACAAGGTGCCAAGAGAGAAGCTATTCAATACGCTACAGTCATATGGTGTCAATGGGGCATTATATCAAGCAATACGTAGTCTTTATTTGAGTTGTAAGTCAGCAGTTAGAATTGAAGGAAGTACAGGAAGATGGTTTAATATTAAATCTGATGTGAGACAAGGATGTACATTATCTCCTCTGTTATTCATTATCTATATGGATCACATTATGAAGGAAAGTGGTATTAAACATGATATCAAAATTGGAGATGTTAATGTCAGCTCTTTGCTTTATGCGGATGATGTTGTTACGTCCCTATCTTACGATCTTTGTTTGTTTGTCTTACAAACTGCCTTCGTCTATATTCTTCTAACTTCTATTTTCAAAACACCACCAAACTTTCCACTAATATCTGAGCTATTGTTCTCCGTAGTATCCCTAGTATTTGTATTTTAACTGCGCCCTTTGCTATATTTAGTTTAAGATATCTTATACATAAACAGAGAAAGGAACTCAAATAACTGAAAGTGCAACTATTGCAGTCGTGACACTATTTCTTATTACTCAACATTAATTCCTTAAACTTCCCGTTTCTTAACATTAATTCCTCGCGTGGTTAGGTTCGAATGTTTCTAAGCGGTGCATTGGATTAGCAATATCAGACAACTTCTTTTATCATTAAACAAAAGGTTTATTATTTCTCTAAACATGGTACTTAACAAAATACACAACTAAATTACTTACACACTAAAATTAGCTTAATACAAGTAGTTGGGCTATGATTCGACAAAGGTTACTATGATCATGCCGCCACAAAATTTTTATACAAAACATGACTTAACATGAAAGTTTTAGATCATCACACATTAATAGATCATTCAGCTCCAAGTATACTAACAAATACATTAACTACTCTAGCACATATTTATGACAATTCCGATTCTCTACACATCACACTAGGCATTCAAATTCCTCAGGCTACTTGGTTACTAAATTTACACTAATCAAACTCAATATTCATTAACACACAACTATGTCATTAACTTTCCTTTTACGATATAGTAGACACTCAAGATTCTTAGGATAATTAATTATTCACAAATTATCAACTCTAGCTAGCTTTCTTTTAACACTCTCTATCAAACTGTAAAGTCCTATTATAATTTCTCCCTAATCACTTTAACAGTTCCGTAATATGACAATGGTATCTATCACATACAACTTCTAGTTAACATAAGACAAAATTCACAATACCTTTCTTTAGCTTCACTTACGGGCCTTCACCTTCTACTGAACGAACTTGCTTGCATAACTTCTTGCAATTCGGGGCTGTATGAACATCTGCGGCGTCGGCTGTACTATCCGAAACGAGAACTTCGATATTTTCACAGCTTCCTATGACTCTCTGGTATATTTCGCTTTCTACATAGGAATACGGGAATAGCTTTCCCGTTCACCTTCGATTCCTTGTTGTGGCATGAGGATACATGCCATATCTCTCCACTCAGGAACACCGTGAAATCCACTAGAAAACCAAACTAAAACCACCACGACTATCCAAACGTTTCTTCTCTTCTCGCAAAAAAGCCTCAAGCCTCCTTGACCACCTAAACGTCTCCCCCAAGACCCAAAAGAGCCTACTCCTCGAAAATCCAAAGTCAAAAGGAAAAAGCCTCGAAGGGGGGGTTACCAACCCTTTTATAGCTGCTCCGCTAACGGCGCCCTTTCTTACTTCTTTTTCCCACCTCCTACTGGTTTTCCGTCTGTCTACCAATTGGGTGGCATTTTAGCCGCCATACGTCATTTTGATCGGCAACTCGTAACGAAGTTCCCATCCGGGCATAGGCCCTAAGCGATATTCCGTTATTTCTCTTGTTAGCCTCTATCTTAACCCCCTTTCAAACCTTTTCTTAGAATTCTACTTAAAGCTTAATCCGTAGCCTCTTACATAGCGTATTTCATGACTCATCCTTTTATACTTATGCACTTAACTCTTTCATTCTTAATCGCATTACTATATTAATTCTTAGTTAGCTACTTATTTAATACAAATTCCTTGTTCAGTCATAATACATCTTAATACATTCTTTTCTTTCGTTATCTTAACTAAACAATAGACCTTTACATTTTACTCAATTTATACTGGATGCAAGAACATTACATTAACTAAATTATCCTTTTTATGCAGGGGTTTTTATTTATGTTATTTATTTTTCATGTTACACCATGATAACTGAGAATACTATATTCTCAAGATATCAGGTGTAACAATGTTATACTTCTAAATAAATCCGCTACAAGTCTGCAAGATTCTCTGATTAAATTGAACAACTGTTGTAATAGATATGGTATGAAGGTCAGCAATAAAAAGATAAAGACAATGAAAGTAGGCAGAATCATTGAAAATGTCAACTATGTTGTGAATGGAGAACCTGTGAAACAAGTAAAACATTTCAGCTACTTCGGCATGGTTTTTAGTGAAGATGGTAAATTACAGAATCAGCAAAGCTGGTATGGTGGGAAGTCAATTGAATAAATTCATATGGAATAAGAGAGAAATTAGTCGGAACACTAAATTAGCTGTATACAAGACAGTGTTCAAACCAGTTTTAATTTATGGATCTGAGAGCTGGGTCAGAAGTAAAACACTTGACCAAAGACTAGAGACCGCAGATATGAGAGTCCTGAGAAAGATTAGAGGCGTGAACAGATGGCATCAATGGCAATATCATATTAAAAATGAGGATATTAGGAAAGAACATGACATTGTCAGCATCCAGGAATGCGTTAGCAGAGCTAATCTCAGATGGTATGGTCACTTAAATAGAATGGGAGAGGAAAGATTAGCAAAACAAGTGTTCTCTGCCAGGTTGGCAGGAAAATGACCCAGAGGAAGACCAAGATATAGGTGGATTGATACGGTACAAAGTGCCTTAGACGATAGAAATATAAGATCTGATAATGTTGGAGTCTTGACAAGTAACAGACTGATTTGGAGGAAAATTGTAGATAGGAAGTTAGTAATGATGTAAATTTTTCATACAGTACTATCAGGAATTTGATGATGATGATGAACAAAAATATTTCAACTACTTAAGCACAAATTTTAGTAATTTATTTTAAGAGAATATACAAATGGAGAGGTTTAACTAAAGTTTAATAACTCACAAGCTCTTGAAGTCGAAGAAATCCTGCTAATATTGTAGACTCCATTGTTCTTAAACGTTCTGCATTGTCCAAGACCTATTTAAAGTTATATACTATTACAGTCAACTTTCACTATAGCAAACTTATCTAATATAATAATTGAAAAGTTCCGGCCAAAAGCCAAATAGCACTGCATCAATACTATTCAAAAGAATCAATTATCTTCATTAATAGGTGTGATAATCCTTCACAGTAAGAAGAATCCTTAACCAGATTAACTCAAGTTCACAGTTAGTCTTAGAGTCAGCACTACTAAGCAGCAAGAAATGTGTAGTTCCATACAGTATATGCAGTGTGGCTATAATTTTAAACAGATATAAACTAAACACATAATACATTTTTATATTTCTAGTTCTTTTATCATATAATTATACTTTGTTATTAATGGCTAGACAAAATAAGAGAAAATTCAATTCTAAAATGTTTACTTTTTTTTTTAATCTGACAGGGATAAAAAAGCCATGATGTATATGGAAAATGGCAATTTGTTAGATCCTAAATGAAGGAATCTTGGAAAGAAATCATTCATTCATTTGGAATCTAACATATAAAACTTGCAGACAAAGAGAAATAGCTGCACATCAGCTGTAATTAAAAGTGAAACTTCTTCACTTTATGTAAAATTTGTATTCTTTATTTCAAGTGTCCTTATATTTAAGCTGATGTGATTATATTAAGATTTCATTTTTAAGCATGTCTAAAAAGAGAGAGATAATCTGATTTAAATTTAAGCCTCACTTAAGCTATGTAAAATTTACTGTGAGTCATCTGAAAAGTTGCTAAGTAATAATTCCTGGAAGGCACAAAGCTACACGTGTACAGCGTAACGCTAGCGGCTATAGCTTACTCGGAAAATTACGTTGCCATGTATTCTGTGAATCCAAGTATAACAGTGTCGTAAAAGCGAAGGATGAACCCAAAGGGGTGAAAAGATAAGGGCCATGTGCAAAAAGTGGATAGAAAAGAGGGCGCTCTATAGAAGAATATAAGGGGTTGAGACCATATCGGAACACTCTCTCTGGTCGTAACGTTTTCCTGTTTTGGTGGTTCGGAAGTCAGCGGGCAGTTTCGCATGGGGGGGTGAAGTCTGTGATAAGATGTCGGACTGCGAGCATTCTTAAGATGACATAGGATTCTATGCAAAGCTGAAGGTAAAAATTCCAGTCATAGCAGAATCAAGCCGTCACTGAAAAATCCCATCGAGTTGTTCCTGAAACGCAAAGATTTGAGTCCGTTTTCGGCAGAAGGAATGAAGATAGCATAACCCCTACGTTGATGTATGGACAGTCAATAGATGAGAAGTATCCAGACATACATGTGGTGCAGAACAACACAGAAAAAGGTTGGTAAGGTGCAATTACTCTAATTTTGTGTGAAAGTTCATTAGAAGAGAGAAGATTGTTTACGAATGTGAAATTAATAACTGTATTCTAAAGAACTCTGTGGACAGTCTCTATTTAGAAAGTTAACCTCCTTTGAGAGTAAGAAGAACTGTTTGGAAGAGATCTTTTGTAATTTTGTATGTGATAGGATTAACTTAATGCGATAAGAATAGTAGAATTTAGTATCTCAGTAACATTAGAATGTTTGTTAGTTTTCTCTTGCGAGTAATACTACTGAAAGGTATTTAGCTTAGCTTCATATCATTTGCTAGCTATCCCAATATGCAGTTACTGTGTTTAGCATGCTTTATAAGATTTAATTAATTTGGAAAGTGTTAACCTCTTAATTCGAGTTTATTTAGTATTGAGCATAATTGAGTGTATGAATTTTGTATTGTGTTTTAGATATTCCAATAAACATGTCATATTTACCTGAACCTGAGTCATGCCTGATTATGATTCCAACTTACCACTTATAAAAATAGAACCTATTTTGGTGGGAAGGATTTAGAGAGTGAATATAATAATAGATTTAGGTCACGACTGCAATAATCTAAATCTATATGGCAGTTTAAGCAAGATATTGTGTAAGTAATCTTCAATCTTCAGACTCTAGTATTATCTCCCTGAGCCAGGATATTTTCTGCTATAGGATACTGGCTGGCGCAGCAAAATATAAATTTGCTAGTATCCGAAGAGGAAACAATCCTAGATATAAGAATAAGATTAAAGTAAGTGAATAAAGAGAATAAATCACAAAAGATAAATATTTAACAATAGAGCAGCCGGTAGGATTTTGATTGTATAAGGTTTTAGGTAAGAAAGGATAGATTTATGTAAACAACTAATTAAGCATAAATCATATAGAAACTTCGATATAACAAGTTAACAATTACTGCACATAATTATCTTGAATTAACTTAAAAAAAGAAATGCCGGAATTTTTTTTTATATGCAGGGTATCTGTAATTCTAAAGACATATAGACAAAACATCATCATCATCATACGTATCAAGGATTTAGGCCTAGCATGGCCTGTTCCGGCCTTAGAAGTCATCGTTGAATCGTTTAAGAGGACATCCTGGTTTTCTTTTTCCTGGTACTCTAAGGCTTGTTTTGGTAATCTTCCTGTTTTCATTCTTTGAACGTGTTCCATCCATTTATGTTTATATTTTTTAATTTTTTCTATTACTGGTTCTTGGTTTAATTCTTTCATAATTTCTTCGTTTCTTTTGTGATCAAATAGGGTATACTTTGCAGTTTTTCTCATAAACTTCATTTCTGCTGTTGTTAATCTTTGTTTGTCTTTTTGTTTTATTGTCCAGATTTCGCTTCCATACATTAAGACTGGTAAGGCTAATGTATTGTATACTTTTAGCCTGGTTTGTTTTTGAACTAGGTTTGGTTTAAATATAGAGTTAATTACACCTGTTATTTTTAAATAATTTGCAAATTTTATGTTTATATCTTTTTCATATGTGATCATACATCCTAGGTAGTTAAATGAATTCACCTGTTCTAAGATCTTGTTATCTATTACTATTTTAGTTCTTGCTGGATCTTGTCCTTTAAAGGCCATAGTTTTTGATTTTTCCGTTGATATTATCATACCATAATCTTTGGATATCTCATTTAGATTTAAAATAGCTTTCTGTAAGTTATCTTCAGAATTTGTAATTATTATTTGGTCGTCTGCAAAGAGGAGAGTGTTTAAGTTAACTGTAGGTGAAAGTTTAATTCCTTGATGTAAATTTTTACTCCATTTTATTATTATTTCATTTAATTAGATATTAAAAAGAGTTGCTCAGAGGGGACATCCCTGTTGGACCCCTTGGTTTATCTCTCTTGTATATGATAGCTCGTGATTTAATCTTATTTATATTTGATTATTTTCATATATACTTGTGATAGCTTTTAGGATATTATTTGGTATTTGTCTTTCTTCTAATATGTTAAATAATATGTTTCTTTTAACTTTGTCAAATGCTTTTTCAACAAAACATACAGAATATATTTTTTATATTTCTAGTTCTTTTATCATATAATTATAGTCTGTTGTTAACGGAAAAAAAAAATAAGGCAAACTTCCATTCTGAAATATTTTATCTGATTTTATTGATGTATATGGACTATTGTTACACCCTGATAACTTAAGAATGTGAAAATCAGTTATCACGATGTAACAAGAGAAGAAAAAAAAAAAAAACCTGTATAGATAACTAAGTAAGCAAGCTTGTTCTTAAGCAGATATCGTTAAGAGCCTTTGAAAGTAACGAATACAAAAAATTAAAAGAAAGAAAAATATGCTTGCATTCAAGTAAAAAATATAGCTGAAATTGTTTGTTGAACTAAAAAAAAAGGGGGGGGGGAGGGAAGGGGAATTTTATTACAGTTGTGATATGATAAAATAAGGTTGAGTAAAGTAAAGAAGATTAGTAATAGGATTTTGTATGTGAAAGGCTAGTTTTTATACTTGAAATAAGAGTTTAAAGATTCGAGTTAATTCTTAGAAAATTGTGGAAAGGGGATAAGTATAGTATAGTATAGATGACATAGAGGTTAGCTTAAACAAAAACCAAAGCTCAAGGTCATAATTCCCAAACTGAGACTTCGTCACATGTCAGTCGCATGCACACAGACCGCATGATGTTTTGGCAGAAAAACGCCACTCTAATTGGTCAGTGAAATCGACTCCAGTAACGGGGGAGGGAAAAAGAAATTGAAGAAGGTGCCGGTAGGGGTCATTGTATAAAAGGGTTAGGAAACCCCCCCCCCCCAAGAGGCTTTTTTCCTCAGAATTTTCTTCACGAGTCTTCGTATAGGTCTCATGCGGTTTTCCTGAGTGACGGGTTAGGAGTTTTCTCCGTCCGACACAATAAGGAAACAAATTGTGCGGGATTTCCATTTCGTGTTCCTATTGTAAGAAATGAGGAAAAAAGAAAGAAAATAATGTCAGTGTGTTTCATCGTCCAGTGATCGTATCGAGAGAAAGAAAATTCTATAAAGAAGTCAGTGCCCACGTGGTGAATTTCACAGTTATAGAATAGATGATCCTATGTATGTCCTTGATTGAAGAATGTAAGGTAAAGATTGTGAAAGCCCATCTTAGTGCCAAAAGAACTTAGGAGTGATAAGTTATAGAACAGTTCATCCTAGGAAGATAAAATATCGGAAAAAGGTAGCGTGTGGAAGACCCAAGTCAAAAGGTACTGTAAAATCTCGTGTCAATTCAAATCATATGTAACTGTACTCATTGTTCAATTACTGAATAGTTGAAAGGATTAATGAGAATTATACCAGAACTTTAGTACATGTCAAACTAGAATAAAAATGAGCTTATTACTATTAATTAACAAGTATTCATGTGCCTAGAGATTTATGCATGTACATTGTGTTTTTAATTAAGAGAGTTTTAAGGGTCAAAGGTGTGTATTAGCTCAGCGAAAGGATAATTTTAATCCATATCGTCTTAGTGAGAGAATTAGAGTAACTGATTATATATGTCCTAGAAAATACAGAATTATAGCATGATCAGACCAGTAAAGGGTTAGACAAAGGATCAACTAGTTCTAGGATTATACATGTTTGTATGTATAGAATCTGTTATGGCAATATGATCACAATTCTCATGCAGGATTAAAAGCTAGTGAAAATCTGTATTGTATATTCTTAGTATTGAATTGAGTTTTATTTGATAAAGAATGAATTGTACCATGTTTAAGAGTTCAATAAACTTTTTTTCATTGAAAATACAGTTGTCTGAGATTGCCGCTCAATGCACCACTTGTAACAACGTACGAACCTAATCACGGGGTGGGGGTGGGGATTTTGCTAAGTCACGAGATAAAGGTCATGACTGCATATTAGTTTCACACTCAGACATATTTTGGTAATTGCTCCTTGTTTTTGAATTTTATATCTTAAACTAAATGTCCTGAAAGGCACACAGTATGTGTGCCTTTCAGGACAAAATAAATATTTAGGGACACTAAGGGGAGAAGCTTGAATATTTGTATTTGGGTGATATCTCATATATAGAAAAGATCTGGATAAAGACAAATAGAGTTTCACATGTAAGGATAGTTGAAAGCCTAATAATTGTAAATTGGGACACAACACTATGGTTGCTCTCAATTGTTGCATGTAAATCTTACATTATCCAAGAAAAAGAAAAAGAAATGCCAAAATCTTGTTTTTTTTTTTTAAATATTGCCTAATTATAGTTAGATGACTTTTGGTTTATCTTCAATAAAGATTTCCAAAAACAAAACTACTTTCATGAAACAATTATTTCATAAAATAAAAACAGCGCTGCTAGGCAGCATGAAATGATATTTCCTATTATCATATAATTACAGTCGGATGACCATTCAGTGTTGTTGTTTTTTTTTCCTCCAGAAAAACCTTTATTGAAGATAAGCTTAAAAATTTAAGAATGATTAGTTTCAGAAAACAATTCGTAACATTTATAATAATGTATGTTATCTACAGTATTTGCAGCTAAGTTCTCTCCCCCCCCCACCATTTCCAAGATTCGTACATTACAAATTGAAACAAACCATACATCTGCATGCTGTGCGACATGCAATATCAATTATTAATGTCATTCTTATGATTATTTCTGATGTTCAGTTGAAATAACAAGAAAATAATCTGGTGCACTTTCCTTTGAAAAACCAAGAAAAGAAAGAAAGAACATTGTAAATAACATTTCGTTCTGAAATAATCACTCAATGAAAAAGAAAATAACTACATATTTTTCATATTATTATTTGGTATTTTCTAGCAGTACAAAAAAGAAATCAGTGAACATTTGAAAATTACATACCTCTCAGGAGTTGGTGAGGCTTAGGCATGAGTTAAATTTAGATGAGTTTAACTCATGTCAAAGGTGCCATTAATTCCCTAAAGCATTCCTTCAAGACATGTGGTGATATATTGTCAAGTCTGCTTATTTGTACTGCTACTGCTTATTAACATCAATTTTACTTAATTCCCCATATACCTACTGCTCATTCACCATCATTCCCTCCATAAAGATGTTGCATTAATGAGGAATATACACTGATAAACCACTGAATACTATATCCTCTGCATCAGTTACCAATCTACCAGTGACATCAACTAGCTAGCATCATCTTCCCATAGCCATTCATTCTTCTGCCTGGCACATATCAAAAGAATTCACTACAATTTCTCTTGGCTCGATTGGCTAATTTCTGTTCATATTGCAATTTTGTTGTCTTTACCAACTGAGTTACCTTCCTAGCCTGCTCTTTGCACTCTTCATGCAATTGATTATTGCCAACAGTCATCAAGTGTTGCCTCCAGTGTCTTCTTTTCCCAGATTTCATGCTTAATCTCTTCATTCATCCATTTTACTCCCACCTTATTTAGTCTTTTCACTTCTGAAATGTGTATTCTAATATGTATTCAGCCTTTTCACAGTGAAGAAGGCTGGTTGGTTGGTTGGTTTCTAGTTTATTGGCACAAGAACAGCAAAGGTCATACAGCGCCATAGCAAAGGTCATAGCAATACACAAGGTCAAAGGTTAGGACAATATATAAACAGTCAAAGAAAAATTGTACACAACATGAATGTACAAAAACCAAGCCAAGTAATGCAGTATATACATATAGATAAAATTACAGCAAAACTTGCTGAAGCAGTACATAAACTGTCAAATAGAAATTAATAAACAATATGTATGCACAAAATTAAGTTTCCAATGCAGTATCTATATATAAATAAAATTGCTGCAAAGGTTACAGCAATACATAAGGTCAAAAGTTACAGCAGTACATAAATAGTCAAAGACAAAATAGCATACAAAATGCATGTACAAAAACCAAGCCAAGGAATGCAGTATCTGCATATAAATAAAATTACATCAAAGGTTACAGTAGTACATAAACAGTCAAAGAGAAATTATTAAACAATATGCATGCACAAAAATTAAGTTAAGCAATGCTATGCAGTATTTACATATAAACAAAATTAAGGTCAAATGTGTTTGTACAAATTAATTCTTTGCAGAAGGTTAAAAACATCATGCAATCTGTCTGAGTCTAAAGATCTGCCTGAGTATATATGGCTTGGCTAGACAGGTTAAAAATTTCATTCCTCTCTCGTGTAACGTGATGGCACTCCACAAGAATATGACAAATAGTAAGATGCATATTGCATTTTTCACACATGGGAGGGTCATCAGCCCTCAGTAAACAAGCAATATGACTGTGAACTATGCAGAGCCTGGCAAGAACAACTTCCTCTCTTCTCTTTTTATGTTGACTAGAATGCCAATGCTTAATTTCAGGTTCAACGTCATATAATTTGTTTGTCAATGAGTCCTGCCATTGAGCAATTAGTTTGATCTTATAAACTGTCTGTAGTCTGTATACGGTACTGTCAAAGAGAATGTGGAGAAAGTATGAGGTGATCTAGCAGCTGCATCCATAGTCTCGTTTCCCTCAATTCCAATGTGGCTGTGAATCCAGTACAACTGAACATCAAAATTAAGGGTTTTTATTTTGCACCATAGGCGTAACACCTCATACGGCACTGAATGTAGATTATACATCCCGTAAAGACCTGAATGAGTCTATATAAATTACACACTTTTGGTAGAAGTTTTCTTTTATATGCAAAGTGCAAGCTGAATGGCATGCAACTCTGCTATACAATTACTGCAATCAGGTGGGATCTGGGTGGAGATAGTATTGTCAGGAAACATAACAACACAGCCAACACAGGTATCAGTTCTCAAGTCATCAGTATAGATGGGCAAGAAATAAGAGTGGCTGCTCTATATGCATTTAACAATTGTAGGTAGACAGATGATGGAGTATGAGACTTCTGTAGCTGACAAAGTGAGAGGTTGCACAATGCAGTGGAAACCTGCCATGAAGGGATGCTGTAATGTTTGGCATAGGAAATGTTGTCAACATTCATGTCAACATTGGCTTTCATAGTCTTTTTAACACGCATACCAAAAGGATGTATGGCAGTCTGACGTGTGTGATATTGAGCCCGATGTAGAAAAGAGACTAGCTCAGGTAGGATAATCTGGGAGAAACTTTATTTTTAGAACATAATGATGAGATAACTGTTTCTGTTGATAGAGCTGGTTCAATTTCTTCAACATAAAGACTTTGAATGAGTGATGTGTGAAAGCCACCAGTAGCTATCCATATACTCAGATGATGGATGTGATCCAACCATAGCAGCTTATTCTGCTTTGAAGACCCATAGACTTAAGACCTGTAATCCAACTTTGAACATAAAAGTGCACGATAGAGATGAAGCAATGAAGATTGATCAGCACCCCACTCAGTAGAGGATATAATGAGAAGGACATTCAATGCTTTCTTGCACTTTTCTCTTAGTTGACGAATGTGTGCAAATAATGTAAGTTTTCTGTCAAAGATGAGTCTGAAAAATTTGGCTTCTGTGGCTACTGGAATAACAGTCATCCCATTTTTAATTCAGGATCTGGGGGAATAGTGCGTTTTTGACAGAAGTTTACAAAGACACTTTTTTTTTTTTTTTGAAAACCTGAACCATTAAGAGCCCACAGAGAAACATGATCAATTGCTTGCTGAAGTTGTCTCTCAATTATCCTCTTGTTACGAGAGTGACAGTAAATTGTGAAGTCAACACACAGAGCATTGTCTACAGTGGGAAGAAGCTGTTCGATGATTGAGTTGACTTTAATAGCAAAAAGTGTCACACTTATGACAGAGCCTTGGGGAATGCGCTGTTCTTGATGATATGGCCAGGATAGTGTACTTCCAATTCTGACTTGGAAAGTTTGCCCGGGCAGAAAGTTTTTAATAAATACAGGAAGGTGTCCTTTGTGACATAGGTCAAGTCTTTTAATATGCCATATCTCCAGGCTGTGTCATAAGCTTTTTTCCATATCAAAGAAAACTGAAACCAGATGTTCTTACTTCAGAAATGCATCTCTTATCATCATCATGAACCATGGGCTCACTGCCCATTGGGTGTCCAATGGTTCCTTCACTATCTTCTTCCACCTTTCTTTGTCCAGTGCACAGTGTTGCAGTTTCTGTACACCCATTCCACACCAGTCCTTCATATTTGTATGGTCTACCTCTTCTGTTTAAACTATCCAAAATACCAAATAAATGTCTTTATCTTCTGGTCCTCACTCATTCTACAGGTGTACAAATATACAAGTTACATCTCTTATACAAGTTACTAAATGGATCAAATGGTCTAAAGTTGAATGATGTCTACAGAAGCCACATTGTATATTGGAGAGAAGATTGTTGCTTTCTAAATACTAGAGAAGTCTGACATTAACCATTTTCTCTAACATATTACAAAGAAAGCTAGTTAGAGCAATAGGTCGATAATTAATTGCTTGTGTTGGATCCTTTCCTAGTGTTGGGATAGCAATGACAACTGACTTATGTCAAGAATCTAGAAACTCTTCATCTGCAAGTATTCTATTGTATATTAAGAGGAGATCCATAGAAGAAGATGGTAGATGTTTTATCATTTCATAATGGATGTCATCAGGCCATGGTGCACTAGGGTGAGATGGTAAAAGAGCTCATTTTAGTTCCTCCTTAACAAATGGCTGATTGTATGGCTCAAGCCCATTGGTAGAAAAATTTAGCCTTTGTTTCTCTTTAATCTTTCAGTATTAAAAATTCAGGAAGATATGAAGCTGTTGCTGAGATTCTGGCAAAATTTTCTACCAAAGTGTCTGCAATAGCTTTGGGATCAACAATAATACTTCCATTATGAAGTAAGGTAGACAAATGGTGTGTTCTACATCTACCTTTCATTTTCCGGATTTATTCCATACAATTTTTGCACTGGTCATTTGATTTATTGATTAGATAAATTTGATCCATGATTGTGTTTGACTCTGACATCTCATACAATGTGTTTTGGCCTGAGCACACTTAAAAACTATTAAGTTTGATGTGGTTGGGTATCTACAAAATATAACCCATGCTCTGTGTTGATCTTTTTTGGCTGTGTGGAATTCTGGGTTCCACCAAGACTTTGGATAGTGTAGAAATCGAGAGGATGTTCTCAGGATGAAGGCTGTTGCTGCCTGGACAATGCACTCTATTATATACTTTACTGCTTCATTCATAGATATTTGACTGGTAGTATCAGCATTAAATTTTGCAAGTTGAGAAAAAGTATTCCAGTCAGCATGGTCCATTTCTCATATAGGCATCCATGTGGGTGAACATGATTCCTGTAAATAAACTGTGCAAAGTGTATTCGCAAAGAATGGAAGAGGAACAGATTATAAGACCAACTGCAGAATATGAGCAGGTTGACATACGGAAGAAATTATCGAGTCTATTGTTCAAAAGGGGGAGGTCATTATTGTCAAGGATTCTTTCAATGATTCTACCTCATCCATTTGTGTTGATGCTACTCCCACAGAATATTGTGACCATTAAAGTAACTCATCAGGAGTACATGGGTTCAGGCAGTAGCAGGATAAGGTTATCAAGATTGATTTCATTTAACTCAGCACTCAGCGGTAAATAAATTGAACATACTGTAATGAGAAATTCCATGGATAGCCGAATCACTACTGCTTTCAGAGCATTATTAAGTAGGATATGATGGAAAGGAGTATGACCGCTCACTAGAATAGCTACTCCTCCCTGAGCAGGACCACCACCAGTTCTGTACTTGCATGCAACAGTGAAACTCCTTAAGGTAGGGTCCTCACTGTTGTGTAAAATGTCTCCTGTAGACAAAAACAGAAAGGTTTGCATTTCTGTTACAGAATTTTGATATCGCAGATATTCTGGCGAAACCCACAACAGTTCACTGTAAAATATTTCCTATTGTTTTGGCTTTATAGACTTGTCTGGTTTTCAGGAGGCTGAGGGCTTGCCTTTATTATTATTATTACGGGCTACCAGGGAGTCCTTAGACTCATCAAGGGAGGCCCTAAACATCATGTTCACACAACTGTTCAACATTCTCACAGTATCTATCATACCTTGCCTTGAACTCGCTCACTGTCATAGCACCCACAACAGACTCTGGCAGCTTATTCCACTCATTCACCACTCTAAAAGTAAAGAACCCAGCTCTAACACCCCTGCTAACCATGCTCTTGCCCAGCTTCCATGGGTGTCCCCTAGTTCTCCCACCACCAGTCCTGATCTCAAAAATATCCTCTGAATTAATCCTATAGAATCCTTTTAGCAATTTGAATGTCTCAATCATATCTCCCCTTTTCCGCCTATCAACTAGTTTCTGCAACCCACAAATCTTCAACCTGTTCTCATATGGTTCATTCCATAGACTTGCTATCATCTTAGTCACTCGCCTCTGGATCCTCTCCACCTCCTCCCCATCAAGAAGGAACCGAGGTGACCAAATCTGCGCACAGTAGTCGAGATGAGGTCTTATCAGGGCTCGGTACAGAGGTACAATAACTTGCTTGTCTCTGCTCGTCAAGGTATTTTTCAACAACCAAGTGAGTTGATGAGCTGATTTAGCTACTTTCGCAATGTGCCCCTAAACTTCATCTCCCTATCCACCAACACTCCCAAGTCCCTGGCCTCATCAATCTCTTGGAGTATAGTTCCACCAATGTGGTATACTGCTGCTAATCTTTTCACTCCGAAATGCATAACCTTACATTTTGTCACATTAAATTGACATCCATTCTCCTTAGTCCAGAACTCCAATCTATCTAAGTCATCTTGCAAGACTTTGACATCTTCTGCATTCACTATCGCCCTACCCAACTTTGCATCATCAGCGAACAAATGAACTGTCCCACTTAGACCCTTCCCTATATCGTTAATGAACAGATTAAACAGCAGTGGTCCAAGAACAGAACCCTGTGGCACACCACTAGTCACAGGCCGTCTTTTGGACTCTACTCCTGAATAAACTACTCTTTGATATCTCTCCATCAACCACCCAGCTATCCATCTCACCAACCCTATATCCATTCCCATATGTTGTAGTTTACGGATTAGAATTCCATGTGGTATCCTGTCAAACGCCATTGCCAGGTCCAGCAGTATCACTGTAAACCCATTTCCCTTATCCAGTTCAGTCGTCACTTTGTTATAAAACTTGAGCAAGTTACTGAGGCATGATCTACCCTTCACAAAGCAATGCTGTCCTCTGTACAGTATCTCATTTTCATCAATCCATTCCTGTATTTTTCCCTTGACTACTTTCTCCAAGACTTTGACAATGACTCCTGATATGCTGATCAGTCGGTAATTTGCAACCATAGTCCTGGATCCTCCTTTATGCAGTGAAACTATTTTCCCCTCTTTCCACGCCTTCGGGACTAAGCCAGACCCGAGACTCAGATTAAACAACATGGTCAAGGGCACTGATAATTCCTTAGCCGCTTCATGCAAGACCCGTGCAAGTATACCATCCAATCCCACAGATGTATTCACATTAAGGTTCTGTAATAGACTATTCACTTCCACTTCATTTATCACAATTCCCGTATAAACTAATGGTTCCTTCATTTTTTTCAACGTCACCACCTGGATGATATACTTTTGCAAAGTGCGCGCTCAGTAACTCCACTATATCGACTGGTTCAGTGAACTCTTTACCATCTTCATTCCTTAAAATCATTTTGCCATGTACAGTTTTTTTCTTGCTTACAGCATATTGAAAGAACTATTTGGGATTCTCTTTTGCTTGCATAGCTAGTTTCCTTTCATAATCGGCTTTTGCTGTTTTTACCACACTCGTTACCCTTCTGGCCTGCACTTTATACCGTTCGTGTGCCTGCAGGTCACCCCGTTCTTTAAATTCCCTCCATAGTTGTTTCTTTTTTTGCAGCTCAAGCTTAATGGTGTTATTCATCCATTTAACCCCTACTTGTTTCACTATTCGGACCTTAGGTATACAATCAGCCATAACCTCCTGTAAATGCTCTTTGACCACTTCCCATGCTCTATCGACGTCCAGCCCTTGCAGTTGTACATGCCATGACACTAATCCAAGCAATCTCCTAAGCTTGTCATACTTGCCAGCACGGTAATTCCACATATACCCTGTCTTAATCACAAATTGCACACCTTTAGCCACCTCCCAGGTCAAGACCTTATGATCACTCTCACCAATAGGTGGCAACATGGTCATATTCATTACAGTCAAATTTTGAGATGCAATTACCAGGTCAAGCACTCTCACACCCCTAGTATTTTCAATTACATGCTGTTTCAGATAGTTATCCCTTAATAATTGAATAAAATCCATTTCCTTCCTCACATGTGTCCTCTCCTCCTTCCAATCAATGTTACCATAGTTGAAATCCCCCATAATAATTACCCTCCTTCCACTCATTTCTTCAATTTGTTTATGCATACCATCTCCACCATCTATTCCATCACCTGGTCTATAGCAGCACCCAACTGTATATTTTATTCTGCCAGTGTAAATCTCACACCAAATAGCCTCAAATGAGCTCCTTTCACTATCCTGCAATACTTCAATTCTACTTGGCTGCAGTTCATCAGCTATCATCAATAACACCCCTCCCCCAATTTTATTCTCTCTGTCCCTCCTAAACATACTATAACCTATACATTCTATCCCACTAACTATATCATCTTCCGTCAGCCATGTTTCACTAATGCCAATAACCTGTGGCCAGGAAGAGCCAATCAAGGCCAAAAATTCTTCTTCCTTGTTCCTAATACTCCTGGCATTAGTATACATGAATTGCAGTGATCCCTTTGTCCCACCCCTATCCTGATGCATTATTCTAAATGTCCCATTCCCATTTTTTGTCCTTAGTGCTGGCTCAGGTACATTATATACATTTTTACACTCAACTGTCTCACTGATGTCTGGATATCCACTCCCCCCCCCTCCTTGGTAGTTCTAGTTTTCCTGGTTCTGCACATCCATTTTCACTTCATTCAGCAACACTTTTTCCAGTCTCCGCACACCGAGTCCATTCAAATGCAGGCCATCCATCTTGTATAAGTCCTTTCGCCCATCAAACTCATTCCACACGTCCACGAATTCCACACCACACCGTCCGCATAACCTGCGCATAATGTCATTTGCGATTATGGCCCTCCTCCTAAACTCCTCTCTGTCATACCGCAGTAACAGACTCACCATTCTAACTCTGTCACTCTTTTCTTTCGCTACCTTTAACAATACTTTCAAGTCCTCTCTCATAAAAAATTTATCACCTTTCAATTCATTCGTACCCGCCACAATTATTAATTCTTTCACCCTCTGTTTTTGCACTCTAATACTCTCACTTACATCCTTAAATTTCGCACCCGGTAAGTACGATTTAGTTACACTCCCATCTATTACTCCTCTTAATAACGAGTCACCATACAACACTCTTTCCTTCATTTCGGAAACTCTCCCACGCTGTTTATTTACGTTATCAGGTTTATATTTATCAACTGATTTTGGAAAGTATGGATAGCCAGTGTCCATCTCTTCCTCTGATAAAATATTCAATATGTTGGATGTGTTAGAGTCAGCTGGCAAGTTTATTGAAGAAGGCTCTGTGAAGGCAACACAAGATGAATGTTGGCAATATCAATTTCATGAAGAGTACAAAGAGCAGGCCAGAAAGCTGACTAGGTTGGTAAAAACAGTATGAGTAGAAATTAGCCAAATTCTGTTGAATAGCTCTTATCAAGTAACATTTCTTGTTTACACTCAACTCCTCTTTCTATGCTATAGCTCCCAGTTATCTCCTAAACTTTTTATAATCACCAGCCTTGTAGTTCTACATGTACCCTTTCTTCACAGAAGTTCTCATATGACTACCTACAACCCAGGTGCACATTTCATGGTCATTATCCCCATTCACAATCACATCCTTCTGATGATATAACCAGATCTAAGACACCTAACCCTAGTGTGCCTTCCATTACATATGCCTAAGAATGTTGTCCTTTAAGAACTCAAGAAATTCATTCTCCTAATTCCCTGATCCTATTTCTTCATTACAATCAATACTTAATAAATCATCCATAATGATCACCCTTTGCTTGATCACTAAGCTAAGTTGCCTATACATTTTTTTGTATAGGCAAATATCATTCCATCAACCTCTACCTCAGACCATACTACTTCAAAATCACTGCCACTTTCCTCCCCTTGTGGACGTAATTCCCCGACTATCATCAGCTGCACTCCTCCCTCCCTTCTTGCCCTTCCTATCCTCATGAAAAACATCATATCCTTGCATTTTTGGAAATTATGGAGACAACTACCGTGTTTGAATAAAAACTTTAGTTTACTATTACTAAAATTTTACAATTCGACGTTTCGACCTTTATGTTAAGGTCATCTTCTGGAGCGTACAAATATACACAGGAAACAAGCTATACTACAATCATATTGGTTCGTTAAAGACACTGACTAACCGCTACCACAATTGTTGGCCTGACCTCTGGTGAAAAAAAAAAAAAAAAAAAAAAAAATTATACATCAACGTTAAAGTCCTATTATTTGTGTTGTCTACTATATACATATATTAACATTATATTAACATCATTCCAGCCAGTTGGAGTGGAATGGTTTCTAATAATAGCAGATTGGCTAGAGTCCTGACTTGTGTTGAATCTTTCAAATTAGGTTGGCTGAATGTGTGCCATCCAGATCCTTGGAATTTTCATACCATCTTTATTGTTGATATTTGGGTGGTTTATCAGGATTTCGCAGGATTCTTTAAATTTTCTTTCGTACCATGTTTTTGTACGGTGTAAGGAGCAGGTGCTTTTCCAGTTGATTTGGTGTAAGGTGTTGAGTGCGTGGTCTGAGAGGCCTGCTTCACCATAATGGTTATATTTAATGTGTCTAATGTGTTCTTTTTTGCGTATAGGGATTGTCCGTCCTGTTTCACCAATGTACGGTAAGTTACAGGTGCAGCGGATGCAATAGACTCCAGGATGTGCTAACGGGAGGAGAGGGTCCTTAGAGGAGCTGAATATGGTTTTAAGTTTACTGGGTGGTTTAAAGGTGGCATTAAGGTTATAATGTTGTAGGATTCTGTTGATTTTTTCTGATAACCCTTTAATGTATGGGATGGCTATAGTTTTACTGTAGTCTAGATTCGTTTTTGTTGTGGTTTTATAGAGTATTTACATACATGCGAATTCATATCACCACCCAGCACAAAAATATGGAGTCATAAACACCCTTAAAAACAGAGCCACAACTATTTGCTCTAACCAGCAGGCCCTGAAACAAGAACTAAAAATCATTAGTGACACATTCATAAACAATGGCTATAACAAAAATACTGTCAATAAAATACTCTATAAAACCACAACAAAAACGAATCTAGACTACAGTAAAACTATAGCCATCCCATACATTAAAGGGTTATCAGAAAAAATCAACAGAATCCTACAACATTATAACCTTAATGCCACCTTTAAACCACCCAGTAAACTTAAAACCATATTCAGCTCCTCTAAGGACCCTCTCCTCCCGTTAGCACATCCTGGAGTCTATTGCATCCGCTGCACCTGTAACTTACCGTACATTGGTGAAACAGGACGGACAATCCCTATATGCAAAAAAAAACACATTAGACACATTAAATATAACCATTATGGTGAAGCAGGCCTCTCAGACCATGCACTCAACACCTTACACCAAATCAACTGGAAAAGCACCTGCTCCTTACACCGTACAAAAACATGGTACGAAAGAAAATTTAAAGAATCCTGCGAAATCCTGATAAACCACCCAAATATCAACAATAAAGATGGTATGAAAATTCCAAGGATCTGGATGGCACACATTCAGCCAACCTAATTTGAAAGATTCAACACAAGTCAGGACTCTAGCCAATCTGCTATTATTAGAAACCATTCCACTCCAACTGGCTGGAATGATGTTAATATAATGTTAATATATGTATATAGTAGACAACACAAATAATAGGACTTTAACGTTGATGTATAATTTTTTTTTTTTTTTTTTTTTTTTTCCACCAGAGGTCAGGCCAACAATTGTGGTAGCGGTTAGTCAGTGTCTTTAACGAACCAATATGATTGTAGTATAGCTTGTTTCCTGTGTATATTTGTACGCTCCAGAAGATGACCTTAACATAAAGGTCGAAACGTCGAATTGTAAAATTTTAGTAATAGTAAACTTAAGTTTTTATTCAAACACGGTAGTTGTCTCCATAATTTCCAAAAATGCATTCGGATCACCGTGCAAGCCTAAAAGAAAGGAATCATATCCTTGCATTTCTACTCTCATCAAGATACCATTCTCATCCATCCAAGTTTCACTTATTCCAACTATTTTCAGGCAAATAAACTCAATCAATGCAAGAATTTCATCTCCCTTATTTCTGATACTCCTAGCATTCGTAAATAAGCATAACAATATATTTCTTGGTCTATAACTAGTCCTACCCATGCTGTTCCTCATCTGTCACTTCACACTTGCTTCTGTCTGCTCACCCTTTTTACCCTTTATCCCATATATCCCACAGACTCAACTACCCCCATGTATTCAAGGCCATTCCATTCCTATGCTGACCATCTCCATATGTACATTCTTTACTGCTTTCAGAATCCACTCTCTTTACACTGTGTCTTTCTGACCTCCCTAGTCCCCCCATTTCACTGTCAAACTTCCATTCCTGTTCTCACATTTATTTACAATCACATTGATCTCATCTGGTTTACTCTCCTGCTGATTTACATCATCTCAGACTCCCACTGATACCATTTTGCATCATTCATTACACTTCCTTCCAGCAACAGTCTTTCTAGATGACTGACTCCAAACCATTCAGATGCAGTCCATCACTCTCATACAGCTCCATTCTTATATAGTATATATCTCCATTAATATAGCGCATATCATCTCTTTGTCTTTGTCGGGGTTCAGAGAAAAGTATCTTGTGGATGAGTCTTCAAGGAAATCCATTCATGGTAAGGTTGGTAGATATCAGGGATAGTTCTTCCTGGAGGTCTTGTTGATCTGTTGTAAGGAGAGAGGCACGGTTCTTCAGCATGTGTACAATACTAAGTTTCTGAGGAATGTGGTGGCAGGAAATGAAATGTAAATAACGTCCTGTATTGGTAGGTTTGTGGTAAACTGAGCGGTTGATACCACCACTCAGAAGCTTCTTAATTAAAGTGTCCAGAAATGATAATTGATTATCTTTTTCAAGTTCTAGAGTGAATTTGATTGTGTGGTGTAGAGAGTTGATTTTGTTAAGAAAGTCGAACAGGTCCTTTTTTGTGTGGTTTCAAACAATAAAGATATGATATATGCTATATTTCTACCATCGTCATTCCGTACTTAGGGACAGTTTCCAATAAGATTGCAAGACTCCTTAGACCACATAAAATAAGAGTGGCCTTTAAACCTACAGAAACGATTAGACAATTCTTAAGATCTCCAAAAGATAGTCATCCTTTCTCCAAATATGCTGGAGTCTATAACATACCCTGCTCGTGCGGCTTGAATTACATCAGCCAAACTTCAAGGAGTCTTGAAATTAGGCAAAAAGAACACAGAAAAAAGTATCTTTTTTCTGTGAACACAGGTGACATCAATAATAACAGAGAAGAAAAATCGGTGTTAGCTTTTCATTTCTCAAGAAAAAACCATACCATAGAGTGGGATAGAAGCACAATTCCTTACATAGAGGAGGATGTCCGCTCCCAAATTTTTAAAGAGGCCACAACAGTTGCCTGCTGTGTACAAAACCTTAACAGGAACCAAGGACTAATCTTACCCGTGATCTGGAAGACCCTTATTAGATCTCTCAACTTGCCAGAACTGAATTACAGTGCCAACTATAGAATGTTCCTAAATAACAATAAGTGAGATCACACACGCTCTATGCATGTATCGTACGTGCTCTGTTCTTTGTTTAATATAATTGGAATCGGTTGATTATAGTTTGTAACAGTTTTTTTACTTTTTAGTGCCTTACATCAGTTATGTACCCTGAAGATGCCAACAGCCTTAGTTGGTATAACATAGTTGTTTATTATATGCACTTGATCAATATAATCCCATTAAAAGTCATTCCACACACACTACTTCTCATATCCAGCACCTTAATCAACCAATAAGTGGGGCAGTGGTCTCACACCAGGTGATGAAATTCATTTCTCGCCTAAAGACATTCATGAACATCAATGCCCATGGCAGGATTCAAACCCATAGCCTGTTGGCTGAAGAGGCATGCTCTCCACTTAGCCAACTTGAGCGTGAGTAATAATAAACATTTTTTACTCCCAAACCCAGCAAATACAAAAGAACAAAAATGAAATACCATACTATTTCTGTCAAATAAACAGTTTAAACTACTTTTGAAACTATTATAGAAACTCACAACAGTTGATAAACACTGACAAACAGTAAAGATGGTGAATAAGTTATTTTTTTTTTTATCCTACAAACTAAAAGCAATAAATTTAAGACATTATTAAGTAGAAAAGATATATAGCCATGTAAACTCTTTAAAATATTTGATAACTACTTCAGAGGTTCATTATATACTGATTTAATGCTTACTATGTATGTTGTTTCTTCAGGATTTAAATATTCTTGCACTGTCATACAAAGGAGATTCACAAAATCACACATATTATCACATCGTAGATAATTGGATGAGCTAGGCAAGATGGAATAGCTTTCAGCACCCAGCTGATTTAGGGCAGACTCATACAGCAACCTGGGTGTATAATTTTCCACACAGTTAATTAAAGCATGAGGCAACTGTAAGATACATAATAATAAAAGATAATTATGGCTGCTATTATCAACAGTACTTTTCATTGATAACAGATAGTCATATAATCTATAAACCTATTAGCTAGTCAAGTTTTTTTTTAATAACTAATAAATATAGTTAAAATGGTTTACTAAAATAAAGAGCCAAAAGGCTTCAGTTCGGCAATGCAAAAATTATAAAAATCAAGTGGATATTAAATCCAATATGATTTCAAAGATCGTAAATACTGGTGAGTGTATTTCTGTAAGCTCTCTGGTCAAATTTCATACGAAACTTTTATGGTTTCTGTATTTGGCTTGAAATAATGCTGGATTTAATATCCACTTGATTTTTATAATAGTTAAAATGGATTTGAACTCAACTATCTGGTAATGAAGAGGTAGCTTTAACCAAATATACTACTTAAATTTTATTGCATTTTACTGGTGCATGGCCTTGTCCATGATAAAATTACATTAAAAAAAAGGATGTAGGAATATATACATTTCGTTTTTTTGATGGGGAACCCATCACAAGAGGTTGGTCAACCTCTTAGATTGTAGATTGGCAAGAAGGAACTTTTCATATTTACCTTAAAGAGCTGTGGATTGCATTTCTTGGAAAACACATAAGATGGCAGACTGTTACAGAGGACAGCAGTAGAAGGGATGAATGAAGAGGAGAAACCTGTTCTGTTCAGTGAGTTTGGAGATGCACTGTCAGGTAGTGTTCATTAGTTGCTGAACGTGTAT
This sequence comes from Typopeltis vanoorti, assembly GCF_054136105.1. Lineage (NCBI taxonomy): Eukaryota > Metazoa > Arthropoda > Arachnida > Uropygi > Thelyphonidae > Typopeltis > Typopeltis vanoorti. The sequence continues at coordinate 76,578,929 of NC_143572.1, forward strand.
GAATAGATTTGACAATTTGAGAGACAGTGGAGGTTTTATTGTTGCTCATTCTGATGAACAAGATGCAAGAAGCAGACTGAGTGCCTATGTCAAAGTGAGTGAAGTGTATTAATGAGACAGGTCATTAGTCAGTCTGACCCCCTTTTCTGTACAGAGTACAGCAGGAAACTTTTAGAGGAATGACCCCAGATGTGAGAGCAATATTCAATGGTTCGAAACATTTGTAAATTGTATAAAGTTAGAAGGTGTTCGGAGTTAAAGTAACACTTCAAGCAAAATAAAAAAACAATTTTTTGGAGGAAGAGGAGGCAATATTTGTAATATGTTTGTGCCAAGAGGAATTGGAGGTTAGTGTTATCCCAAGAAGATAGATCTCATAATGCATAGAAATTTGGATGTTGTCAAAAGTAAGACTGGAGGAGAAGAGTTCTTTTTTTGTGAGAAATTTGATAGAGATGTGTTTCACTAGCACTTAAACTGACAAGACTATCCAAACCCTACTCTTTTGGAGACTGCTATTTAAGGCTCTGGAGAATGTGGTGATTTGTACAGTGACAGGTTTGTCAAATGAAAAGGAGGAATGCAATGTGCTGTCATCAGCAAAACTATGTACTGGGTTGGCAATCTGCTGGAGTATATCATTTATATATAGAAGGATGTTACAGGGTGGTTGAGAGAACAGAGCCTTTTGGGACCAGTTCATTGTATACTTAGAAGATAAAGAACCATCCACCATCACCTGAAATGAGCATCCAGTCCAACTGTAGAAGTCAGGGAACAGACTAAATGATGGCAGTTTACTTATTATATTTATATGGGTACTCCGTAGAGTCAAAAGACTCACCGCAGAGACCCACTTTACCTATTAAACACAATACCTATCGTACATCTCCTTAAACCTATTCATGTTAGAGCACTCACAGTCATCTCTAGTAATCCATTTCACTCATTTACCACTCTCCAAGTAAAGAACCTAGTCTGCACTCCCTTACTAACCACACTCTTAGACAACTTCCAAGCGTGATCCCTTGTTTTTCCCCCTACTTCCCATGTATTGAAAATTTTCTTCTATATCAATCTTATAGAATCCCTTTAGTAACTTATAAATTTTCTATCACATCCCTTCTCCCCTGTCAGATAAACTCTGCAACCCACCCTCAATCTATCCTCATAGGGAACATTCCACAGACCTGTCACCAGCTTGGTCACTTGTCTCTGAATCCTCTCCACTACTTCCTGATCCACAAGAAATGTAGGTGACCAATTCTGTGCACAGTATTTGGCCAAATCATAGCCTTATAAAGAGGGATAATAACCTCCTCTCTTTGATTGTCAATTTTTTTATACTTCAGCATCTCCAGCATTCTCTGAGCTATTTTACCAACTCTTACATATGTCCTCTGAATTTCAAATCTCTATCCACCATCACCCCCAGATCCCTAGCTTCATCAATTTCCTGTAAACTAGTAGCATCAATATGGTATGAAGTGTGTAATCTTCTCATCCTGAAGTGCATTATCTTACATTTTACAACACTGAAATGACAACCACTCTTCTTTTCCCACACTGTTAATTTATTTAAATCATCCTGTAAGATATCTACATCCTCTTTATCAACTATTGTCCTCCTTAGTTTTGCATTATTGATAAACAACTGAATATCCCCCCTTCAAATCTTCTGCTATATCGTTAATGTACTTAAAAAGCCTTGGAAAAATCAGAGGCAACCACTTGGGGCTTACTTATTATTTTCTTTCTTTCTTACTTAGAGGAATACTTAGTCCTTTTCACTCCAATGGGAGCAAGGGGCCTCAACCACAGATCTCCAGCTGACTCTATTTGTGCCTCTCACTTCATCTGTGTCCAGTTCTTTCTAATCTTTTCAAGCTCTTGTTCTATTCCTCTCCATCAGCTCATCTTTGGCCTACTTCTCTTCCTCTTTTCTTATTCTACTCGAATGTGTTTGGCTTTGTGTTTTCATGCTTAGGACATGACCTATCCATCTCTATTTTCTCTGATTGATGTCATGTATCATTGGTTTCTGTTTAATTTTCCCCATAATTCTTTATTGGATATATTTTCAGGCCATTTTATGTGTGGAATTCTTAAAAATTTATTTACAAAGCTTTGCTGTTTTTTCATAATTGATTTTCTGTTGTTCATGTTTCTGATGCAGAGAGTGAAACTAATTTAATATCTGCGATAAATAATATGATTTTGTTTTTTAAACCAATTTCCTTTGATTTCCATATTTTTCCTTAACATGTTAAAAACTCTCTGTGCTCTCTGAATCTTTATATCTTCCTCTACTCCTCCCTGTTTATATATTATTGATACTAGGTCATTAAAGTTCTCCACTGCTTCTAAAATTTGACCATCAAGCACTATATATGTCTTCTTTTTGTTCGTTATTCGTTATTTATTTTCATTATTTTTGTTTTCATTTTATTTTTAATCTGACAGGTCATCTTCTTGACAGGCATCTTCGTTTAGTTTTATCATTTTTTCTTTCATATGTACCAGTAAACATATACCATCTACAAAATCCAAGTCATGTAGCTGTTCTATTAGATTACACTGTATTCCTGTACGTTTCATGGCATTTCATATAAACCATTCTTTGTGGACTGGTTATAAGAAATATTGTTGGGAAGTGAATGTAGGCCTATCTGACTTCTGTTTCAATTTCAAACTTTTCTGAAAGATATCCACTGTGTATGACATATATTTTATGATTTTCATAAATTTTCTTATCTAAGTTAATAATTCTACATGGTATACCATAATATGACATAAATTTCCATATAGCTTCTCTGTCAATGCTGTCAAAAGCTTTTTTAATTCAACAAAGTTGATATAAAGATTTGACTGTCATTCTATGGACCATTCTATTATTATTCTATGGAAGGATAACCTTAATGAGTGTTGATGGTGGTGAGGTGACAGAAGCAAACAAAATAGTTGAGTTACTTTGCCACTTTGATCACTTTGCAAGGGTATACCATCAAAGTAAGGTTATTGCTGTGGATGAATGTGGAGATCCCTAGGATATTGCAGACCTTAATGTAAATACAGCTGTGGGATTAGATAGGATATCATCTGCATTTTATGAGAAGGTGCAACAGAACTGACAATACTTCTGATTAAGCTCTTTCAATCTCAGCTCTGGCAGAGTTCCAAGGGAGTGGAAAGAGCAAAAAAACTGCTCTGCATAAGGGAAGCTCTAAGACTGCAGTAGCAAATTATAGCCCAATCGGTATCTCAGGAGTGGTGATAAAAGTATTCGAAAGGCTTGTTAAAAAAGAGAACTCAGAGAATAGTTAGATAAGAATGTCATACTTTATGAGGTGCAACATGACTTTGTGAAGATTCAGTCATGCCTTAGTAATTTACTAATTTTTTTATAATAGAGTGACACCTAAGTTTGATAAAGGGAATGGCTACACCATGATTCTGCTGGATATTGCAAAGGCATTTGACAGAAGAATACCATATGGATTTCTATTACACAACGTAGAACAAATGGAGATGGTGGCTGATGACAGATACCAAAAAGGTGGTATATAGTTGAGAAGAATCGAGAAAGCAAGGTATCTGAGGGATGGTAGTAGAAAAATAATTGAAGTTTAGAGGGCATATTACTAAGGTTGCCAAGATAGCTCATAGAATTACTTGGCTATCCGAAGAACACACTAATAAGCAGAGATAAGGAAGTTGTAATTTCTCTTTATAAGACCTTGATACATCTGGATTACTATGCTATGGTGTGGTCACAGGTTTCTTGAGGAAGTAGTAGAGAGGATCCAGAGGTGAGTGGCAAAGATAATGAATTGTCTGTGGAATGCTCCCTATAAAGGAGAAATTGAGAGTTTGTGGGTTGCAAAAGTTGGCTGACATATGATGTTACTTAAAGGGGTTTATTGGATTGATGTAGGGAAAGGGTTTCAGCACTTGACTAGAGGAGCAGAACAAGATATTATTCCTGGAAGTTGAGTAAGAGTGTAGTTAATAGGGGTGTGAGGACTAGATTTAGACTAGAGAGTAGTGAATGAATGAAATAGGTTACCAAAGAGAGAGTTGTGAGTGCTTTGTCTGTCAATAGGTTCAAGGATATGATAAATAATGTGTGGATAGTTTGGGTCTCCTGTAACAAGTCTTTCGACTCCATAGAGATGCCCATACAATAATAAAAATATTCTGTCATTGTTATTTGATCTATACATGACCTGTTGGCTCTAAATCCAGCTTGTGTTTCTCTTAGCTTTTGTCTATTTCTGGTATTATTCTGGTTAGGATTTTACTGTGCGACCACAGATGCAGGACCCCCCTCAACACTTCTGTGCATGTCACAAAAAGGCAAATCCATTCCGATAATAGGATAATCAATGCATTTCGTGGGATGAGTGCTTATTATTATACTTCGGAAAATTAGCTTTTCTTTTATGAAAAGTCTAGATTTTAAAGTTGCAACTATTTTGTGTGTACAACAGTTGGAAAATTTAAGTATAAAGCACATGATTTTGCATGTTGGCAACGAATTTGTACATCGCCTTATTCCTTTCTCTCCTTCAATGAACTGCCTCTTCTTGGCACATTGTCAGCTGAGGGTCTCGGGTCTGTGGTCGGACAGTACTTGTGTTTAATAATTAAATTCCTCTCCAATTACTATAATAAATTAAATTGCCTTTTTTTTTGGTATTTTGATTAGTAATCCAATATTCTGTTCATCCATATTTGGTTGAAAAATATATCTACTCTTACTCTATATCAACTTTTAATCGTTCATTCGGTATACCATCTGATTTTCTATCTTAACTTTCTTTTAATGCTTTTCATAATTTGCTTCTTTTTTTTTTGTTATCTATTTTTAGCATTTTTTCTTTTCTTTCTGGTATTTGAATTCCTTTTTCTCTATTCATTATCTCTTTAAAGTATTCTTCCCATCTTTCTATTTTGTTTTTATTTGTTTATTTTATTTCATTGTTTGTCTTTAATAATACCTTTTTCACTGTTCTTGTAATACATACCTTTGTTAGGTGCAATTTTTGCCTCGTTTAGTTGGTTTTTTATAAACTCTCTCATCTCTTCTTGCATTTTTCTTAAACTCTATGTATTTCTTTATATTTCTCTTGTAATCCAATGGTAATTTTTTCTTTTATAATTGCTTTACTTCATTTATTTACTTTCTTCAATTTTAAATGTGTGTGTGTGAAGGTATCCATTCTTTGTCTTTTCTTATATTCAATCCTAATATTGTTTCTGCAGCTTCATGATATATGTTTTTAACACCTGTCCATATTTCTTCAGCACTTCTAAGGTTCTACATGCTTCTACTATCTGATGTAAGAACATATCTATTTTTAATATCTACTGCATATTTCATTTTTTGGTATTTTTTAATTTGTTTATATTATACATTCTTTTTTCATCATTTATTTTCTTTATAGCCATTAATCTTATTCTGATTTCTCCCATTACTAAAAAATGGTCTGTATAAGCATCTGCTCCTCTCATTGATTTCACAGTCAAAAGAGATCCTCGCAGCATTCTTTGCATCATATGACTGATGTGATTGTTTTTTTTTCCATCTGGTGCAATGCTCTCCATGTTACTTTATGTATATTTTTATAAAGTTCAAAGAAGGATTCTTCTATTACTAATTCATTCATCAAGAAAAAATCAGGTTACATCTCTTTCCATTCTCATTTATATTTCCTGTATCTTCTTTTCTCGTTATCATCTTGCTACCTATACAATCATTTCCTATTTCAGCATTTCGATCTCCCCCATTACTAAATTATATCTTTAGGATTTGTGCCATCTATTGTATTTATCATAAATTTTTTATTTCATATTTTTATTTTGTATTAACATAATTTTAAAATAAATTAATAAATAAAAATAAATTAACATAAATAAAAATTAATTCTGGAACTTGTACAGAACTATTTCCCATAAGTATCTATCTTATGGGAAATAGTTCTGTACAAGTTCTTCTTGTAATAGTTCTTCTTTGCAAGTTCCAGAATTAATCTAATTTAATTTTTATTTATTAATGTTTTTAAAATCTCTTGTTAAAGTTATTTTTACTAGCACCTTACTGTAATTAAACCATAATCCTTTATATTGTGTATGTGCAGTTCACACATTTCATTGTTGACTGTACTGCTTTCTGTTCTTGTTTAATTTGAAAACATCCTGAAGATGATCTTGATACAAGGCAAAATTTTTATACCAATAAAATATATACACAAGTCAAATCTGTCTTATGTTAATTAATTATCATGTTATTTTTATGGCATTTTTATAATGTCATTGGCTTTTTTACTAAAATTCTAGGGCATTACTGATGTTTTATATGGACAGATATATGAAGAATATGTAGAAAGAGGGGAAAAAAATGTAGGGAGAAAAAACCCGACATACCTTTGTGAGGATGTTGCTGGCTGTCTTCTTTTTCAGTGGCGTCCTGGCATATGGCAATATATATTCATTGTTGAAGGAAGGACACATGACTGAATAGAAGGAGGGTTGGAGAAGTGGGGTTTGAGAGATGTGGGAGAATTATTGGTATGTGAACTTTTGAACCTTTTTGAAAAATCTGGGTTTTTTTTTTTTTTTTATATATTTTTTAAATTATTGAAGGTGGGCAGAGAATACTCTGGGATGGGGGTGAACATAGAAATTTTTGAGGAAGGAGAAGGATATTATGGGATAAGATCAGGGGTGAGAGGGGGTGTGAGCTTCGACAGTGTGTGTCTTCTTTCGAGCTCGTGGGAGAAGTGTGGAGGCTATGTCATGCCAGCTTGGTGTTTCTGTTTTTGGTGTATCTGTGTTGTATTCTATTTGTCAGAGTCATGACCTAATTTTTATGTTATGGAGCTTCTGACTCTCGGAAATTATGTAGGACCAGTGAACGTTTATTGAGTTTTTGTCACATTTTATGGCTATTGTTTCCGATATTCTAAGCATTGTTTCATTTTCCTGTATGTCTACTATTATGGCCTTGTCGATTTGTGGGATATGTTTCTGTTCAAGAGCATGGACAGCTATTTCTGTTTTTCCTGTATTTTGTATTCTGTTTTTCTTTTGGTTGTTGCGTTTTTTATTGTTTAAATGTTCTGGAATTGGGATGTTGCAGTAACGAAAGTGTTCTTGTAGTCTTGCCAAAAAAAATCTGATAGTAGAACCTGTGTGGGTGACATTTCATTTCCACAATCTTGTAGAAAGGAAATTTGTAAACCACATTGTGGTGTTCTAGTATTTCATTGTGTGTGTGAGATTTAGTAGGTTTTAGAAGTGTTGCCAATTTTTGGTTTGTAGTGAACACCAGCTTATAGTTGGTGTGTTTGAAAATGTATTTGTAGGCTTTGTATGTGTTTTGGATGTATGGCAGTTTGATGATTTTTTGTGTTGGGAAGTATTATTTTGTTGTTGGGTTGTTTTGATGGGTTTTTACTGCTTTGTTGGTATAATTTATTAGCTGTGTTGGGTAATTTAGATATTTAAAAATCTGTGTTAACTTTTTTATCCGAGTGTTGTGATAATTGTGTGTAGTCGAAAACTTGTAAGCATTTATAAACTGTGCTAGGATGACTGATTTCTTAATAGAATAAGGATCATATGAGCTGAAGTGGAGGTAGTTTCTGACATGTGAGAGTTTGTGGAATATTTTTGTTTTTGGAATTTTCCCAGAAACAATACCTATTTTTGTTGTTTGTTCCAATTATGTTAATACAAAATAAAAATTATGTTAATGTTAGGTTAAGGAAATTGATGGATTTTTCATGATCTGTTTCTATGGTGAATTTTAGTCTGTTGCTGAAGTTGTTAAGGGATGTTTGTAAAGTGGTGATGCATGTTGGCTCACTAATGCATAGAATATCGTCCACATATTGGTCATAAAAGGTGATGCCTGGGGGGGGGGGGGCTGAGTAGGTGTGATTCTATCTATGATAAGAATAATTCAGCTAATTGTCTGCTGATTTCCCCCCCCCTTCCTACTTATTCTTCATATATCTGTCCACATACAACATCAGTAATGCCCTAGAATTTGAGTAAAAAAGTGAATGAATTTATAAAAAAGGGGTATGCCTAAACACAAATAGGCTAAATAGCCAGAAAAATAATATTTTATTTAGAGGACATGGGAATTTTCCCAGAAATAATACCTATTATTATCATGTTTTATGTTCCTAATCATCAAGTTATTTATGAAAATCTTATATCATTACCAACTTCTTATCAACGATTTTCCTCCAAATCAATCTGTTATCTCTCAAAACTTCAACATTATCAGATTTATATTTCTGTTTTCTAAAGCACTTTTTATTGTATCAATTCACCTATATCTTGATCTTTTTCCTGTCAACCTGGCAGAGAACACTTGTTTTGCTAATCTTTCCTCTCCCATTTTGTCCAAGTGATGATATTATATGACATTAGCTCTGCTAACACATTCCTGGATGCTAACAATGTCAAGTTCTTTCTAAATATACCCATTTTTAATATGATATTGTCATTGATGTCATCTACACCCCTAATCTTTCTCATGACTCTCATATCTGTAGTCTCATGCCTCTAGTTTTTGGTCAAGTATTTTATTTCTAACCCAGCTCTCAGATCCATAAGTTAAAATTGGTTTCAACACTGTCTTGTATATAACTAATTTAGTGTTTTGACTAATTTTTCTCTTATTCCATATAAATTTATTAAGTTAACTTCCTACCATACCAGCTTTGTTGATTCTGTTGTCTATTTCCATATTTAATTTACTGTCTTCACTAAAAATTGTGCCTAAGCAGCTGAAATATTTTACTTGTTCTATAGGTTCTCCATTCACAATGCAGTTGATACTTCAAAAGTTTCTGCCTATTTTCATTGTCTTTGTCTTTTTATTGCTGATTTTCATAAAAAATTTATTACAACAGTCATTCAATTTAGTCAGGGAATCTTGCAGACTTGCAATGGACTTAGTTCGAGGTTATATCGTAGTGTGTAGTGTTTGTGCAAGCTCCCGATAAGATAAGTATTATTTTCAGTTATCGTTGATAAAATTACTTAATATTGCGTAGTTTTGTTTGCCTTGCATATTTTAGTGCGTCTGTTTGTGTGTTTTTGGTGTGTTATAACTTATCATTTGATAAAACACGTTGCAAATAATTATGGCAACAGTACAAAGGAAAATGGCAGCCAGTAATGATGGTTCGCCATCTTTATCAAAGAACGGTAGTATAAAAGAAATGAGTCAGTGTACTAGCTGTGAAATGTACGCTTTGCAGAGTGCAGTCGGAGTATGGATAGATGATAATAAAGGATTGGATGTGTGTAGAAAATGTAAGGAGAATGAGGAATTGAAGTGTATTTCGGATCGTGAGTGTGATATTTTTGTCAAACCTCAGAATGAAGAAAATAGCGATATGACAAGAAACGGCAAAGTTGTACATGAGAATTATGAGAGTGTGAATGTAGAAAGTGTGAATGATAGTATTAATGGTTTCTCAGAGAATAAAAAAGATGAGATAGATGCATTGAGTGAGATTGCGTTGTCGAATGGTGCGATAGAAAGGGCAAAACAGCAGCTAGAGTGCATGAACAAAAGTCGACTGAATGAACCAACCAATAATAAAAGGTATGACAGGAAAAATAGACGTATGAATGTGAACATGAACAAAATGAAGGATAGAGTACTGTATGGAGATTCGTTAGTACGAGGTCTGTTAGTAGAGGATTTGACAAAATCGTACCAACCTGGTGCGACCATAAAGAATATAACTGAGTCTATTAGAGAGCAAAAGGAAAGGGTGAAAGAAATGATTGTTGTGGCAGGTACGAATGATTTGAAAGGAGATAAAATGGAAATGATAGAAGACCTGAATGAATTGTTTGAGGTAGCAAAAGAAAAGAGTGAGAGAGTTAGAATGATTAGTCTTTTGCCACGGTATGACAGTGAAATGTTTAAAAGGAGGGCCATAATTGCGAATGACTTTATGCATGGGTTATGTATGATGAGTGGTGTGGAATTTGTGGACGTGTGGAGTGAGTTTGATGGGCGAAAGGATCTATATAAGATAAGATGGATGGCTTGCATTTGAATGGTTACGGTGTAAGAAGACTTGAGAAAGTGTTGCTGAATGTAGTGGATGTGCAAATTCAGGGAAACTAGATTTGTTAAGGGGGGGGGAGTAGATATACAGTCCTTAGGGAGGCAGTTGAATGTAAGAATGAATATAATATGCTAGAGCAAATAAGGACAACAAACCAGAGTGGGATAGTTAATATAAGGCATCAAGGTAGGGTTGGGGCTAATGGGGGTCTTAAATTCATGTACACTAATAATACTAGGAGTATTAGGAACAAGAAGGAAGAGTTTTTGGCCATGGTTGGCACTTCCAGACCACAGGTTATTGGTATTAGTGAAACACGGCTGACTATAGATGATATAGCTAGTGGGATTGAATGTGATGGGTATAGTGTGTTCAGGAATGACAGAGAGAATAAAATGGGGGAGGAGTATTGTTGATGATAGCTGATGAGCTACAGCCAAGGAGAATAGAAGTTGAATTGCAGGATAGAGAAACGAGCACATTTGAGGCCATTTGGTGTGAGATTGTGGCTAGCAGAACTAAATATACAATTGGGTGCTGCTATAGACCAGGTGATGGAAAAGATGGTGGTGACAGTATGCACAAGCAAATAGAAGAAATGAGTGGAAGGAGGGTGATTATTATGGGAGATTTCAACTATGGTCGCATTGATTGGAGTGAGGAGAGGACACACGGGAGGAAGGAAATGGATTTTATGCGATTATTAAGGGATAACTATCTGCGACAGCATGTAATGGAAAATACTAGGGGTCAGAGAGTGCTTGACCTAGTAATTACATCTGAGGATTTGGCTGTAACAAATATGACCACATTGCCACCAATCGGTGAGAGTGATCATAGGGTCTTGACTTGGGAGGTGGCTAAAGGTGTAGAATTTTCAATTAAGACAGGGTACATGTGGAATTATCGGGCTGGAAAGTATGACAAGCTCAGGAGTTTGATTAGCTCAGTGCCATAGCATGTACAACTGCAAGGACTAGAAGTTGATAGTGCATGGGAGGTAGTTAAGAAGTGCTTACATGAAGCAATGGCTGACTGTATACCTAGAGTCCGAATAATAAATCAAGTAGGGGTTAAATGGATGAATAACACCATTAAGCTTGAGCTGCAAAAAAAGAAACAACTATGGAGGGAATTTAAGGAGAAAGGTGACCGGCAGGCACATGAATGGTATAAAGCGCAGGCCAGAAGGGTGACGAGTGTGGTAAGAAAAGCAAAAAAGGATTATAGAGAATCCTAAACAGTTTTTTAGATATGTAGCAAGTAAAAGGAAAAATGTACATGGCAGAATGATTTTAAAGAATGCCGATGGTAGGGAGGTAACTGAATCAGTTGAGATAGTTGAGTTACTGAGTGAGCACTTTGCAAGAATATATCATCCAGGTAGTGACATTGCAGAAACGAATAAACCAGTAGATGATACGGGAATTGTGGTGAATGAAGAGGAGGTGAGTAGTCTATTGCATAACCTCAATGTCAATACATCTGTGGGATTGGATGGTATACCAGCTCGTGTAGTACGAGAAGCAGCTAAAGAATTGTCAGTACCCTTGACCATTTTGTTTAATTTGAGTCTCGGGTCTGGGTTAGTCCCGAGCAGGTGGAAGGAGAGGAAAATAGTTCCACTGCATAAAGGTGGTTCCAAGACTGCTGTTGTAAATTACTGACCGATTAGCATATCAGGAATCATTGTCAAGGTCTTAGAGAAATTAGTCAAGAAAAGAATACAGGATTGGATAGATGAAAATGGGATATTGTATGTATTGCATGATCTACCCTTCACAACATGGTTTTGTGAAGGGTAGATCATGCCTCAGTAACTTGCTCACGTTTTATAACACAGTGACGGCTGAACTGGATAGGGGTAGTGGGTTTACAGTAATACTACTGGACCTTGCCAAGGCCTTTGATAGGATACCACATGGAACCCTAATCAGTAAACTGGAGCAGATGGGGATGGATATAGGTTTGGTGAGCTGGATAGGAGGGTGGTTGAAGGAGAGATACCAGAGAGTGGTTTATTCAGGAGTGGAATCAAAAAGACGTCTTGTGGCTAGTGGAGTGCCGCAGGCTCTGTTCTTGGACCACTGCTTTTCAATTTGTTCATCAATGATATTGGAAAGGATTTCAGAGGAAGTGTTCACTTGTTTGCTGATGATGCAAAGTTGGATAGAGGAATTGTGAGTGCACAGGATGTCAAAATTTTACAGGATGATTTGGATAGTTTGGAGGACTGGGCTAGGAAAAATGGATGTCAGTTTAATGTGGCAAAGTGTAAGGTTATGCACTTTGGGGGTGAAAAGAATAGCAGCAGTATATCGGATTGGTGGAACCGTACTCCAGGAGATTGATGAGGCCAGGGATTTGGGAGTACTGGTGGATAGGGAGTTGAAGTTTAGGGGACACATTGCAAAAGTGACTAAAACAGCTCACCAAATCACTTGGCTTCTGAAAAATACTTTAACATGCAGAGACAAACAAGTTGTTGTTCCTCTGTATCGAGCCTTGATAAGACCCCATCTGGACTTCTGTGCCCAGTTATAGGCACCAGGGTTTCTTCGTGATAGGGAGGAAGTGGAGAGGGTCCAGAGACAAGTGACCAAGATGATAGCAGGTCTGTGGAATGAACCTTATGAGAATAGGTTGAAGATTTGTGGGTTGCAGAAATTGGACGATAGGCGAAGGAGGGGTGATATGATTGAGACATTCAAATTACTGAAGGGTTTTAATAAGATTGATCCAGAAGATATTTTTGAAAATATGACTGGTGGTGGGAGGACTAGGGGCCATGCATGGAAGCTGGGCAAGAGCGTGGTTGACAAGGGTGTTAGAGCTAGGTTTTTTACTTGGAGAGTGGTGAATGAGTGGAATAAGCTTCCAGAGTCTGTTGTGGGTGCTACGACCGTGAATGAGTTCAAGGCAAGATATGATAGATACTGTGTGAATGTTGAATAGTTGTTCCAGACATGATGTTAGGGCCTCCCTCGATGAGTCTGTCGACTCCTTGGAGTTTCCCGGAACAATAATAATAATAATAATAATAATAACATCATCTGCATAAAGTAAAGAGCTGAGATTAACATCTCCAATTTTGATATCAGGTTTAATGCCACTTTCTTTCATAATGTGATCCATATAGATAATGAATAACAGAGGGGATAATTTTACTAGAGGTAGAATGAGTGATTCAGGCATTAGATATGAGAAGTAAGTGGGCAAAAGAGTTGGTAGTTGTAATTAGGTAAAAATGACTTCACTGCAAAATAAAGAACACGTCAGATTGAATATCAGGAGATTGTTGAGATGGATAAAAGAGAAGAGCGTAATAGGAAAGGTAGTAAACGTGTTGCCCAAATATGACAGTGGTGAGATGAGGCAGAGAGCAAGGATTATGAATGATATATTAGCAGAAAGGATTGAAGGATGAAGTGAACTGTATAGGAGCGATGAACTGCATCTGAGTGGTTTTGGTGTGATTCGCTTGAAGAGATTGATGCTGATGGAAGGTAGAGAAGTGAGTGCAGAGAATGAATCTGATCAAATGGTAAGCAATGTGGAAGAACAGGAGAAATTGAAAAGGTGGCTGTGAATGATGAAGTGAGTGGCATGAGAATAGAGAACAGGAGTGCAACAGGGAGATTAAAGGTGGACAGAGGAACATAGTGTGAGAAAGGTAGATGCTCCAAGAAGATGTAAATGCGTGTTTAGACAAAAAGGGAAGATGATGATCTGGGAACAAGGGAAAACAGTTGGATCTGAAGAAGGTTCGAAGATGAATAAGGAGAAAAAGAAATGGCTCGAGTTAGGCATGGAGAAGTCACATCAAATAAGTGGCATCAGTGGAACTAGCTATAGATCCAAGAATAAGCTGCTGTGTTTGTATACAAATGCTAGAAGTGTAAGAAACAGGGCAAATGAAATGGTTGCATTAATTGAGTCTGTTCACCCAAAAATTGTTGGAATAAGTGAGACATGGTTGGATGAGAATGACATCCTGGAAGGAATAGAGATGGAAGAGTATGATGTGTTTTGTGAGGATAGAAAGGGTAAAAAAAAGGGGGAGGGAGTGCTATTGATGATAGAGAAAGAATGATTATGTCCACACAAAGTAGATATGCAAGAGGGTAATAGTGGTTTTGAGGTTTTGATAGAGGTGAATAGAATGATGTTGTTTATTTTTTAACGGTATATATTATTATTATTATTATTATTAAACAAGACCTCATGGAGTCAAAGACTCATCTAGGAGGTCCTTTTATCTTACACACACATCTCATCATACCGTGTCTTAAACACATTCAAACTACTTGCAGACACCACGCTCTCAGGCAAGGCATTCCAATCACTCACAACTCTGCACGAAAAAAACCTGCCTCTCACTCCCTTACTCACACCCTCCTTATACAGTTTCCAGGGATGACCTCTGGTTCTCCCCTGATCTCCCACTATTCTCTGTAGAACTTCTCTACCATTGATCCTATAACAACCCCTTACCAACTTGTAGGTCTCTATCATATCTCCCCTCTTCCTTCTCTCCACGAGACTCTGCAAATTACATCTTTTCAATCTTTCCTCATACTCAACATTCCAGAGGTCAGAAACTACCTTAGTCAGTCGCCTTTGGACCCTTTCCAACATCTCTTCATCCTTCTGAAAACCCGGTGACCAAATCTGGGCACAATAGTCCAAGTGTGGCCTAATCAAAGCCTTATACATTGGAACAAGTATCTCCCTACTTCTACATGTCAGTGTCCTCCGCATCATTCCCAGAAGTCTTTGTGTTGTCTTCACAATTTTGGCGATGTGTCCCCTAAATTTTAGATCCTTATCCACTATCACCCCCAGATCTCTTATTTCCTCTACTTCCAACAATATATTCTCACCAAGCATAAATTCTGCATCCCATCTTTGTTTTCCAAATTTTAAAACTTTACATTTTGCAACATTGAACTCACATCCCCATTTGCTTGCCCAATCACTCAATTTATTCAAGTCTTCTTGCAAGGCCACAACATCTTCACTACTCTTTATGGTTCGTCCCAACTTTGCATCATCTGCAAACAACTGAATATCTCCATCCAAATCTTCACCAATATCATTAATATATAAGTTAAATAGTAATGGCCCTAAAACAGACCCCTGAGGCACTCCACTAGTGACTTTCCTTTTCCTGGATATTGCACCCCCATACACAACTTGTTGATACCTATCAGATAGCCCGTCTCCAATCCAATGCACTAATCTAATATCCAACCCCATCTGCTCTAGTTTGACTGTCAACTTATCATGAGGTACTCTATCAAAAGCCTTTGTGAAATCCAAGTATATTAGAACACAGAAACTAAGTAAATAATTAATTTATTAACTTATTGCTGATATTTTGCTGGTGTTATAACCAGCATCTTCAGAGCACAAAAACACAGTTTGTCACAATGCATGAGACTATAACAACATGGTGTAATCAATGGACTAGTTCAACAAAATTGTAGCAGCAACAAAATTTTGTTTAACTAGTCCGTTGATTACACCATGTTGTTATAGTCTCACGCATTGTGACAAACTGTGTTTTTGTGCTCTGAAGATGCTGGTTATAACACCAGCGAAATATCAGCAATAAGTTAATAAATTAATTATTTACTTAGTTTCTGTGTTCTAATATATACCGTTAAAAAATAAACAACATGTTCGATGAACACATAAGTCTGTCCACACGTGAATAGAATGAAATGCTTGGTTGGATGTTGTTATAGACTGGTAATGTGAATGGTAGTGACTATGAAATGTATAATCAAATCAGCCAAGCAAATAAGAAAAGGGTGATTATTATGGGTTCTATATTGCCATATTTTAACTATGGCAATATAGACTAGGATGATGAGATAGTGACCGGAAGTAAAGAAAATGAGTTTCTTGAGGGACAACTACCTCAGACAGTATGTAACAGAGGGCACAAGATGACTGAAGGTCTTGGATTTGATCATCTCATCAGAGGATGTAATTATGAATGAGGTGTCAAATTATCCTCCAGTTGGTGAGAGTGACCATGAAGTGATTATCTGGGTGGTTGCCAGCAGTGTGAGGACCTCTGTGAGAAAAAAGTATATGTAGAACTAAAAAGCTGCTGATTATGAAGAGCTCAGGAGACAGCTTGCAGGTGTAGTATGGAATGAGGAGTTAGCTGGAAAAGAGATAAATGCAGCTTGGGGGATTATTCAAGAAATATCTAGTAGAAGCAGTATCTAAATGTATTCCAAGGGTCAGAAGGTTAAATAATGTAGGTGTGAAATGAATAAATGAAGAGATTAAGCATGCAATACAGAGAAAAAAGGTATTATGGAGGCAGCATAAGAGAAGTGGTAATTACCAATTCCATGAGGATTACAAAAACAAGGCAAGGAGGGTGACTTGGTTGGTAAGGATAGCAAAAGTGAAGTATGAGCAGCAGTTAGCTAATGAAGCCAAAAAGAATCCTGGGGATTTCTTTCGATATCTAGTCAGCAAAAAAAAAAAAAAAAAAGAATGATCAGTTCATAAAGATCTTTCATTCTTGTGAATGTGACATCATTGAAAGATTGAGAGCAGCTGATGATGGGGAGAACAAGGATCCAGAATTGGGTTGACAACAATGGTATTATCTTTGATGGACAACATGGATTTGCTAAAGAGAGGCCATGTTTTAATAATCTATTACTTATTACAATAAGGTGATGGCTTCCTTGGACAGAAGAGAAGGATACACAGTAGTATACTTAGATTTTGCAAAGGCTTTTGACAGATTACCACATGATAAGTTGATAGTCAAACTAGAGCAGATGGGGTTGGATATTAGATTAAGGCATTGGATCGGAGATTGGGTATCTGATAGGTATCAGCAAGTTGTGTATGGGGAAGCAATATCCCAGAAGAGGAAAGTCACTAGTGGTGTACCTCAGGGATCTGTTTTAGGGCCATTATTCTTTAACTTGTATGTTAATGATATTGGTGAAGATTTGGATGGTGATATTCAGATGTTTGCAGATGATCCAAAGTTGGGACAAACTATGAAGAGTAGAGAAGACATTGTGGCCTCACAAGACTTGAATAAATTGAGTGAATGGGCATGTAAATGGGGATGCAAGTTCAAAATTGCAGAATGTGTTTTCAAAAGGAGAAAGAGATGTTGGAAAGGGTCCAGAGGCAACCGACTAAGATAGTTTCTGATCTCTAGAATGCCAAATAGGAAAGGATGAGAAGATGCAATTTACAGAGTCTAGTGGATAGGAGGAAGAGGGATAATATGATAGAGACCTACAAATTAGTAAGGGGTTGTTATAGGATCAATGACAAGAGGTTTTACAGAAAACGGTGGAAGATCAGAGGAGAACCTGAGGCCATCCCTGGAAGTTGTATAAGGAGGGTGTGAGCTGGGGAGTGAGAAGCAGGTTTTTTGCATGCAGAGTTGTGAATGATTGGAATGCCTTGCCTGGGAGTGTATTGTCTGCAGAGAAGTTGAGTGTGTTTAAGGTGTGGTATGATGAGTTGTATGACAAAAGGACCTCCTAGATGAGTCTTTAACTCCAAGAGATCTTGGGATAATAGTAATAATGATGTACATCCTTGTCTGACACCAGATTTATCAGACCAATTCATTTAATTCCTGTACTTTCTTCAATTCTAACTGCTGACTTACAACTCAAATAAAGACTAAGCATTGCTTGATATAATGTCCCATTGACACCATATAACTGTAGCGTTTTGAATAGCTTTTCTCTTGGCACCTTGTCTTGCCAAGAGAAAGACATGCCTTTTGCAGGTCTACAAAAGCCAAACGGTATAACACCTTATTATTAAAATACTCTGAATTAGCTTCCAACATCTATTCTAATCCAGAGTATTTTAGTAATAAGGTGCAACACCTTTTGGCTACTCGTATATAGAAATATGACTTCTGCATTACTTCAACCTTGGTATCACTTATGGGTCTAACTCCCACTGATGAGAGCTCACAACTTCCACCCCAATAAATATCAAAACCAGCATGGGTAGTGACCCTTCCCATAATGAATAGCATCATACATGTCAGTAAGGAGATCTGCTTTGCATTATGGGATACTAAGGCAAGTGATGTGAAGTCATTAGCCTCTATACGAGTTGTCCAGTCCTGAAATTATTTGCTTACACGTGAATAAAGGATTAAACCAAGAATATGATTTCTTGGCATCTTTAATTTATAATATAATCAAGTGGAAAACCTTCCAACAACAACAAAAAAAAAAAAAAAAAAAAAACATTACATACTTGCATCATATTGATAGTACTGGATTACAGGAAATTGCCAAGGCTAGGGATCTATGGGTGATGGTCAATAGAGATTTGAAGTTTACAGGATACATTGCAAGAGTTGGCAAAATAGATCAGAGGATTATTTTGATGCTGAAGAACACAATGACAAGTAAAGATAGGGAGGTTATTATCTCTCTTTATAAGGCTATGATTCAGCCATATGTTGACTACTGTGTACAGATTTGGTCAACTGCATTTCTTGGGGATCGGGAGATAGTGGAGAGGATTCAGAGATGAATGATCAAACTGGCAACAGGTCTGTGGAATGCTCTCTATGAGGATAGACTGAGGGTGTGTGGGTTGCAGAGTTTGATTAACAAGCAGAGAACAGGGAACATGATAATTACCAAAAGGATTCTAGAAAATTAGCATAAAAGAAATTTTTCAATAAATGAGTAGTAGGAAGAGAACAAGAGGTCACCCCTGAAAGTTGTGTTAGTAATGGTGTGGTGACTAGGTTCTTTGCTTGGAGAATGGTGAATGAACAGAACAGATTGACAAACATAATTGTGATGCCCCATCAGTGAATAAGGAGAGGTATGATAGGTACTGTGGGAATAATGGTTAGTGTATCACTTCATGGAGTCAAAAGACTCGATGAGTCTTTTGACTCCATGAAGATACCTATATAATAATAACATGAAGATATTAAGGGAAGAACCTGAGATTGTAATCATTCAAGAATGTGTGATCAGAGCTAATCTAATGTGATAGTATTACTTGGGAACAGAGATAGTCAGGAGATCAAATTTGATATCAGGATGATAGGCAAAAGACTTGGAGGAAAACCAAAATCTAGGCAGATTTATTCAGTCAGAAATGCCCTAGAAGACAGATATATAAGATTTGACAATACAAGTGACAGACTGTCAGCACTACAGGAGATCAGTAATAATGTAAACGTTATTGTGTGTTACTGTAATAGTATCCTGTACATCCATTGAGAATGCATATCAGAAAACATGATGATGATATTAAAAGTCATTCTTCACTTTCACAGTTAATTAATAATAACAAATTATTTAATATACAATATAAATAACCATATACTAATATAAAATTGTTAACAGGAAAATAGTAATGAAATATTATGTTGGCCTATCATAATACATTAGAATGCTCTTTATCCCAAAAATGATGGCGAGTAATAACAGTAATAAAGAGATTTATTGGAAGAAGGGAAGTACTCAATAATCAGCAAAACTACTGAAGTATGATTAAACTTCTGACTGACTATTCTTAAAACCTTAGGTTTAAAATCAAAAGTTCAGAAGATATGGTAACTATGTTATAATAATAAATTAAATAAGTATTTTATTAAGTTTCTTTCCAGGACTTTAAAAACGGATGATACATTCACCAAAATATAAATTTCCATACACGAATTACCAACCTCTAATTCTTTAAGTAATGTAGAAATAACAAGAGTCTTTCCTGTAGCAGTATGACCATAAATGAAGATACTCCGACAAGCCTGATGACATGGCTACAAATAAAGAAGAGTATCCAGGTCAGTAAAAATATCAACTAAGCAAAAGTTTCAATTATCTGCAAAAAAAAAAAAAATTTAAATAGTTTTAAACAATGCTAAAGTACTCTAATTTAGAACTAAATAAATATATAATGTAAATATAGTAAACACAAGATAAATGTAAACCAAAGCTGTTTTTTTTTTATATGAATCCCACTCATGATAGGGTGCAAACCTAGAGTACACCAGTAACATGCATGAGCATGCTAAATAATTTTAGTATATAAAAACATGAAATGGGAGTCAAGTACTATATTATAAAGATTACAAAGTACAGAGCTCATCTTCAGCATTAATGGAATGAAAACAACACAATGAAATAATTAAACACAGCTTTAATAGTTTCCATATTTCATCTGTTTCTGTCTCCTTTAGCCACATGGCTCAGATACACTGAACTCTTCCTTCCTCCACTTCAACAGTAAGCATACCAGAATCCAGTTCACTATATAAAAAAAAAAGAAAAGAAAATAGCAACAGCCTGTCTTTTCTAGATGCTCTAATCATGCATCTTCAAAACAGCACTCTTTCTTCCTCACTATACAGAAAACCTGCTCACATAGGTAGTTACATAAATAACCTTTCCTGTCATTCTCCCCCTCTGCCCAACGATATATCATTATTAAACACCCTTGTTAACAGAGCCTCCAACATCTGTTCCAATCAGGCTTCTCTCACAGCTCAACTTCCTTTATTTGCCATGCCTTCTATTCAATGGCTATAATGCCAAAAATATGAGCAAAATAATTGTTCCTTCTGTTACTTCACATTCTTCTCAACATACAGATTATAATAATGCCATTACTATTCGTTATATCTAGGACACCTCAGAAAAAAATAGCCAGAACTTGAATTGACCATGCCTTGGGAAGGCACTTTGCAGAGAATTAAATGGAAAAAACTACAATGCTTTACCACAGCAAATACAAACTTGAAAGAATTTTTTTTTTTTTTTGGAATCATTAGCAGATTTAAAAAACAAACCAAATGACAGAATAAATAAATAAGGTTGTGTGAAACTTCCCAGAATCTGAGAAACAGTAATTCTCAGACCTCTTTGCCCAACAGCCAAGGCTAGCTATCAACACCCACAGACAGAGGGCATCCCTCTTAGGACTTAAAAGCCATTCTATGTGTGCTATTACAATTGTTATAAAGTATTACAGATGCAGTCTCCATGACAGAAAAAAATTCTGGAACTATTAAAACTGTTTTTAAGTATTTCATTGTGTGCTTTCATTCCATTAAACCTGAAGATTAGTTCAAACCAGCACCTAAGCCTAAATACACATAAGGAGTATAGATGTTAAAACCAAGAAATATTAACTTAAATGAAAGCAAAATAGTAAAAGAAGGAAATCATTAGTTGGGCATCTTTAAAAGATAAATTTTAAAAAAAGTCAAATGAACAAACAGATGATGAACTAATATAAAAGAAAACTAATGAAATAAAAATATGGAAGGAGGAAAGACTACTCCCATTTAAGAAATCATCACCAGCCAGTTAATGAATGAAAAAAGATCATTACATCATAAGCAATTTCTTGATATGTACCCACAAGGGATGCATAGGAAACTATAATAGTACTACATGATTAAGTTCACATTATTTCAATGTCATATCAACAATTTTCATCTTGTAAATGTGACATCATGCAGAGCATGAGTGCAGTAGGAAGGGAGAAGGGACTGATGGTGAATGAGCAACAGATATTTGTGAAATTTAGTATTCTTGATGTTAATAAGGCTGTAGAGCTTAATGATATATCACTGCAAGTTTTGAGGAGATGTTACAAGGAGTTAACAACAGCATTGAGTAACACAGAATTTTGAACTAGATCAAGTTCTAAAGGAATGGAAAGAGAACAAAACTGTTCTGCTTCAAAAGGGAAGTGATAAGACTAAAGATTTGAATTACAGGCCAATCTGTGCATCTGGAGTTCTAATGAAAAGTTGGAGAGGTTAGTGAGGAAAGATTCAGACTGAATTCAAAACAGCAGCATGAGAGTTGAGGGGAAACATGGATTAGCTACAGAAAGATTGTGGTTTAGCAATCTGCATACTTTTTATAACAAAGTAACAAATGCACTGGCAATCATCATCATCATCATCACGAATCATGGGCTCACTGCCCGTTGATGTCTGATGCCTGTTTCACTATCTTCTTCCATCTTTCTTTGTCCAGTGCACAGTGTCGCAGTTTTTGTACACCCATGTACACTGGCAATGCAGATACATAAATACGTATATTTAGATTTTGCTAAGGCCTTTGATATTGAATTGAATGAAGATGATAACATAACAGGAATAGAAATGGAAGGGTAGAGTATTTTTCACAAGGATAGAAAGGGCAAGAAGGAAGGAGAAGTGCTGATGATAGCAGGGGAATTAAATCCACATAAGGTAGACACAAAAGAGGGAAATAGTGGCAATGGTTATGAGGCAGTGTGGCATGGAGGTTGAGAGGAAGACATTTAGTGGGATGTTGCTATAGGCCTAGGAATGTGGAGGGTGGTGATGAAGAAATGTATAAACAACTTCGATTAGTGAACAAAGGAAGGGTAATTATTATGGGTGATTTTAATTATGGCAGTATAGATTGGAATGAAGAGACAGCATTTGGAAATAAAATGAATTTCTCAAGTCCTTGAGAAATAACTATCTCAGGCAGCACGTAAAGGAGAACATACGAGGATCGAGAGCTGATCATTTCATCAGAAGATGTAATTGTGAGGGGGGGGGGGGGGGGTTCCACACTTTCCTCCAGTTGGTGAAAGTAATCATCTGGGTTGTGGCTAGTCATATACAGACTTTTGTGAGGAAAGGATATATGTGGAATTATAAAGGCTGGTGATTATGACAAGCTTAGGAGACAGCTTGGAGCTATAACATGGAACAAAGAGTTGAGCAGTAAGGAAATAAATGCTGCATGGGAGCTGACAAAGAAATACATAACAGTATCAATGTGTCAATGTATTGTGAAGGTTAAAAGGCTGAATAAGGTAGGTATAAAATGGATGAATGCGAAGCTTAAGCATGAAATCCAGAAAAAGAAGGTATACTTTGGAGGAAGTACAAGATAAATAATGGTAATAATCAGTTACATGAAGAGTATAAAGAACACGCCAGGAGAGTGACTCAGTTAGTAAGGAAAACAAAAGTGCAGTATGAGCAGAAATTGGCAGACCAGGTGAAGAAAAACCCTAGAGTTTTTTTAGATATATATAGCAAGTACAAGGAAGAATGATCGTGCTAAGATGATGTTAATGGATGAAAGTGATAGAATGGTAACTGCTGCAGAAGACATTGTTGAGGTATTCAGATTCTTGATCAGGTTAGAATCATGAGGAACTTAAGTGTAGAGGACATAGGAGAGGATCGCTTAATTGTGAATGAGGAGGAGGTATTTGAGGAAATAAATAAACTTGATGTCGATAAGGCAACAGGATTTGACGATATATCATCACACATCTTAAGGGAATGATCCAGGAAATTGGCATACCTGTTTATTAAACGTCTTGCAGCAGCACAGGTTCCAAGGGAGTGGAAGGAAGGTAAAATTGTTCCACTGCATAAAGGTGGTGATAAGGCTGTAACTTCAAATTATAGGCTGGTCTGTATATCTGGAGTTGTCATGAAGGTACTTGAGAGAAGGATACAGAAATGGGTTAATAACAGCAGTATTCTCTGTGGTTATCAGCATGGGTTTATTAAGGGGAGATGGTGTTCACTTACTTATGTACTATAACAAGGTGACAAATACCTTGGACAAGGGGGATACATATACAGTGGTGTACTTGGATTTTACAAAAGCTTTTGATAGACTGCCACACAACAAGCTTGTAAATAAATTGAAACAGATGGGATTGGATAACAGACTTCTGAGTTGGATCAGTAACTGGCTGTCAGGTAGGTATCAGAAAGTTGTGTATGGGGATGCAGTATCCCGAAAGAGAAAGGTCACTAGTCGTGAACTGCAGGGGTCAGTTTTGGGACCATTGTTGTTTAATTTGTATGTTAATGATACTGGAATGGGTTTAACTAGTGATATGCAGCTGTTTGCAGATGATGCAAAACTGAAGAGAGCAATGCAGAGTCAAGTAGATGTTATGGTCTTACAGGAGGACTTGAATAGATTGCATGAATGGGCAGGTAAGTGGAACTATCAGTTCAATGTTGCAAAGTGTAAGTTTTGAGATTAGGTAAGCAATGATGTGATACAAAAGTATACACTTTGTAGGGGAAACTTCCATTAAAGTTGAAGAGGAGATGAAAGATCTAGGAGTGATGGTAGACAAGGACCTGAAATTCAGGGCCTCCATTGCACAAGTTGGGAAGATGTTATATTGAATAATGGCAAAGATGGCGGAGGACCCTGACATGCAGAAATAGAAAAGTTATGGTACCATTGTATATTTTCTTGATCAGGCCTCATATAGATTATTGTGCACAGATTTGGTTTCCGTGTTTTCATAGTGACGAGGAAATGTTGGAAAGGGTTCAGAGAAGATTCACAAAGGTGGTTGGTGGTCTGGAATGAGCACAGGGGGGGGAATGACTGAGATATATAAACTAATCAGGGGTTGTTATCAGGTTGATATGGAAGAAATTTTTCATATAATGAGAGAGGGTGGGGTAGAACAAGAGACCATTGCTGGAAACTGTTTAAGGAGGGTGTGAGCAGAGGAGTAGGTTCTTTGTATGGAGAGTGGCTGGTGAGTGGAATGCACTGCCTGAATGTGTTGTGAATGTAGAAACATTGAATCAGTTTAAAGCATGATTGGATGAGAATTGTGTGCAATGGTGTGTACCTGCCACGATAAGTCTCTGACTCCATGGAAGTCAGATGTTAATAATAATAATAATATACTGCCACATGACAAGCTGATAATTAAACTGATCTAGTTTAGTATGTGAATTGAGGATTGGCTTCTGTAGATATCAGCAAATTGTGTATTGGGGAGTGATATCCAAGAAAAGGAAAGTTACTAGTGGTGTATCCTAAGGGTTTGTTTTGGAGCCAATGCTATTTAATGGTTTTAAACTTTGAAAAGCAAAGATGGGATACAATGTATACAATTGATGGGGGATATCTTACTGGAGGTGAAGGAGATAAGGCATCTGGGTGTGATGATGGATACGATTTGGAAAGCAAAGATGGCATACAATGTATACAATTGATGAGGGATATCTTAGTGGGAGTAAAGGAGATAAGGCATCTGGGTGTGATGATGGATAAGGTATTACATTTAAGGTACACACTCCAAAAACTGCAAAGATGGTACAACAGATTATGGAAATGATATGTAGATAGAAGATTATGTTTCATTAAATTATAATTACTATGCAATGACCAAGATATTTTAAGGGATGATAAGAATGAAAAAAGATTGAGGAAATGCAATATGAAGTCCGGTGAATAAGAAGAAGGAGAGATATGATTCTTTTATGTAGTGAACACACAAACAACATATACTGTGCACACAGTCAAATACAAAATAAGCTGCACCTACTGGTCCACATAATGCAAGAAACTGCTTTATTTGTTTCTTTCTAGCTAAAATATTTTTCTGAATTCTTTCCACTTTATCTAGAGGATAGCCACAAAAGGTATTGTTACTCTCGAATGACATAGTGTCTTCTTATTATGGTACTGGTGGATTCTGAAAAAAAAAAAAAAAATAGATAAAATAAATAAAAGAATTAAAGTGATTATTAAAAGAATGCTCAACATTTTCATTGTTAAAATTACTGATACTTTTGAGAGATATACCAAAAATGTTCTTAGTAGAATAATGGAAGGTTCTCACCTAGGTTTTATTTAGTTATTACTTCTTGAAAAACAAACAAAAAATGAAGAAAAAAAACCATCACTATACTTGGCTTCCTATACATTATCATTATATCTCAACTATCCTTGATTCGCATAAACTGGAGATAACCTACATGTAAAGAACTGTCAAAAGTTATCAAATCTTCCTAACCACAAACCTCTTATGTGGCATACCCTGACAAAAATGATAACATCTTTTATATACCCTATGTTGACAAAAGTATTTGAATACCTAGTTGTGGTCAAAAAAATGAATCATAATTACATTTCTAGTACAGAGTGGGACCACCTTTCACCTGAATGACAACATCTACCCTTTGGGGCATGCTTTCTACCAATTTCTGATATATTGCAACAGGAATATTCTTCCATTCCTTGCACTAAACTACTCCTCATTGCTGATGCTAATGATCCGCTGTAGTCTGGAATGAATTCAGCATTCTAATTTGTTCCAAAGATGTTCGACTCTTGAGTTTGGACTCGGAGCTGGCCAGTCCGACACTTCAATGTTGTTTTGCAGAAGCCAGTCTCCAACATGCAGTGCAGTATGGCATGGAGCAATGTCATGCTGAAACATGAAAGGGTCATTGCAGAAGTACTTCCAAAGCATAGGAAGCATAAAGTTTCGAGGATGTCCAGGTAGCCATCAGACATCATGGTTTTGGGCATGTCCACCAATGGACCAAGAGCCATCCAACTAAAACATCCACAATATGATTAATGAGTCTCCACTAAACTTGACAGCTGGAATGATGCAGTCCTGCCCGAACCATTCTCTGGGTAATTTCCAGATTCGAATATGACCATCAGAGTGAAACATTTGGAAGCGTGATTCATTGCTCCACAGAACCCTTTTCCAATCATCTATGGTCCAGGAAAGGTGTGAAAGACACCAGTTCAAATGTCGTTTGGTGTTGAGGGGTAACATGTGGCTTGTTCACAGCAGTTCTGCAATGCTAACTTAAAGCTTACAATTCTCTGTGGACAGTTCTAGGACTGACTGACTTTTATAATTTTATAAAACCTCTTAAATGTCCCTGCATACTTTCCAGGTTGATTGTGAGTTCTGTCCCGATGATGTGCAAGATGCTTGAACATTCCGAGACAGAGCTCATCGATCTCAGTCAATGAGTGTCGGTGACCTACTAGGGTGTTTTCTTGCTGTGGTAGCACCATCAACTTTCCATGTACGAATGACATAAGCAACTGTGGATTTTGGTATACTGATATGGGTAGCAATGTCACATTCAGAAAGATCATTGATGTGACATCTAACTACCATCCAACATTGGGAGTCTGTCAGTTCAGCTCAACATGCAGCATGTCCCACCTTTTATTACCAGACTTATGCAGACACTCCCTGAATATTCACATGTGGTAGGATATCGAAATTTGCATGGCACGTAAGGTGTCCAAATACTTTTGTCAACACGTGTGTGTTAAACTCACCTCATACACAAGAGAATACAAATCTCAATATGTGATGGGGTGTTGTTACAGACATGGTGGTTCACAGTTGCTAGGAACAATGCACTGCCAAAGTATCCTAATGGATACTAAATAAATAATAATTGGGTAACAAATTATCCAAACAGTAGCAGAGAACACTCATGATAAGAATGAAGGATTCTTATTATTACTATATGGTATCTCCATGGAGTCTTCCATTCCACAGACCTGTCACCAGCTTGATTATTCATCTCTGAATCCTCATTACTACCTCCTAATCCACAAGAAACCCAGGTGACCAAATATGCATTTTAATAAGTTATTGCATGACATTTTATCAAGAAGTATGTGACTGAAGGAATTCAAGGTCAAAGAGTGGTAGATTTGATTGTAGTGTCAGAAGAGGTCTCAGTTAAGGAAGTAACTGTTTTTTCACCAGTTGGTGATAGTGATCATGCTGTACTTACCTGGGAAGTGTATAAGGATTCCAATTAGGAAAGGTTACATGCTGGACTATGAAGCTAGAAATTACGACAAACTCAGGAGAATATCATGTTCAGTCCCATGGTAAGAGTGAAAACATGCTTAAATGATGTATATGAATGTGTTAATGTTCCTAGAATTCAAAGAAAAAAGGGTGGAAATGAAATGGATGTGCAAATTCATTAAATAGATTGATAAGAAAAAGACATCCTTATTTATACAATATTTCTTCCTAATTTGGAAGGAATACTGTGAAAATAAAAATGAGAGGATTTATGAAATATATTAAGATCAGGCAAGATGAGCATTGCATAGAAAGCAAAGTTGGAGTATGGGAAAAAAAGAAAGAAAGAAAGAAAGAAAGAAAAAAAAAAACAGCCGAGCAGGCTAAAGGAAACCTAAGAGAATTTTATTATTATGCTGCAAGTAAAAAAGGAAATTAAAGTGGAAGAAGAATTTCAATGAAAGCAGACAGTATGCTTGTGTTTGAAGCAGATGAGACTGTTCAAATAATAAGTGCTCACTTTACAAAAATCTATCAACCTGGTAAATGTAACATGGAGTGCTAGCACTAACTGGATGATGAGAGAGAGGGGTGCATGAGAAGAAGATTCTAGAAATGCAGCACAATCTGAACAAAAATTCAGCAAACAGAATGGGATGTTGGCACATGTACAGCTGAACTTGTTATGCCTTTGACTAGGTGGTTGTATATTATTATTATTATTATTCAGGCCTCCATGGAGTCAAAAGACTCATCATGGGAGGTCCTTTCTAAGAAGCACAAGTCTATCAAGACTCATTGAGAGAGGTCCCTCCTAGGAAACACAAAGTCTATCATACCACTCCTTAAACGCATTGACCATTCTTGCTCTCACCACTCTATCAGGCAATGCATTCCATGGTTCAACCACCCTCCATGCAAAGAAACCACTCCTCATCCTCTTTCTCACAGTATCCTTTTGCAACTTCCAGGGATGGCCCCTTGTCATGACTCCCTGCCGTTGTTCAACCAAGCGAAAGAACTCCCCAGTGTCAACCATGTAACCACCTCTCAACAGTTTAAAAGTCTCAATCATATCACCTCTCCTTCTCTATCCACCAAACTCTGCAGTCCACACTCCCTCAGCCGATCCTCAATAACTAACATTGTAGTCCTGACAGCATCTTTGTTATCCTCCTTTGAACCCTTTCCACAGTTAATTTATCACCTTCAAATCCTGGGGACCAGATCTGAGAACAATAGTCTAAGTGTGGTCTGATCAGAATCTTACACAACAGAATGATAACCCCTTTATCTCTGTAGGTCAGTGTCCTTCTCATTATTGCAGCAATCCTCTGTGTTACCTTCACTACCTTTGCAATATGTCTCCTAAATTTCAGGTTTCTATCAATCATCAACCCCAGATCTCTTGTCTCCCCTACTTTCTCCTGTTTAACTCCTCCCATTGAGTATGCAGTGTCCCAAACCTCAAGACCTTACATTTTGCTGCATTAAACTGATACCCCCATTCATTTGCCCATCTATCTAGCTTATTCAAATCCTCTTGCAGGGCTACCACATCTGCACTATTACTAATAACCCTTCCCAGCTTTGCATCATCCACAAACAACTGAATATCTCCTTGCAATCCACGGACAATGTCATTGATATAAAGGTTAAACAATATAGGTCCCAGTACTGAGCTCTGTGGAACCCCACTTGTAACCTTCTGCCTCTTTGAAATTGCCCCACCATACACAACTCTCTGATACCTATCAGACAGCCAATCCTGAATCCAGTTGACCAATCTGACATTCAGACCCATGGGCTACAACTTGAATATCAGCTTATCATGTGGCACCCTGTCAAATGCCTTTGCTAAGTCTAGGAAAATGGCAGTATATGCCTTTCCCTCATCTAATGTTCTTGTAACTTTATTATAAAAGGCTAGCATATTGCTAAAGCCAGGTTAATAATGGTAAGTACTAGCTGGATTTCTGTTCAGGACATGGACTAGTTATTACTAGTCCATGTTCCAACATTAAGATGTGCACAAATTCATGTGGAGAGAAGATTCAAGACACCAGAAAAGTATTACTGACTATGTTACTGTTGATAGCAATGTCTTCATGTTGATTCATGACACAGTATACAGAGGATTTGAAATAGGAGGTAATCACCATTTAGTTTTGAGAAAAAGAAAAAGATCCATAGGAAGGCCAAGATGTAGTTGGATAGAATGAAGAGAGAATTGTAAGACAGGATAATACTGGCGTCTTGACAGATAACAGATTACTTTGGACGAAAATTGTTGATAAGAAGTTAGCACTACATGAAAAAGTTACTTCATTACTATCATAATATCCTGCACACCCTGAGGATGCATGTCAGGAATTTGATGATGATAACAATCCATGTTACAACATAATGTGAAATATCTGTAGGTGAGATAGCAGAAATGCTATGAGCCAACCAAGCCAGCTCTTCAGTTCTTAAGATTGTTTTTCAGTATGATAAACTAGCCTTTACCTGATAAAAAATAACTCTTTATTACTGTCCACACTATAATTCAAGATCAGTTCTTCCACTGTTGAAAGTTTTTCCACTTAGCTGTACAATAAATTAAAGATGCCAAGAAATTATATTCTTGGTTTTATTTTTATCCCTTATCCAAGTGTAAGCAAACAAAGTTTGCACATGAAGTAACTTCACAACTGGATAAATCCAGTAGTGTGCCACAACCTATGCTTGAGCTACTTCTTTAATCTGTATAGTAATAATACCACGAACAATTATCTTATTGAACTTTCAGAGGAACCTGTGACAGACTTCAAGTGACTACACTTAATCGCAGTAATGATCTTTTATGTTTCATTAAATAATGAAACATAAAAGTTGTTATAGCTACAGTTATGTGTATTCGCTTGAATATTTAGTTTTTTTTTTGCTGATGATAATGCTAAACTAGAGTTCATCCGTAAAGAAAAATGTGGAAATCTAGTGGGAAGACCTGAACAGACTGATATTGTGAGGCAAAATATAACGATTCCCATTTCACATTGCAAGGTTATTCACTGGATTTTCACTTGATTATGAACTATGTATTATATTGATCGAGCTGCAATGCATGAATCTGATGAGGCTAGTAGTTTAGGGATGATGCAGAAGTCAGCAAAAAGACACAAAAGGTGCTTAGATATTGAAAACTAACAAGGAAAAAGATGTTATCACAATACTACAAGTGACTGCATCAGATTTGCCAAGCATATAGCATCTCCAACAATCTGTAAGTTGAAAACCCACCGTGAGTAGTTATGTTTGTAAATATCTTTAGATGATGTTCATCACCTGGTGTAAGACTATCATCATAGTTATTGGAAGCCAGCCTAAATGCCTAATGTAAGTTTACAAATTTTTATGGGCGGAAGTCACATGAATAAATATTTATTTACATGAATATATATATATATATAAAGATTTAGTTACCTGGGCTTTCCAGGGATATTGAAGTGAGATCATTTATTGATCTGTGAAATGTTTGATATGACAACAGGCTGATTGCAAAATGTGATAAGTGGAAAAGACAGCATAAAGGAATATTATAAGGCAGTTGCAGCAGAAATTTTTCAGTACGCAGCAGGAGAAGAACAAGGTGTTATGGCAAGTTCTGTACGAACATGGTTTGCAAGGATATGAAGAGGTGTTTTTTTGGGAGGGAGAAAGGAAGAGAATGGAATAGATTATCAGATATGTGACTGTGGGTATATTATCTGTGTATGAGTTTAAGGCTGGTGTAAGCCTCCTGTGATAAGTCTTAGAACTTCATGAATATGCCTGGATAGTCTTAAAAATAAAATCTGGAGAGCATTATTTAGAACAATTACTGTGGTTTTAATTCAGAAACTTCAAAAATTGGTATAATGGGGAGGAGATGTGTAGAAAAATCAGTTCATAATTTCAGTGCAAGTATTTTGTACTCTAGCCTGGAAACATGAATGTATTATACTGATTGTATTTTCCTTGTTTCGGTGACGCATCACCAGAATCATGATAACAGGAACTGCTATATATATATATATATATATATATATATGAGGAAATGGTCTCTCTCTCTCTCTCTCCCCTTCTCTGTGTATGTATATATATATATATATATATATATATGAGGAAATACTATCTCTGTCTCTGTGTGTGTGTGAAGAAATACTGTCTATCTCTCGATGTATGTGTATATATATATTTTATATGTAATGCAGGCCCAATCAAATATTGTTCATAATAGAAATGCATAAATATAAACCCTTATATATTTTTTCATTGTGACCCCACTCATAAAATGGTAATTATTTTTACATTGATTAATGTATTAATTACGACCTACCCGAATGTAATACAAGAACTGAATTTCACTTTATGAAAAGTGCTGTTCTGTTAGCTTTCGCAATTTCATTTTTGGCATCAGCGATTAGCATGCTTGAATCTCACAATCAATAAGCTTACTTCAATTCATCAAACCTCACAATCTAAAAGCTTACTTCAATTCATCAAACCTCACAATCTCAAAGCTTACTTCCCGCCAAAGATAACTTTCGGAATTCATGACAGGCGGCATCGACTCACGTGACTGTTACTGTGACAACAGACATTAAGTAACTACTCCGAACGGCGCCAAAGTTAAATTATTTAAAATTTTCCTAACTCCTTTTATTTACTTATAGGAAAGTAGGTGAGGTCGCTTTAACCTATCTAATTTGGAGACTATCGGCCAATTTAATCTCCACCGGTAACCAATCATAGCTGCTCACTATTATAGATGGCTTCCGATGAAGAAAGGCAGAGAAGTGGCAG
Organism: Typopeltis vanoorti; assembly: GCF_054136105.1. Classification (NCBI taxonomy): domain Eukaryota; kingdom Metazoa; phylum Arthropoda; class Arachnida; order Uropygi; family Thelyphonidae; genus Typopeltis; species Typopeltis vanoorti. The sequence goes on from NC_143572.1 coordinate 76,611,484, forward strand.
TACTTCTCTACCCTTTCATTAGGATACGGATCTCATGGTTCGTACCCTAACACAGTATATATAATTTTTACAAAATACTGTGACTCTACTGTCAATATTATTGCGTTTACTGGATGAAAAACTGAGTTTCCGGAATAATAAAAAAAAAAAAACTCTCTTTTCATGCTCGAGATCGACTAACGCGAGAACCAGTCGAAAGAAAAGAATCAGAAAAAATTTCTTCTAGTCAGTAACTAGATTCAAAATGAGGCCAGTTTCCTTCGGACGGTCTAGTGCTATGAATGCAAACCGCCACTTCCACGGGGCTACACAGGCCTACCCATAACAAACAAACAAAAAATAAAAGTAATAAAAAAAATAGAATATATAATGCTATTCGCTAAAGCCTTCTATTCCCCAAAAGGAGTAGGTACGTTTCAATCCCCCAATCGGTGGTAACTGTAGGCCAGTTTCCTTCGGACGGCCTAGTGCTATGAATGCAAACCGCCACTTCCACGGGGCTACACAGGCCTACCCATAACAAACAAACAAAAAATAAAAGTAATAAAAAAAATAAAAAAAATAGAATATATAATGCTATTCGCTAAAGCCTTCTATTCCCTAAAAGGAGTAGGCACGTTTCAATCCCCTAAAGGGTAGTAACGGTAGCTGTAGGGAAATGGCGTTGGCGAAAAATACCCTAAGCTACCCAAAGAAAAACTGTTTTCCATTAGAGTGTAGCCCACAGGAACTTATTCGAAATCTTTCTTCAATTGATTAAAAAGTTAGTCGATGTCTAGCAAGGCCTGCACGGTTTTTTTTCCTGATGACTAGTTTTTAACCTCATATCTCAAAAACTCGTTCTTAGGAACACACACACACACACACACACACACACACACACACACACACACACACACACACACACACACACACACACACACACACACACACACACACACACACACACACACACACACACACACACACACACACACACACACACACACACACACACTACTGCGCATAGTCATACAAGTGTTGGGACCGAAATCCAAAGACACGACTCGTCGTCGTCGTCTCTCTCTCTCTCTTTCATGAAAAGCTTCGCTCGTTATTCGTGAGGATTCTAATGATTGACGCGCACGGAAAAGTGGGTTTTCACTGGGAAACTCGGCTCTCGCATCTGGGAAATTCAAGAAAACCGATTTTAGACAATAATATATTGTCTTAAGGACCAAAAAAATCATGCTCGTTCTCTGCAGTACTCTCTTCACCAGATGCTGTTTAATATCAATAATACTTTGAGCCAGCTATCTGATTGGCTAAGGGGGAGATTAACTGCCCATCAGTCTACAAAGATACATCGAACTAAAACGGCCTTTCAAACTCACATTGGGATTAAAAGACTAGCAGATTATTGTGTTAAGTAATGTTATTTATTAACTTCATACTAAGAGGGGAATATTACACATACAAATCTCACTAGGCCGAAGTCTTTTCAAGAGATCATCCGATTCCGGTACGAGGCATCCTAACGGTCATACGCTGATGGCAGTACCATGTCACCAGTGTGCCCTGCAGAGCATACAGAGACAGAATTTTAAACCCTCCATATGACTGTCCTAATAAAGAGGGAGCTTTATATCTATCAGAGCACCAAACTCCACAAAAAAAAATAGTAGCACTGATAAAGTGAGCAGTTGCCCCAAACTCCTCTTGTATTAGTCTTACAAGGTCTTGGTTCTGCTTGCAGTATTGTACTTTGTTAAGATAGCCAGAGGTGAGTGGGCACCCAGTATCCGCTACCTGGGCATCAATAACTCAAACTTCTTTTTCTTTCTTTATTATCAAACCTGGTTTCCTTATGCCTACCTCTGTATGGAAGCGAGGTTCTACCATGGTCTCCCAACCTTTATTTCTTAAACGATTGTTTAATATAGAGATCATGGCATCATGCCTTCCTACACGGATTCCATGTGTTCTAAAACAACACGAGAGATGTGGGATAGAGTTTCACTGTAGCAGCAGGCAGCTCTGCAGCAAGCTATATGGGCCCTTGTGGGTAGGGCATTGATTCTAGTCCTAATAAGGTCTACATACTCATATCCTGGTAATATTTTGGTACCATCCCTAATGCACTAATGTTGAGAGGGATACTTGTAAGATTCACAAAGGGAGGCACCATCGACAGAGCCATGAAGTAGAGATGCCCCATCTCTTATGCTCTGCCAAAGCTGTCACTGTCTGGGAGCCCTGGTACCGGGTCCAACCCCTAGTGCACCTGTAATCATTTTGAATAATAGAACTATGGAAAGCCTCCCTGCAGATAGCTGAGGAGGAAGCTTCAAGCTTTGATAACCGGATGAAATGCAGTCACGGAATCAACTAGAGGAGAGATGTAATACCAAGCCCTCCATCCTGATTAAAAAAGTGGAGACAAGATCTCACCGCAGAGCGAACTGCCTTATCCATTCGGGATAGTACCGAAACATACGTTCTTCCAAGCACCAAATTGTGGTAATACCTCGGAAGTAGATAGACAGAATAAAGAGTCCCTGTTGTGAGTTAAGAGGAGCTTTCTTCAAAAGAGTAAGCCCTGCAACCAAGGCTGAAGAGAGAGATCTTTCTTTTGGAGTGAAGAAGATACCCAAGTACCTCCACTCTTCCAGAATGGTCAAAGAATGTAATGACCTATCATGCAGGGAAAACTCAATGGTCTCGATATCCTAAGCTTCTTTTCACAGCCTGAAGGGACAAGGGCTAAACAGCAGGACTTCCCTACATTAATATTAAGGCCTCTGACATGAAAGAAGTCAACTGGCCGGTTGAGGAATTCCTGCAGGCCTACTTTAGTAGAGGACACGAGAACGAGGTCGTCAGCAAAGGCCATCGCATTAAGAGAGTGTGCACCAAGGGAGTAACCAATATGGTTAGGAAGAGAGCGAATAAACCCATCGGTGATGCATTTAAAGAAAAGAGGAAATAGAGGATCACCCTGATGAACTCCCTGAATAGCGGGAAGTGGTCGCATGGGATCCTGTAGTGATAGAAAGGGAGCTACCAGAACAAAGCTCCAATACATATGAAAGCAAGGGGTATGGGCATCCGGCAAGAGATAGCGCTATGAGAATAGCAGAAAGGGAAACTTTAACAAAGGCTTTTTGGAGATCCAGGGACACCATGTAAAGAGGCCTAAGGCGGCGTCGGGAATCAGGAAGAAGAGAGGAAACGACATATATGTTTTCGGCACAGCCATCCGAAGGGATAACGGCTCTTTGATAGAGGTCATCCTTAATATGTTTTTGGAGTCTCCTAACCAAAACTTTCTGGAACAAAGGAAGAATCACGCGCGGAAACTATAATTGGTCTGTAGTCTGCTGCTCTAGTGGCTGTCCTTCTTGGGAATAAATATAGTTCTGCAACTGTGAAGATATGGAGGAATAGTTCTGGAGGAAACGAGGGTATCAAGTAGATCTTTAAATATCTGCAAAGGCAGCTTCCATAGCCTAGATGCTGGGAATCCATCAGGTCCGGGGGCAAATGAACTAGATGGGAGAGCTGCTTTAATTTCTTCTGTAGATACTGGATGAAATATTGAAGATACAAGGATGGACCAAAGCAGCTGGGGTAGATCTTAATCTGGAAGATGAGGAGGTGAGTAGAGAACACTGTTTTCCAGAACTCTACAAAGTCCTCATGCTGTTCTTCAAGAGAGGAGGTGCCATCAAGTATGATTTTGGTGCACCTCCCTCTATTCTTATTGCAGAGGGCTTTCATTACTGCAAAATCCCTTTTCCTTTGCTTCCATCTAGATACATTATTAGATGAACTGGGCTGAGGCCGACGTTGTACTGGCTGTTTGGTTTAAAGTAGAGAATACCTCCTGGGGGTATTTATCAAGACTATGAGCGACACCACGTCCACAAAGATGGAAACGAATGACTGCTTTGAGGAAGTTATGATTATACACTGGAAGGGGAGGTTGCTCCACAGCTGAGGCAAGTCTAGAGAACAGAGTCTCCTCTGTTCCTCGAAAGTCCCAGATAATTTTTGCTGTTTCGTTTTCCAATACAAATTTCCAAAAATAACAATTTTTGGAGATTGGGTGGAAGAATAGAACTCAGATGTTATGGAGGAGGGCACAGGAGATACGGAAATATTACCCGTACCGTCGTGGAGTGGGGTAGGTATGGCCATTTCTTGGACCAACTGCTTATAGCCAGCCTTCCGTTTGTGACTCGTAATGGCATCAGATGAACGATGGGGAAAAACTTCAGTCAGGGTCTCATAGATATTCTTATCCCCTTTCACTAAAAGGCTAACTTTATGAGTTGCTAGGATCATTTTGTCTTCTTTGTTCCACCGTGTCTTCACACGCTTCGTTCATATAGCAGCATTGGCCTCTGATGAATGTTTGGAAGTGCAGTGAACCCCAAAGCCAATTGCGGTGATGAACGCACGATTGTAGGCGGAACAAGCGAAATGTCTCAAGTTCGTTGCTGGTGGAACGCTGATGCACTGATATTTTTGCTGGAACTGATGGGCTGGTTGCAGATATCACAAGTAGGTATTCTTTTGCTCTTGATGGCGCTGCTGGGACGGGAGACTGGCGTGTCACCGACCAAGTCGCGAACCCCAGGATCAACTCCTGAAAAACGACCTTTCAATTCACATTGAAAACAAAAGACATTAGCAGATTATTGTGTTAGGTACTTTTTACTAAATCCACCTAGATCTTCATCTACCAATATGTTATTTTCCTGCCATTATAGCAAAAATAACTTGGTTTTCTAAACATTGCTATGATTCTGTTTAAGTAAGCATACCACCTATGGTTAGTTCTACTGATTCACACGTTCTTAAAAGCTAAAAATGACAATTTATTATTATTATTATTATTATTATTATGATAATTGATACACAGTCAAAACCAGATATCATATAAACAAAATTTAACTGGTGAAACAGAACAATCAGATTCTACCCAAGAATCTAAGAATAGTCCGTCAGGTAGCGTCGTAAAATATGGACTGTTCCAAGTAATGCTGTTTTTTGTAGGTCATATGGGGTCACTTCGTTGATGTTTAATTGCTGTAAATAGTTGGACAGCTTCTTTGAAATTGTACCAAGTGCACCGATAACTATTGGGATGACAATGGTGTGTTTAAGCCACAGTCGGCCAACTTCGATTTGCCAGATCTCGATCTTTAGTAATTTTTCTAGTTCTTTGTTGTTAATGTTGTTATCACCGGGTACTGCGATATCAATAATCCAAACCTGTCGATGTTCGATAATTGTGATGTCAGGTCTATTGTGTTCCAAATGCCGATCAGTTTGTATTCGAAAGTCCCAGATAATTTTTGCTGTTTCGTTTTCCAATACAGTCTCTATTTTATGCTGCAACCAGTTATCAGAAGTAGAAAGCCATATCTTTGGCATACATGCTAATAAACTATTTTGGCCACTTGATCATGACAGTATTTATAATCACTTTGAGCTATTTTGCTGCAGGCACTGATTAGATGTTCTACAGTCTCATCTTTCTGATCGCATAATCTGCATTTGCTGTTATTATTAATGTTCAAAATTTTTGCTTTGATTGCATTAGTTTGTAATGCCTGTTCTTCAGCTGCTAGAATAAATCCTTCTGCTTCTTTTTTAATGTATCCATATTGTAGCCATTGCCACGTCTTGTTCACGTCAATTTTGTCTTCAGTATCTCGAAGAAATTGGCCATGCAAGGGTTTAATTTTCCAGCGCACATATCGGTTATTTTGTTGTTCCTTTTTGTAATTGGAGGTTTCTTGTTGCTTTTAGAAGGCCCTCTTGTGTAGTTGCTTGAAGTATTGGCTCAGAGCTATTGTCGATTTAATTTCTTAAACTAATTTCTTCTTCTTCCATGGTCTCTCTCACTTGCAGCAGACCCCGTCCACCTATTCTCTTCAGTAGGTACAACCACGCAACATAACTTCGTGGATGTAATGCATGAGTTTTAGGCTCTTATCCTAAAACCACACTATATATTAGAGTTACCTTCAAGCCAGTTGAAACTATTCAGAAATTTCCAAGATCACCGAAAGACTTCCATCCTTTCTACAAGTATGCAGGAGTTTACAACATCCCTTGTTCCTGTGGTCTTAGTTACATTGGTCAGATGTCTAGAAATTCGAAATGAGACAAAGGGAACACATCGGTTATGTAAGAAATAAGAGACAAGATATATCTGGCCTTTCTTCCCACATCTCTGCAACCAACCACATTATTGAATGGTATAAAAGTTATATACCTTATATAGAAGAAAACTTCCATTCCAGAATCTTCAAAGAAGCAGCTACAGTCGCCGGTTCTACAAAAAACCTCAACAGGAACCAAGGTTTAATCCTAACTGATATATGGAAGACCTTAATCAGATCACTAAACACACATAAAATGAACTTCAGTTTCTCAACAAGTAAATCATGTATCCGCGACACGTGTATTGTTTCAAACATCTAGAAAAGTGGGCAAAGTAAATTACAAGCTAGATGTTAGAATTGTCAGTTAACATCTAGCTTGTAATTTACTTTGCCCACTTTTCTAGATGTTTATTTGTGATTTGACGAAATCTTGATTCAACGGTCTTTCACAATTTTTTTTTTGCAGTTCCTTTTATGCTAGTGCTGTGTTGCCATGTTTGTATTTCTTATCTTTTACTTTAGACGTATTTAAAGTCCCACTAAATTAATTTATCCTAAATTTAGTTTATTTTAGCCCTCTAGTGATCACATTAACAGAAGCCGTCCACGTCGTTATTGGTGGTCCTCTGAAGTTCGACTGTTTCTCAGTCTTAGGAAATTTTAGATCTGATGAAGTTCGAAAAACCTAAGATAGTTCGTCCCCCTCAATCAAGAAACATGTTTCGGCACTTTTTGGTACCTCATCAGGAGATGGCTAGGGAGGAGGGAACAGTCTTATTTAAACGTTTCTTACCTTATTTAACTGGAATTGTTCTCATTCTTTCTTAGCAACAAAAAACTAGCATTAAAATTATCTTCCACCTTTATTTTGCCTGTTTAATGCTGACTTATTAATAATAAATAAAGAATTTTTAAATTTTGTGAGAGAAATCTTTGTATGACATTTAGATTTCTCTTTGTAATGCCCACGATTAGTTATTAATAATGGGTTATAATTCGTGAAAATGTTTTTACTCAATCGAGAAAGAATGATACTTTAAACGGTGATTCAAGATGATAAAAAGATAGCGCGAAAGCAAATAAGAAGAGAAGGAAAACAAAAGGATTTAGAGTGTCTCAGATTGTCGAATGTTCACTGGAGTGAGGATTAAACTGCACAGAAAACAAAGAAGAGGTAAGAACTCATAGTCGGCCATCTGTAATAAAGCAAAAAAATATAAAAATTATGCCACACAAAGTTCTAGCTATCAGCAATTTTCATGAACAGATAGAACAAACATTTTTTCGACTACCTTCTTAATGAAAGTAATCGAAAAAACAAGCTTCACTTAAAACCAGATCTTGAAGAAATTAATTTAAAGAAAATGTCGACGATCAAAATTCATCAGATATAGAAAAAAAGGATTAACCACGAAGTGTGAGCGAGATCTCTGCCAAAAGTACCATCGATTATGAATTCTATCACCCTGCATACCCCAAAGCACCCAAAAGCTCACCCACAGTGTCCCTGACACTGTCACTGTTTTGTGACAGTGTTCACCTTTCACTGTAACGGTCCAAACGCTCCATTAGTGCAGACATTGCACTAACGACACGCTACTGGTAAGGAACTAGCATTTACTTTAGCGGTGTGAGGAATCAACACTCTAAAGCAGCGCTTCCCAAACTGTGGACCGCGGCCCCCTTGGGGGCCGTAGGTTTTGTAGAGGGGGGCCGTGAAATAATGAAAACAAATTTAAAATGTTTTAAGACTAAGTAGATTTTTTTCTTTTAAAAGAAACGTATTTAACTTTTATTATTTATTATTTCTTTTTTGTTATTTTTTATATTTTAATGGAAAAATTCACACATTGGTGTTGGTTCACAAACTTTGCTTCCTGCATATTTCGGCGCTTAATGAATATTAGTAAATATTGCTTATTCATACGTTTCTTTTCAAAGCAGTGGTTAATTGTATTTACTTCGAATGATCTCCAGGGAAGCTCCAAATCTTCCTGTCCCTTTCATCATTCGTAATCAGGGACTGTTAATAATGACTTTATATACATATCAAAACTCGTTTTATATTATCACTGTCATCCGAGCTAGTTTTCTGTTACCAATAAAAATTTCGCATACATATACTTCACACATGAAAAAAAGCTTAAACAGGTTCACGTGGGGAGATAGTAACTCGCTTGCAGTGGTAAACAACAGCCCTCCCTAACAGCCACTATACTGCAGAGGCAATAAAAACAAGTACTTTTATTATGCCAGTGAATAAGGTATGGGGAGTCTGTGTAATATATTTCTCAACAAATAGTGCAATTAGAGACAACTGGGATAAAAACACACTAATTAATGAATCACATGCCCCCTCATACAGAAACTGCTGTATAGACTGAAACAAAACCATATGTTGCATGGGCAAACACAGTATCTAACTAAAAACTATTGTTATTAATTAGATGTGTGTGAGTTCGATTTCCCAAGGCAGCAATAAAATTCAACCGAACATGTTAAAATTCGTAAAAGTGTTAAAACTAAGTAATATATATATATATATATATATATATATATATATATATATATATATATATATATATATATATATATATATATATATATATATAATGAATGTTATGGCAGTTTCACATATGGAATTCGGTTGAAGAGAGTTAGCATTTCAACTCAATTGTCAGCTATGCTTTTATCTTTCGGTTGCGCGATCTTTTGTTAATACCGCACCAATCATATGCACGTTTTAATAACCTGCCTTTGCTATCTGTTTCGCGTTAGGCTTAATTACCTTAAAGGGAGAAAAGTAATAAAAGAGAAAAATGTTCCTGGTCCGGGGATTCCCTTATTCAGGTAATATTCACTAATTTCATGTTATCAGTCTGTGGTGTGCCAGTATCGGTAAGCGGTGATATTATTTGATCTATTCTACGTTAAAAAATTTAACCCTGAGATGGATAATTGGCTGATAAAAATATATATAAAAAATTCCCGCGAACAATCAGAAACACAAAAAAAAGGGACAGTATTTCATATTTTACCAGAACAGCCCGCATCATCTTCAGAACCAAACGGTAAGAGGCAAAAAATGTAATATATGCATTTGATTTTTGCAATATTCGCTGTGTATGTTTTGTATTGAATATAAATACAATAAATATTATAATAATATATCTCTCTATTACGATTTTTTTTCGAGGGGAAGGGCATGAAATATTTTAATTTTTGCAAATGGGGGCCTGACATCCAGAAGTTTGGGAAGCACTGCTCTAAAGGATAGGATGGTTTTACATCTCACTTCGAAGATGGTATTCAACTCCTACACTTCACAATATAAAAAACATTCTAGAAATTACGAAGAGAATCTTATCCAATGTTTCCAATAAACCTAGACGTCCAATGAAAACAGAAGAAATTTGGTTAACCATGAAGAGTGAGTGAGATCTCCGTCGGCATCCCATCGATTGCGGATTCTGTCAGTCATCCTGACTCCTTCGAAGCACACAAAAGCTCAACCCACAGTGTTTTATCTGTCACTGCTAACCACCCTAAAGCTACACTAGCGAAGACCCAGCACTAGTAACCCGCCATCAGCAAGGAAGTAGCGTTTAATTGAGTGCTGTGACGAATCGACAACCGACGTTTTCGATGGTGTTATATCTGAATTTCACATGGTACTGAAAAGCTATTTGACTTTTGTTCCCTTAGATTTTCTGTCTGTTTGGTAGTCCGTTATTTCCTTCACATTGGGGTCATACTACGTTTTTATTCCCAAGGTGGTGAGTGTAACCTCAGACTGTCTTTTCCTGACTAATATATCCGCCAGCGATCGGTAATTTCCCATCTCTAAATGCGGATTTTTTTTTCTTCAAATGATTGCTTGTTTTTCTATTAACTTTTAAAATTCAGTTAACTACATATTATAACCAGAATAACTGAGTAAAATAAATAAATAAACTGCATGTGTGTATTATTTTCCCACACTGTTGATTTCATTCATTAGCCTTGTTTGTAGATAACTGAGTGACTCATATCCGGTCATTGGGAACATTAGTTCATTTAAGTTTACACTATATGATATGTAGGCGTACATCATGTCTTTTCATGGCTCAATTTCCTCCCTTTTGATGTTTTGCACGGTCTTTCTGTGTTCTTATGACACCAACATTCTATCAGAGATTAGTAGTTTGTGGGTTTTCGAACATGTGAACGAAATGTAGAGATATCTCAAATAATGTCAATAGTTAGCATTAGACAATTTTCTAAAATATTAATTACAGGATATCAGTTTCCCTACTTTTTTGTTTTCTTTCGTTCCCCTAATGGAATATTATGTGTTAAGTTTTGAAAAAAAAAGTGTCGACTGCCTGTCACATGTTTTTAAACTTTTATTGGAAAATGCAACAACAACAGCACACATGTTTGTTCATTAAGTTACAAATGAATATTTTATATTGCTCAAATATTAAATCATCAAATGCTTACAGTCGCATTTTAATTCCAAAGCTTGTAACTTATGAAACTGAAATTTATTTTTTGTTTCTTTCTTTAGCATTAGAAGGATTTTTTGCATTGCTAACTGAACAAAAATAAAGACATTAAACTTAACATGTGTCTGAAAGCAGGGTTACCATATTTCTTGAAAACCATATGCAACAATGTCAACCATCAAAAAAAAAAAAGAAGAAAAAGAAAGAAAGAAAGAAAAATTGCAAAGAAAAATGAAATGTTAACCTTGAAATAAATATTTATGATCACAGCAAGCAAGAAATTCATCAGCTTTTCAAAGTTTTGAAATTTATATCCAGGACCGGCGGAAGCGAGCATGCGATGCATGCGGACGCCGCTACGAAGGGGGCGACACGGTCGGGGAACCGTTCCTAAGTTCATTTTTAAGAAAGATAATTTTTTATCATGAAAACAAAAAATTCTTAGAATGATCAATATTAAAATAAGGCCGAATACACCGAATAAAAATTTTAAAAAAATTGTATATTGCCGCCTCTTTGATCAGCTGGCTGTTTACAATTTTGCAGCGAGAGCAGGCTAAATGCTTGCCTACAGAATGCTGTGTCTACTGCAGTCTATCTAAAGTGAAGCAGAACGGTTTTCGTGTGCAGAAACGAATTTTCGTACAAAACATTTGTTACTAGTTAACCAGTCATATGGTACGCATCTCAGTAGGCTACTGATAGTAGCACAGTGCGGACTATTATTTCGTCTCTGTGTCGTGTTGTGTAATAATTTCTTGTGGGTATAAAATAGAAATGGAATCAAAAATTTAAAAAAAAGTTATTCGGTGCACAAAATCGTAAGCGTCATGCTGCGAAAGAAGCAGATGTTAATAAATTTTTTAAAATATTAAAATATTTTGATGCAGATTGTAACCAACGCGATAGATCAGAAATCAGAGTTCAAGAAATGTGCACATAATCCAGTTTTCATGAAAGTACTATGGCAACTATTGAACAAGATAACAAGATGCATGATTTAACTGAAAAACAGTTACGAGAAGATTTATTTGCAGTTGACCATGAAACTAACACATTGTAAGTCTCTGTAAATTTAGAAGATCCATGTGAATGGGGAAATAGTGATGAAAAATTACGAGTTGTTTTAATTGAAATGGGCCTGTTCAAAAGAAAAATATAATATATCCCAGAGATACATATGGTCATAAATTTGGCGACACGTATTATAATAGAAAAATGGAAAACGGTGAGCTCGTGGCAAGAACATGGCTCATTTATTTCGAAACTTTAAATTATGTTTTTTGCTTTTGTTGCACACCTTTCTCACCTACCGAATCAAGTAGTCTTGTAGAAGGCTATAACGATTGGAGAAATGTAAGTACAACTTTGCATAGACATGAGACTAGTTTAACTCAGATGAAAAAAATTCTTAAAATGGAAGGAAGTTGATAAAAATTTAAAAAACAAAACTACTATTGATTGCCAGACTCAATGGAAAAGAAACATTGGATGAGTGTTTTAGAACTTGTTTGAAATTATAAAATTCCATGGTAGCCAAAATTTAGCTTTTCGGGGATCATCTGATAAATTATATGAAAGGAATAACGGCAATTTTTTTTATAAATAGTCGAACTGGTTGCGAAGTTTGATCCCGTTATGGAAAATCATGTTGAAAGGGCCCCACAACGAATCAATAGAGTACACTATTTGAGTAAAGACAGTCAAAATGAAATATTGGAAACTTTAAGTAACGCAATCAGGGATACAATTTTATTATCAATTCGAAAATCTAAATATTATTCCATAATTTTAGACTGCACACCCGATGTAAGTAAAACAGAACAAATGACCATTATTATTTGCTTTGTTTCCTGTGACAATGTAATTGTCAAGATCAGGGAAAACTTTTTAGGTTTTGCAGATATATCAGATTCCACAGGACGTGGTTTATGTGCAATAATAACTGAACAACTGGAAAAACGGAGCATTCTCATTGAAGACATGCGAGGTCAAGGGTATGACAATGGGGCAAATATGAAAGGGAAAAATATGGGCTCCAAAATTTGCTTTTAAACAAACATCCTCCAGCTTTTTAAGTGCCGTGGTCTGCTCATGAATGCAGATAAAATTAGTTTCTTTGCAATTATTCAAGAAATATTCAATTTCTTTTCATTATCTTACAAACGATGGGCAATCCTTTTCAAATTCGTAAAAAAATAACATTGAAACAGCCATCAGAAACGCGATGGGAAAGTAAAATTAATGCAATCCGCCCTCTACGATATCAGTTACGAGAAATTTACGATGCACTTTTTGAAATTTTAAATAATGAAAATTTTAATAAGGAAACTCAGCATGAAGCACAAATATTATGTGCTAAAATAAAGGACTAGAAATTTATTTGCTCTCTTAAAACTGGGCATGATTTCTTAACAGAATAAACCCTGTGAGTAAAATGCTTCAAGACAAAAATATGATCATTGCACTTGCTTTAGAATCTATCGAAAACTTAAAAATATTCTTACAAGAGTATCGATCTGACACAAATTTTAAAGAAGTTCTGAAACGGCAAAAGAACTGAGTAAAGAGATGGACGGAGAACAAGAATTTAAAAAACTGTTACGGAAATCCGACTATGAAAGAAGACACGACTATTTGATTACGAGCTTCATGACGAAACGCCACAATCGCCAGAAGATATAAATTTTGAGTGAATGTGTTTTATACACTTCTACATGTTACAATGTGGTCGTTAATACAACGTTTTGAACAACTAAAAACATATTATGATAATTTCAATTTCTTGTACAGATTACTACAAATTAATAACGAACATTTACGAAATAATTGCGACGAGTTAGAGATTCTCTTGCAGGATGGCAACAATAAAGATGTAAATGCAATAGAACTATATGAAAAGTTATGCTTTCAGGGATATTTTTCAGAAGGATAATTTAAATATGCAAAATCCTTTCGATATTCTTAATTTTATTGTGTCCAATAATTTACCTTTCCCTAACTTTTCAATTACTTTAAGAATACTATTAACCTTACCTGTTAGTGTAGCGAGTGGTAAACGTTCCTTTTCCAAGTTGAAATTGATTAAAAACTACTTAAGAACAAATATGTCCCAAAAAGGCTTCTTAGTTTGGCGGTAATAGCTATTGAAAATGATATATGTGCGGAATTAGACGTTAAGACTATTATTTCTAATTTTATGAATATGAAATCAAAAACCTAAAATTTTAATTTAAAAAAATTCAAATTATATTTAAAAAAAAAAAAAAAAAAAATCAGCTAACGCCTTTTTATTCCCGTATACGGGAGTAGGCGAGGCCATTTAGCCCTATCTAACTTTTGGAGACTGAGTGGGCAGTTCAATCTCCACTGGTACCAATCAGAGACAGATGGCCCAAAGCTATCACTAATTAAGCGGTACGCAGTGAAGAGAGACGGCTCAAATGTGCCGCCATCTCGTGGTCCCTAACCCTAACACAATATATTTAATGTCTGAAATAATGTGGGTTCTACGGTCGATTTTCTTGAATTTACAGGACGAAAAACCCGAGTTTCCGGGAGGAAAAACCTGCTTGCCCATGCCAGAGATCGACTAACTCGGGAACCGGTCGAAAAAAGGCTTAGAAAAATTTCCTCTAGTCGCCGACTAGATTCGAAATGAAGTCTTCCTTCGTGCAGCCAAGCGCGGGGGTATGCAAACGCCACATCCACTGAGCTACACAGTTATGTAATTTAATTTATTTTTTGTTATTCTGTAAAGATGTTATTTTTTTAATAATTATATTAAATGTTCTAATCACTTCTGAATTCTTTTCTTATTTTCTCATATATCTTGAGTTTCTTTTATTTTCCTAAAAGATAGTTTCACTTATAAAAATTATTAAAAATTTTTACAAGTTACTAAGAATTTAGAAACTTGTAAAATGCAAGAATTTTTTAAACTTTAGTTCAAATAAATTTTAACTTTAATTAAAATTCATTTTCGTTTTGTTAGCGATTCGGGTCGGTTAGAATGCTATAATTCCTGTATCATTATATTCAACGATTAAAGTGAAGTGGCTTTATCAAAATTTGCTTTAAAGTTTGAGAATTTTTTGAATATTTGGGTTTTTAACGATTATCCTGCCTAGTTAACACCCCCGGTTCGTTACATTTAGCAAACCAATGTGTAGCTGTTCTGTCAAAATTTATTTAAGAAATTTCAAATAATTTAAATTTTTATTATCGTAAAAGAACCACACATGCCCGGATCGTTACAGGTGAGCTTAGTCACCCCTTTGCCGCCCACATGCAATGTGGGCGGCAAAGACCCTAGCACCAGCTCTGTTCATACCCATATTGTTTTCATCATTTGGTATCATTTAAAAGAAGAACGGGTCTGGCTATAAAGTTCATTAATGAGTTTGATTTTTTTCTTCCAATGGCGACCATTATTTGATATATGCATGTTGATTCCTTGTTATCTGCATGCTACAACACCTTTTAATTTTCTACAGCAATCTATTAAAGAGTTTTAGTAACATGATGGGCTAAAATATCTGCTGTCACTCTGAAATATTTGCTGTCTCTCTGTAAAATAATCAAATTCTAACAGGCATAGTGTTCGAATTTGGTACGACTGTTTTTCTAGTCTGGTGAATTTATCTACAGATATAGGAACAAAATTGTCATTTTTCACTTCATTTGTACTTTATTCAAAATTACAATTCCATTATTTGCTATGGTCTCTGTTTTTAATTCCCCCATCACTAGAATGTATGGGTGGTAAAGTTGTGAAATAAGTTTCGACTCGCACTCAATCACTTGATTTTCACTTTTACCATGTACAGTTGTGTAAAAAGAAACAAAAATGTACTTTCTCTTTATTTTTGGAAACAGCGTAAATGTTTTCTGTCTATTTCTTATTTATCCTGTTTTCTCATTCCCAAAATTTGTATTTTTGCTTTCTGCACACAGTACAATACCTTTTTTCTATGCCAAACTTTTTAAGAGTTTTAGTAATGTGATGGGTTAAATATATACTGTCTCTCTGTAACATAACCAAATTCTACAGATATGCCGTTAATGAATAACCTATAATGAAAAAAGAGTCAACTGCACTTCATATCTTGTGTTTGTGTGTTTTGTGCTGTGAATATATGTTTAAAATCTGCAATTTGGAATATTCAGAAAACCTCAATATTTCCAAGATGTCCCATTCTGGAAAGAAATGTGAGTAATATCTGTGAAATAAATGTGTAAACTTAAAAGAACAAACACCATCGTTGATGTGTTATGCATATTTAAGTAAGATCACTTTTGAAATCACAGTGAATTCACACACGATTTGTTTATTTATTGAACTTTAAGATCTTAATTTTAGACAAATCAAAATATTCGGATGAATTTTGAATAAAATATGAATTAGAATATAATATAGAATAAAATATGTCTGAGCTATGGAAAAAAAGTGTGTGTTGAGGGACACCAGCATATAATTAAATTATTCAGAAAAGCCTAATCACTGCCACCATCCCGACTCTGCTCTAAGAATTCCCACCCTTTAACAGGAAAGAAATACCCCAAAATGTATTGGAAAATTAGTACAGCTATCTATAAACAACCAAAGACAAAACATGACGACAATGACGGATGTGTGTCACCCTGGGAAAATTCCAAGGTATCTTATCTCAAAAACATTGCCCACAATTCCATAGGCAAACCAAAGTACCATGTGATATCACAGAGAGACATATGTTCCCCAGAAATTTCCAAACACATAATATCATGATTGCTTATCTCTAAATATAATCCACAATACTCTATGCAAACCCAACACACCATGTGATGTCCCTGAAAGGGGGGGCCCAGCGAAATTCCAAAGATTCTAAAATTTATCTTATCACTATCCATCACCCATAATGCCATATGCAAACCATTTACTTATCTACATAACAATACATTTCAAGACACTGACGTCACTTCCTGCCATTCACCCTACCCCTATTTTGTTCATAGTATCCCGCCAATCACGACACGAATCCTTATCCACTCAAAACAATAACGTCACTTATTTACAAATAACAATTACGTCACTTATTTAAAACTAACAAATTATGTCACTTATCTTCATCTGAAAACCACACACATACACGTCACGATTCGTTATCTTATCTTGATTTTGATCTTGTCAGAAGTGTCCCACCAATCACGACACGAATCCTTATCCACTAATATATCTCCCTTTTCCATTCAAAACAATAACGTCACTTATTTACAACTAACAAATTACGTCACTTATTAACAACTAACAAATGATGTCACTTATCTACATCTGATAAAAACAAACATTCACGACACGATTCTTTATCTTATCTTGATCTTGATCCTGTTCAAAGTGTCCCACCAATCACGAGACGTATCGTATCCCTAATCATCACCCATAATTCCATACGCGAACAAAACAAACAACGTGACGTTACACACACAGATGGTCCCCAGGAAAATTCCAAACATTCCAAACTCATGTTGTGACACACACACAATAACGACATCATCTCAACAACCAATCACGTCACGATTCCTTATGTTATCTTGATCTTGATCTTGTCAAAAGTGCTCGGTCTACTACTGATCATTACTGGTGACGGAACATGTTATAATTACAAAAACGAGAGCCCGGAAAATTCCGCCGCCCCTCAAAATTTGCCGCTCTAGGCAGGGGCCTATATGGCCTATACTTAATACGCCATTGCACCCGGTGTTGTCAGATTCAAGCCTGATTTATTATAAAAGAGATTTTTACTAAGCCTCTCAAATGCAGAATAATTTAGCATCCCAATGATGAATCGATTCCGATTCACGCGAAACAGGGCAAAAGGGTCAGACAAACGCAAAATTACAAATATAGACTGCTCCAACAACTTTAGTTGCTTTTCCCATAATACACTCCAACAATAACAATGCATCCAATGAACGCTTTACATTAACACAGTGAAAAAGAACAAGCTTGTATATTCAAAAGTCTGATAAACTGGGCAGAGCTATAGCAATTCGTTTTGAAAGTGACTATTAATACGTCAACATTAATATCACTGACTATTAATAAGTCAACAGCAAACCATGTATTTTCCACCAGTAACAAAATAGGAACTGGAGGAAGCGATCTTACAGCTAAAAATTTATTAATGCCAAAAGCGCTTATCATTACTTCGTCTCATTACGAAATCTCCTTCCTGCCTCCCAACACCGCAAACTTGACAAAACTCGATCATATTAAAGAGCATTGTCGACAACCTCATAAAAAATACAGACTTGAATTGCCTACTCAAAATAAATGACCCTGTAATATTGTACGCGAACTTCCAACTAATATTCACAGAAATATACAGAAAAAGCAACAAAACCTACACAAACAAGGCGAAAAACAGACAATAATCCACGAATAAATGGCGACACACTAAATAGTATTACTCTAAAAGAAAATCTATGGAAAAAAACTAAAAAAGTCACCCAGTACCACTCAACTACAAACATTATACTAAACACATGAAATCAACTAACAAAAAAATCGTAGGAAAAAAACACTACTATTTTCACAAACTTATGGAATATAATGAAAATATGAATCAAACATGTGGGCTACACTTAACGAATTACTAATTCGAAGAAAGAAAACTTCATCAGAAGATTTTATCGCAGAAATCTTCGGTCAGGAGATGACCCAAGAGGATCTGGCAGACTTATTCACCTACTCCTTCACAAACACATCACATAACTCCAAAAAAGACAATCTACCAACGATCAACAAAAAAATTACCAGCACAAAGTCAACAGCAAACCATATATTTTCCACCAGTAACAAAATAGGAACTGGAGGAAGCTCTCTCAGAGCTAAAAACAAAGATCACTCCAGGAATAGACAAATTAACATCCACGTATCTTTTTACCACATTTTGAACTAATCAATCCTATACTTCTGAGACTGGTAAACACAATATTCGGCTGGTATAATTCCAAAACAACTAAAAACTGCGATAATTACGCCAGTCTAAAAACATGGCAATAGAAATTATACACACAACTAAAGACCAATAACTAACCTACCGGTCATCTCCAAAATTATTGAATAAATAACAAAAACTAGACTTTATAAATAGTCTAGTTTTTGTTATTTATATTTATTTATAAATATAAATATAAATAACAAAAACTATTTACAAAATTACAATATTATCTCAAAAAACCAACACGGCTTCCAGAAAACGAAAACTGCCATTAACTTATTAGAAGACATTGAGGACCAGATAAACATAGCTCTCGATAAAAACAAGTTCGCTGTCCTTATATTTAGTGACTTAACTAAAGCTTTCGACACACTTAAACATGACATACTGCTGACCAAACTACATTCAATCGGAATAAGGAGAACACTGCATACCTGGTTCAGGAACTATATCTCAAACGTAGTACAAGTAACAAAAGTAGACACACGTTACAGTTAGGGTATATAGATAAAAGGCGGAGTCACACAAGGTGCCATATCACTTACCCTGTTCAACATATAAGCTATCTACCAATAATTATCAGACACCCCTGTTATTTGAGTTATGGAACATTCACGTTTGTTAATAACATAAAACCAGGTGTATAAATAGTATGAAGCAGTATTTGATCGTAGCAGTTACAGGTGGCACGGCAACATGATGTGAACTCAGTGACTTCGAGAGAGGTGTCCTCGAGGGCTCTCGCATTGGTGGTATGTCCATACGTGCCATTTCCGCTCAACTGGAGCATCCAAAATCAATAATGGGCGATGTGACCAACAAATGGGGACGTTCTGGCATCACTAGTGCAGGAAAACACTCGGGACGGCTGCCGAAAATGACTGGGACAGGAGGGTGTTAAAACGAGTGGCACGCAAAATCCGGCTACAGTCAGCACAGGAAGTCCATGATGAGTTCCAGAGTGCTAGTACCACCACGGTGAGCACTAATACTGAATGAAAAGAACTCCATTTACTGGGTTTCCAAGAAAGAGCAGCGACACACGAGGTCGAACATGACAACAACGAACAAGGCGGCTCGTCTGGCTGGGTGCAAAGAGCATATTAAGTGGACAATTGACCAGTGGAAAACGGTACTCTGGAGCGATGAATCAAGGTTCACCTGTTTGCAGT
Source organism: Typopeltis vanoorti (assembly GCF_054136105.1). Lineage (NCBI taxonomy): Eukaryota > Metazoa > Arthropoda > Arachnida > Uropygi > Thelyphonidae > Typopeltis > Typopeltis vanoorti. The sequence goes on from NC_143572.1 coordinate 76,631,286, forward strand.
CTGACGACAAGATGCGGGTGTGGAGGCCTGGTAAACGCCTGTTACTACATAAAACCGAACTTTTCTGTGTGGTACAACACATCAAGTTCGGTTTTAAGTGCATTCAGCAGGTTTGGAGAGTGGGATCACTTCTTCTGTGGTTCCATAAATGCATCTCAGTTCCTTGATATTCTGGATAATCAGGTGCTGTATACACTGTGGACTTTTTATAGGCCAGACCCGTGTTACTATCAAGACGACAACACCCCATGCCACAGAGCTGCAGCTGTTAATGCGTGGTATGAAGAGATGGGCGTTAAACCACTGACCTAGCCTGTGCAGAGTCCTGACCTGAATCCCGTCGAATACCTGTGGGACGAATTGGAGCGGTGATTGAGGCCCAGAGCAGCATGAAGAAAAATTTCACCTTTGAGGGAGACTTTCGACCAATGTGCGGCAGACATCAGGTGGAATTTGTTTCCATTTTTTATTATTTCCATCAAAACAGCACTGAGTTCAGGGACAGATCGAGGTGCTCAAAGCCAACGGTTCGCCTACTGGTATCAATTGCAAATTGCTAAAGTGTCCGGACAATTATTGGTAGCTGATGTATTTTAACGACATCCACAACTTGCCACACGAAGTCAAATGTATCAATAAGCAGATGACATTGCCCCACTAGCAGTCCATATAGACATCAACGCCGCTCTTTCCAAAACATAAGATCTAAACGAAATCCAACTTTCTTCTACCAAAACGCAATTATAATGAACAGCACCAAAACGCAGATGTTAATTATACAGAATCCGAGAATCATTCGCCCCGCACCACTATCGCTATACTGCCACTGATACCGCTTCATTAATAACAAAAACAGCTGCCAATATGCTGAAATCACACCCGTAGCACATGAACAATACCTCGGCTTTTACATAGATTGCCACTATAAATGGACAAAACATAGAGAATACCTAGATACTAAATTCCGCACCATTGTAGCAAAACGTTTCAGAAAGTAAGAGTAGGTGGGGAAATAAAGGCATATACTAATGCCAGGAGTATCAGGAACAAGAGGGAAGAGTTTTTGGCATTGATTAGTGCAACCTTGCCAAAATTATTGGCAATAGTGAGACTTGGCTAACAGCAGATGATGAAGTTACAGGAAGTGAATGTGAACGGTTTATTATTTTCAGGGAAGATAGAGAAGATAGGATGGGAAGTACTGCTGATGATAGCAGATGAATTGCAACCAAAAAGAATAGGAGACATGCGGAAGGGCGGCTGTTCATTTGATGCAGTCTAGTGAGAGATTAAGACCAGTAAGAGAAAATATACAGTTGGTTGTTGCTAGAGGCCAGAGAATTCCACTGATGATCTGGAAGACACGCATTGCCAAATTAGTACAATCAGTGCAGGTTGAGTGATTATTATGGGAGGACTTCAACTATGCAGATATAGACTGGAAGGAAGAAAGATCACATGGCAGAAAGGAAATAGAATTTATACCTAAAAAAAAAAATCAGCTAATGCCTTTTTATTCCCGTATACGGGGAGTAGGCCAGGCCATTTAGCCCTATCTAACTTTTGGAGACTGAGTGGGCAGTTCAATCTCCACTGGTACCAATCAGAGATAGATGGCCCAAGGCTATCACTAATTAAGCAGTACAGTGAGGAGAGACGGCTCAAATGTGCCGCCATCTCGTGGTCACTAACTCTAACACAATATATTTAATGTCTGAAATAATGTGGGTTCTACGGTCGATTTTCTTGAGTTTACGGGACGAAAAACCCGAGTTTCCAGGAGGAAAAACCCACTTGCCGGTGCCAGAGATCGACTAACTCAGGAACAGGTCGAAAAAAGGCTTAGTAAAATTTCCTCTAGTCGCCGACTAGACTCGAAACCAAGTCTTCCTTCGTGCGGCCAAGCGCCGTGGTATGCAAACGCCACATCCACTGAGCTACACAGGCTTTATACACCTACTAAGAGGTAATTACAATTAAGGCAGATGTGACGGAGGGGACTAGGGGTGGGAGAGTATTAGACTTGGTAATAAGATTTGAAGAACTATTAATAACGAAGTTGACAGCATTGCCTCCAATTGGTGAAAGTGGCCATGCGGTCTTGACTTCGGCGATTGTAAAATAGAGGAAGGCTTTCCACCGACAACACCCTATGCTCTCTTAAATAGGCTCTCCGTCAAGAAGGGTTATTTGTGGAACTACAGGGCAAGTGATTATGACATGCTTAGGAAGAAGCTTAAATCTGTACCAATACACAAAACACTGCACGGTAAAGATGTTAGTAGTGCATGGAATATATATAGTTAAGGTTAATCTGGAGGAAACAGTATACCTCGGGTAAGGAGGGTTAATCTGGTAGGAGTTAAATGGAATGATAAAATCATTAAGCAAGAACTGCAGAAGAAGAAAATACTGTAGAAGGTATATAAAGAGAGAGGTGACCAGCAAACTCACGAACAGTACAAGGCTCAGGCAAGAAAGGTGACCAGCATGGCAAGGAAGGTAAAATCAGATTATGAGAAGAATCTAGCCCAGCAGGCCAAAGAAAACCCCCCAAAAACGGACATATTGCTAAGGACGAACACACGGAAGCGGATAAAATAGTTGAGGTACTGAGTGACTACTTTGCAAGTGTATATCTTCCTAGTGAGGTTACGGCATTAACCTAAGTAACTAATGTGGGAACAGAGGTGGATGAATTGGAGGTCTTTACGATATTGCAGAATCTCAATGTAAATACAGCTGTGGGATCAGATGGAATATTAGATAGGTTATGAGAGAATGTGCAAGAGAACTGGCAATGCCTTTGACTAAGCTGTTCAAATCTCAGCTCTGGCAGAGTTCCAAGAGAGTGGAAAGTGGGCAAAATTATTTCTTTGCATAAGGGACATTCAAAGAATAGAGTAGCAAATTATAGACGAATCAGTATCTCAGGCATCGTGGTAAAAGTATTAGAAAAATTGATAGAAAAGAGAATTCAAGAATGTAGATAATATTTCATACTGTATGAGGGGCAACATGCCTTTGTGAAGTGTCGGCCATGCCATAGTAATTTACTAACTTTTTATAATAAAGTAATAGCTGAGTTGGATGAAGAAAATGGCTACACAATTATTTTGCTGGATTTTGCGAAGTCGTTTGATAGAATACCGCATGGAACTTTGTTATGCAAATTAGAACAAATGGGGATGGATATGACAACTAATTTGTGGATAACAGGGTGGCTGCTGGAAAGATATCAAAAAGTGGTACAGCTATCAAAACGCTGGACAGATATCATGTGAATGGGAATAATCGAAGCGAAGGTAGGTGATTAGTGGTGTGCCACAAGGTTCAGTGCTGGGACCATTGCTGCTTAATTTGTACATAAATGATATAGGAAATAACCTGAAAGGAAATATTCAGTTTTTTACTAATGATCCGATAATAATAATAATAATAATAATAATAATAATAATAATAATAATAATAATAATAATGCAAGACGATTTAAATAGGCTTTCAGTATGGGTAAATGATAAGAAGTATCATGTCGAGAAATGTAAAGTTATGCACTTTGGGATAATAGATTCCAAGCCGAATTATATCACATTAATGGCACTGTTCTCTAGGAAATAGATGAAGCTAAAGATTTAGGAGGGGGGGTAGATAAAGAGTTATCTATCCCCCCTCATAGAGAGGACATATTGCTAAGGTAGCACAGAAGATTACTTGGCTAGTTAAGAACACATTAACAGGTAGAGATAAGAAAGTTGTAATTCCTCTTTATAAGGCCTTGATATGCCTACATCTGGATTACTATGCTAAGTCTGGTCTCCTGCATTTCTTGGGGGATGTGGAGGCTCTGCAGAGGAGTCAGATATGAATGACCAAGATCTTGAGTGGCCTGTAGAATGTGTCCTCTGAGGATAGGTTAAAGGCGTATGGATTGCAGAAGTTGGTTGATAGCAGAAAAAGAGTGGATATGGTAGAAACATTTAAGTTGCTTAAATAATTTCATACGATAGATGCAGGGGAAATGTTTCTGCATCTTGCTAGAGGGACCAGAACAAGGGGTCATCCCTGGAAGTTGAATAAATGTGTAGTTAGTAGGGGTGTGAGGACTAGATTTTTTGCTTGGAGAGTGGTGAATGAGTGAAATGGGTTGCCAGAGACAGTTGTAAGTGCTTTTTTCTGTTAATGGGTTCAAGGAAAGTTATGATAGATTGTATGTATAGATTGGGTCTCCCGCGATGCATCTTCGAACTCCATGGAGGTACTCATATATAATAATAATAAACTTTTCCAACTAAATTACATGATTCTGTAACGTCAAAAAAACAAACAAACTCTAAAATCATGGTATTTGCGAATCGCTATTCAGATATGGTATAACAATCTACACAAATACATCAAACGGACATCTAAAGAAATTATTTTAACAGTGATTTGGAGGCCTCATAAAAAACAGTCAATAACTGAACCCTTTATGGCGATGAATAAAATCCTGATCATAATCTGAAACACTATATAATATTGCTAAGGAATTACTTCAGCGACACCTATGATAATAACAGAGACACTTACCGTATAATCTGACCCACCACACGTCTTTACACCTCTAGATCCCACAATAACTCATATCATTCTGCAGTGAGATCACATATCATATCTAAACTACTCAACAACCTATCACAAAATTTAAAACACGTAGACAATTACAGAACATTAAAACACGAAGTGTGGAAGGTATACCAGTTTGTAAAGCATTCACACTTACACTTCACAAATCACCAGCATTCAACGCCTACATTTCATCCATAAAAAGAACCAAACATCATAAATAGTGCATGCTAATACCACTCTCTTCATAAAAGCTAAACCTACTTTGAAGTAGGAGGTATTAGCACGGCTTAATCAACTAATCCTCATTATCCAATTACTACAATAAACTTCCAGGTCATAATACTTTAACCAATATCCTGTACTTGTTCCTTAAAGGTAATATTTACTCCTAGAGTAATCTGTTTCATTCATTAGAAAGCTGCAATGAAAGCCAGAATTCGTTCAAAGACAAGCCAAAATCCTTGGATAACGCAAAACATAATTCAAGATATACACAGAAAGGACATCCAATGGAAACAATTAAAGCGATATCCAAACAACGCAGCTCTAAAAACAGAATATAAGATAACAAGGAATTGCCTTACAAAAACTACTACAGAGACACACTAACTTCTGCACAAAACAACATGAAACAAACCTGGCGTCTGATCAACGAGATGCTGGATTGTGCTCCCAATACCACCGCCTCTGAAACTATAAAACACAGCTTCATGAAAAATGTTAAATCCATCCAACAATTAGTCAATGATTTTAACCAATACTTTGTAGACTCCATCCAAGAACTACAGAGAAATACCACTCCAATTTCAAAACGTGATGCCCCACTTCGACCGCAAGCTAAACAGGCATGGTTCCCAACAATAAAAGAAGGAGAACTGCTCACCGTAGTACAACAAATAAAACCAAAACAGGTCCAATAATCGATGGTATAATACCCAAAGATATCAAGCAATACGCAACTAGCGCAGGCCCTATCCTACTAAAATTAATAAATAAAATATTTTAAACCGGACAAATACCAAGTATGTTGAAGACAGCCATAATGACACCCATATACAAAAATGGAAAAAGAAATTTAATCGGTAATTACAGACCCATAGCAACAATACCAATTATCAACCAAATTATGGAGCAGATTGTATTTTATATTAAGGAAACTCGCAACATATAGAGGGAACTTTCATATTATCCCCCAAAGCACAATACGGTTTTCAGAAAAATGAGGGAACAACATCTCTCTTGGAAGATTTTACGGACTCAATTAATACCGCCTTAGACAAAAACAAAACTGCCATGGTAGTCTTTATCGATTTGACTAAAGCATTTGACACACTCACACATCAAACCTTATTAGAAAAGCTAAAACTTGTTGGAATAGATGGGCCTCTGCACAGGTGATTTACAAACTACCTTCAAAATACAAACCATATACACGTATTGGGTCAAACCGCAGTTGAAAGCTACCAGCAACCTGCGGAGTGCCACAGGGAGATGTTCTCTCCTCAACTCTATTCAACATTTATATGCACGATATTTATAGCCACTTCTCAAAGGCAAGATCTCCCAATACGCAGATGATACAGCAATAATATCCATCCATAATAATGCAAGCATAGCACAAACAAATATGCAGCATGACATAAATCTTCTCATTGACTGGCTCACCAAAATACTCCATACACCTAAATCTGACAAGACAAAATTAATGGTATTCAGAAACCCAGTGGTTCAACCAGTTGATAATATATACAGTGGTAGCTCGTTAAACCGAACCTCTTTAGTCCGAACCCTTCCAGTAATCCGAACTGCAGTTTGAAAGAAAAAAAAAAATTTATTTATTACGTATTATTATTTTATGTACTATTATTTTTATTTAATAATTATTATTTTAACTATTGTTATTTATTTTATTATTATTACAGTACAATATAACTACCGTGATACACAAAAAAAAAAGGAAATTCAAAACGTTCATAATTTGAAATTTCGCAAACAGATGTTGCGGAATGGATTACAGGTAAAACCGAAAGCGAATTCGAAATCAAATCAGATGCTGAAATTATAAATATGACGCTACAGAATGAATTAGATGACGGTAAAGAACTCGAAGTAAAAAAAGATAAAACATGAAGAGACAGTTGACAGAATGATACTCCATTCCACAAAATTTTATTGCTAATGCAGTTCCGAGAAGAAGCATTCGAAAAACGTTTAGCTTCCAAGAAGCAAAACAAAACCAATGACTTTTATACAAAGAAATGAGAAAAAAAATTTTTTGTCTGTTGTTTTGTGAAACTTTTTTTCTGTGTTATGTTCAAGAAGGTGGTATTTTTACGTAAATTAAATTATGTACTTAACTATGCAATTTTGATAAATCAGAATCCTCAACAATACAGGTACATACAAACTAATTTTTTGACTAAAACAAACTTGCGTGCTGTATTATTTTTTCAGTTTTACATTACAGTACAGGAGCGTTTTTTCTATCAGTTACTTCATTTATTTAGAGAATTGAATTGATGTACCATTAGAATCTGATTATTTTTGTCTTAAACGCTAGTTATTGTCTCTTGGGGGGAAATTGGCTAATCCGAACGAGCACGGTTTTTATTTTTTCAGATTAGCGAGCTACCACTGCATATAACCAACTAACATTTACTCTCCAACATAGAAAACACACAGAACAGTAAAACCACTACAATCTCTCAGGTTGAAACCATACAATACCTTGGAATTTACTTCGATGCAGATATGAACTGGAATAGCCACATAAACCATCTACACAACAAACTCCGAACAATAAGTGGCAAATTCTACAGGTTAAAAGACATACGCCTAAAAACACTAATATACAAAGCACTATGTCAAAATATACTAAGATACGCTATAACAACGTATGCTTTCTGTGCACCCTGCAAATTAAATAGATTAATGTCGCTACAGTACAAAATGATAAAACTCATCTTTTGGGAACAAAGAGACAATAACGACCTTATATACATTGCAATGTCAGAACACAAAATACTGACAGCAAAACACTTATGTCACTATGTAGCTTTGCTAAAACATTATTTCGATGCCAACTACAGGACAGTCAGAAATACATACCGTATAAGAAGACCTCAGACTTAATTATGTCTCATATAAATATAATAATCACTACGGAAAGGCCAATCGAAGCTTCTACGTTCCACATATGTTAAATAAACTACTATTTGAATACAGGAACCAAACTGCAATAGCCTGAAAAGAACCCTAAGGACATACTATGAACAAGAAATACCCACCGTACAACTTTATAAATTTAATAAAATACAATATATAGTCAGGCTTTCCAGTTCAGTGGCCCGTCATGACATTCCAAATTATCGTGTGTGTGTGTGTGTGTGTGTGTGTGTGTGTGTGTGTGTGTGTGTGTGTGTGTGTGTGTGTGTGTGTGTGTGTGTGTGTGTGTGTGTGTGTGTGTGTGTGTGTGTGTGTGTGTGTGTGTGTGTGTGTGAATTTATCAGAGAGCACTTTACCATAACGACAAACTGCATCTTTCAGAATAACTCTTACCCTTGTCCTAGGGCAAAAAGAGTAAATAATGCTATTATAGCCATAAAATGTACCATACGAATTGACTTTAGTACTTTAAAAAACTCTAATTTTTGTTGCAGTTTAATAAGTGGCTCAATTCTCAATCGAATCAGTCCAGGAGAATCTGTGGTACCAAATGGAGACTGAAAACACAAGAAGCCGAAAATACTTTGGGAGCTCCAAGAAAGCCATTATAAGGGTGTGGACCATGAAGTGGCAGTTGTATTGAGAAAATTGATTTTGCCAATGTCCCTCTGATCCCAAGATGTAGTAAAGGCAAGAAGGGTACCCACAAAATACTAAACTGCCAACAAAGTGAATTTTTAGCTTTGAATGTTGGTAAAACTATGTAGTTGAAGTAAATTTTCATATCGATATTTTCTCTCCCAGTAAAAATATAGTTGTGCACTCCATTTTGAAATGTTTGCAAATTTGTTGTCATTTCCTAATTATGCACATCTTGTAATAAATAAAGCCGATTATTAATCAAAAATAAAAATGTTATATTATATTCCTCATTACTTGTGGCAGTTATTGTGTTATTTTAAAAAAATCAGCTAACGCCTTTTATTCTCTTTATAGGGAGTAGTCGAGGCATATATCCTATCTAGCTTTCAGAGACTGATTCGGCAGTTCAATCTCCATCGGTAGCCAGTCATGTCAATCACTAATTATAGCAGCCCCTGATGAAGAGGCTGGCAAACAAGTGCTGCCATCTCTCGGTACCTAACCCTATTGTTACTATTATTACGGGAGACTCATCGAGGGAGGCCCTAAACATCATGTCCACATAGCTATTCGACATTCTCACAGTATCTATCATACTTTGCCTTGAACTCATTCACTGTCATAGCACCCACAACAGACTCTGGCAGCTTATTCCACTCATTTACCACTCTAAAAGTAAAGAACCCAGCTCTAACACCCTTGAGCTAACCACACTCTTGTTCAGCTTCCATAGATGTCCCCTAGTTCTCCCACCACCAGTCCTGATCTCAAAAATATCCTCTGATTTAATCCTATAGAAACCCTTCAGTAATTTGAATGTCTCAATCATATCTCCCCTTTTCCGCCTATCAACTAATTTCTGCAACCCACAAATCTTCAACCTGTTCTCATAAGGTTCACTCCATAGACCTGATATCATCTTGGTCACTCGCCTCTGGATCCTCTCCACTTTCTCCCCATCAAGAAGAAACCTAGGTGACCAAATCTGGGCACAGTAGTCGAGATGAGGTCTTATCAAGGCTCCGTACAGAGGTACAATAACTTGCTTGTCTCTGCTCTTCAAAGTATTTTTCAACAACCAAGTGAGTTGATGAGCTGATTTAGCAACTTTTGCAATGTGCCCCCTAAACTTCATCTCCCTATCCACTAACACTCCCAAGTCCCTGGCCTCATCAATCTCCTGGAGTACAGTTCCACCAATGTGGTATACTGCTGCTAATCTTTTCACCCCAAAATGCATAACCTTACATTTTGTCACATTAAATTGACATCCATTCTCCTTAGCCCAGAACTCCAATCTCTCCAAATCATCCTCCAAGATTTTGACATCTTCTGTATTCACTATTGCCCTACCCAACTTTGCTTCATAAGCGAACAAATGAATCGTTCCTCATAGATACTTCCCTATATCATTAATGAACAAATTGAACAGTAGTGGTCCAAGAACAGAACCCTGCGGCACACCACTAGTCACAGGCCATCTTTTATATTCTACTCCTGAATAAACTACTCTCTGATATCTCTCCATCAACCACCCACCTATCCATCGCGCCAACCCTATATCCACTCCCATATGTTGCAGTTTACGGATTAGAATTCCATGTAGTATCCTGTCAAAGGCCTTAGCCAGGTCCAGCAGTATCATTGTAAAAACCTATTACCCTTATCCAGTTCAGCCCTCACTGTGTTATAAAACTTGAGCAAATTACTGATGCATGATCTACCCTTCACAAAGCCATGCTGTCCCCCATACAGTATCTCATTTTCATCAATCCATTCCTGTATTTTTCCATTGAACTACTTTCTCCAAGACCTTGACAATGACTCCTGATATGCTGATCGGTCGGTAATTTGCAACAGTAGTCTTGGATCCTCCTTTATGCAGTGGAACTATTTTCCCCTCTTTCCACACCTTCGAGACCAAACCAGACCCGAGAATCAAACTAAACAAAATGGTCAATGGTACTGATAATTCTCTAGCCGCTTCACGTAAGACTCGTGCCGGTATGCCATCCAATCCCACACATGTATTCACATTAAGGTTCTGTAATAGACTGCTCACCTCCACTTCATTCATCACAATTTCCTTATAAACTAATGGTTCGTTCATTCTTTCAGTATCCCCACCTGGATGGTATACTCTTGCAAAGTGCTCACTCAGTAATTCCACTATATCGACTGATTCAGTGACCTTCCCATCGTCAGTCCTTAAATTTATTCTGCCGTGTACAGTTTTTTTTTTTTTTTGCTTGCAGCATATTTAAAGAATTTAACCCTAATAAGATATTTTACTGTCTGAAATAATGTGTGTACTGCGGTCGATTTTCTTGAGTTTATGGGATAAAAAACCCGAGTTTCCGGGAGGAAAAACCTGCTTGTCCGTGACAGAGATCGACTAACTCGGGAATCGGTGGAAGAAAGGCTTAGAAAAAGTTCCTCCAGTCGGTGACTAGACTTGAACTTAAGTCTGACTTCAAGCGACCAAGCGCAGTGGATGCAAGTGCCACTTCCACTGAGCTACACAAGTTATTATCCCTTTTCAAATAAGCATTTAAATTTAATTACCAAAATGCACGGTTATAGCAAGTGATGCAGTTTCTATGAACATGAGTTATACCCAGTTGTTATTCAGTGTAAATGGCACAGTATTTTTAGATGGGACACAGAAGATAGGAGAGAAGGTCCAATAGTATGCTGCTAATGATATCAGAGTGACTAAAAGAACTTGAGGTCAAATAGCGTTAGATCTCGTTATGGTCAGTTGAGGGTTTATACCAGAAGTATGACTGTTTTGATTTGGGTGGTAGAGATTGTGCTGTACTGACATGGCAAGTTCAAATGCAACCTGTTCCATTTTAAAAAAAGTTACATTGTGGACTACAAAGTAGGATATTATGACAAGCCGAGGAGTACATCATGCTTGGTCCAATGGTATGACTTGCTAGAAGAGAAATATAGGAGCAGCATGTGGGAGGCTATCAGAATGGGTACCTAGAGTTCAAAGATTATATAAGACAGAAGTGTAATTGATATGCAGTTATTAATCACATTTGTAAGAAAAGATGACACAGAAGAAATATTATGTAATATAAGGATGACGTCAGTCATGAAAATCACAAGGCTCAGGCCAAGAGAGTTACAGTATAGCATGGAAAGTCCGAGTATGAAAAGAAAGATTATGACATAATATAACAAAAAAGATTTCCATTATGCTGCAAGTAAAATAAAGAATGGATGTGAAAGAATAACTATTGAATGCAGATGATGTGCTGGGGGTCACAGATTCAGAAGAAATTGTTCACAAAACGAGTGCCCATTTTGCTAAAAGCTATCGACTTGGTGTGAGGAGGAGCTACTAGTGATGTCGCGTAAACTGAATGAATTCAGCAAACAGGGACTAAAAGGATATCAGCAGAGATGCTAAATCTTCAGATGAAATGGCTATGCCTATGACCAAATTGTATAATGATTCTTAGAACAGAGAAGAATGTGTGATAATTCCATTGCACACGGATTATGTAAAGATTTGATTCTATTGTGCTATCAATATCTCGGGAGTGGAAGAGGTCACTTACGTACATCACACACATAACTGAATTGACAGTGACCAGAACTTTGCAAAGAACAGCATGGAGGTTATGTTTGAGAAAAGTTGCTCACATTTTAGAATAATATTACGATTGTGTAAGACGAGAATGGATACGCCATGAAATTTTGGACATGGCTAAGGATTTCATGTGATAGAGCATGGAAGGCATAAGTAGGATATAGGAGTGGATTATTAACTATTTTAATTATTATTGTGAATAAAAGAATGGTTGACTGACATAAAAATTAGTGGATGGAAGGAAGTCTGCATTCTGCATTATTAACATGATCAGTGGTGCACCACGCGGATCAGTCTTTGGTTCAATGATATTCTATCTTCACACTAATCACATTACAAAAGATATGACAAGTGACATACAACACTTGTAGAGTGATCTGAATAGGCTGGAAATGTATGTTCAAGGAATAAATTGCAAAAAACTGCAAATACAGCTGAGAGGATAATTCCAGTGCTGAAATAAACTTTCACATATATAAGGAAGTCATTTTGACACAAATTTGATACATCTGGACTGTTATGCATAGTAGTGGTCTTCTGGTTTCTGATTTAATGCAGAAACAGTTGAAAGAGTGCAAAGGAGTCAATAATATGGGAATGCAGGTTTTTGAGATCAGATGGAGAATTTTTGGATTGCAGAAACTAGAATTGAAAAGAAAAGAAAAGAGGAGTGATATTATATTTATACAGACCTAGAAACATTGAAAAAGATCATAATATATCCATCAATAGATGGAATGTTTAAGTTTATGCAGGATCGTGAAAGGTAAGACGACATGCACTGAGGTTGAAATGAATGTGATCGAGAAACGGACAAGAGCAATATTTTTTCTGTCATAGAGTAGTGCGATTGCCTTTGGAGGTTGCGAATTCAGGGAGGGTATGAATAAATCGAAGAATAAGCATGACAGTTAGTATGGGCAATATTGCCCTCCCACCACATGTCCCGACTAGCTGGAGTCTTTGATGATTACGGTGAAAAGTATTTAATAATCTAAAGCAGTGGTTCTTAACCTGGGTGGTAACATCCTCCTCTGGGTGCTGTGAACGATGAGGGGGTAAGCATTATAATACTACTAATATAATAGAATAAACGCAAAAAATTCCGCATTTAATCTAGCACCTCTATATCTATTGTGTTTGGCAAGACTGTTCAAATTAAAAAAATAATAATGCCTTTTTGTTCCCATATGGGGATTAGGCGAGGCTGTTTTAGTCCTAACTTTTGGAGACAGAGTGGGCAGTTCACTCTCCACTGGTAGCCAATCAGCGATTGCTGGCCCAAGGTTAACACTAATTAATCAATAATTGTTCCCATGAAGAAAGACTTGAACCTATAAGTCTTTCTTCATGCGAACAAGCGTCGTAGAGTGGTGCAAAAGCCACTTCTACTGAGCTGCACAGGCCCCTGTGTTCAAATTTATTCGCTACTTATTTTTTAGAATTTTTACATTGAAAGTTAAGTTTAAGTGGGCTACTTTTAGTCTGATTTTACTAAACTTAAAATAATTTGGGCTATTTTTAGCAGAATTCACTAATTTTTGTAAACTTTATCTGCTACTTTTCCCAACGCTTATCTGACAACCCTGGTTTGCAGTTTACATCTAGCCCGTTGTATCGTGTGCTGCACTTCATTGATACTGTGTAGCACTGCAGCCCATTAAAACGAGTGAAAAAAGAGTGTCATCAATATTCAAAGAATATTTAAATTTTGGAGTTATTCTGTCTATAAATAATGAGAAGTTAACAACATGCTTAATATGTGAAAAAAACTTTCTCAAACGAAGGAATGAAGTCTTCAAGAATGATTTCAGAACAAAGCACCCAAATAAAACAAAAAAAGGATGTGGAGTACTTCAGAGAATTGAAGACTAAATTTAAAAATCGTCCTGGACTTTTATGATTATTTTTACAATTACATACTTTGTATCATATTCAAGGAATGGGATTGCAAGAAAAAGAGAAAAAAATTCAAGAATGAGTGAATAAGAATAGGATACTTTGTGGTGGTGGGGAAGAAAGAGAATAGCTGATGAAGGGTAGTCATACCTTTAATTTGCTCACTTTTTAAAATTTTTTTATAATAGTGACAGATGAGCTGGATAAAGTCTCTTGTGGTATCTCCATGCTTAAGTGATAAGGAAGCTTGCATGCACCAGTGAATTCAAGAGCTATGTTCTTAGTAGCTAATCTACTGGTTGGACCTGCTAGCCAGATTGGTCAAGAAGTACGCTGCACCGGATTAAAAGAGAGTTCCTTCAATTTGTTGGTTTTGCAGAAGGCTGGTTAAGTTAACAAATAAAAAATATAACTCAGATGCTTTCAAATGGGAAATTCCTGTCAGAAATAATGAATTATGACCAGGAAAGGATAAAGATAAGGGATATAGTAAACATTGAAAGTAACTACGTGAAATATAAGAAGTATATTAACAAAGGAATTCGAATTAGTCAAGTACTAAAAAGTAATTGAAAATACAGTAGGGATGACAAAAGGTTAAAGGGAATAAAAGATATAGATGATTGCATTATTATATAGTGGAGTACATGGACATATCAGTGCTTGTTGTTTAGTGCTAAAAGTGCAGAGGCCATTTTCATTGATAATAAATTCAAAAACATACAGAGGGATGTGATGTAGAAAGTGTTGACTTCTCTGTGAATCTGGGAGTTTCTAATGAACCATGGGGCATCCAGAAACATTCTCAGGCATTTTTTCAGCATTCTCTGCAGCTTTTGAATATTTCTATTCGAGGTGTGGCTCCATGCAGGAGATGCGTAAGTGATGACTGGACATATTACCATCTTGTATATGAGAAGTTTGTTCCAGGCATCCAGTTTACTTCTGTTGATCATGGGGTAGAGCTGAGCGATTGCTTTGGATGTCTTCGAGCTTATATGTTTTATGATTGGTGAATTGGAGTTTTTTGTCAAGCATGAGACAATTTGGACTCAATGTAACCCCTCTTACGAGAATTTAAATTTCAATGTAATCTACAAGATTCACCACAGAGTCAAGCAGATCATAACAAAAGGAGAATGCAGAACTCATCACACCCACCTCTGCAGCAGAAGTTATGAATATCATAACCCATTTGAATAACAACAAGGCTCCAGGTCCAATCGAAATCACAAACAGAACAATATTGTTTTCATGTGTACTATATACCCGCCATGTCTTTTTATTGTTTTCATGTGTACTATATACCCGCCATGTCTTTTTTTGTATTCATGTGTACTATATAACCGCCATGTCTTTTTTTGTTTGTCTGTGTATTACATTACCCCGGCGTGTCCAATAACGACCTGCAAATGCAACACAGCGACGCGTGTTGCTCTAGCCCATTTCCTCTACTGAAAACGCGAAAACGAATCGGGGGGGGGGGGGGATCGTCAAGAAGTTTGAGTTGGCGTCTACCAACAAGATGGGATTTGCTGTAGATATAGGCGTGCTGATGAAGGTACGGGTTCTGATTGGAAGGGCTGGCCTTGCATCGCCACTTCTTCAGATCAGAGTCACTTTATGAGCCCCAGGCTTCCACGCAACGGGTGCAACTTTAGGACCCGGGTCGAGCCCGCTTCCTACAGCGATCGCAAGAACGAAGGAACCGTCTCGGAAGGCGTCGCCTCCAGAAGACCTTGAAAGTCTCTCTGAAAGAAGCAGACCGCACACCCCCGGCGTGCGGTCATCGCAGGGGAAGACCACCTTCGGATCTTGACACCTATCAATATGTCTTCCTTGATCTAAAACTTCTTTTTTTTTTTGGTGAACAGGATGGCTGAACTCTTCGGTGGGTTTGTTTGGATCCTCCAATCTATCAGCCATTTTTCCAATGTATGAATACTGTTTTGGAGTCTTTTGATAGTCAGTTTGGTATTGAGAGATCTTGCAAATAAAGCGATATCATCTGCATATAATGCTGTGATTGTTGAACTTAGATTTTGAGGAATATCAGCTATGTAGATAGAAAACAGCAGGGGAGCCACAAGAGAACCCCACGGCACACTTGCCAGGATCTTGCATCTGGTTGATATGGTTTTATTTATTCTTCATGCATGAATCTGTCTTTAAGGTAACAATCTCTGATTTTTGGATTAGATTAGTTGGCATGTTAAATTTGATGAGTTTGTAGAGAAGACCCTGATGCCACACCTTATTAAAAGCCTTCGCAGAATCTATAAAGACGCAGCAGTAGAGGCTCCAGTTGAAACCTGTAGTGATAAATTCAACCAGTCGGTGTATCTGATATGTGGTGCTATGGTTTTTTCTGAATCCGAACTGCTCGTTAGGGATAATACCTAGTTTATCTGTTGCTGATTGAAGCCTTGTAAGGATGATTTTTTCTGCAACCTTACCCAGGCTGGACAGTAGACTGATAGGTCTGTAGCTTTCGGGGAGCTGAGGGTTTTTTCCAGTCTCTTTGATTGGTGTAATGTCAGCTGTTTTCCATGTTAAGGGAAAATATTTGAATCTGAGGATAGCATTGATAATATTGACTAGGTGCACAATGGCTTTTCTGGGGATAGTTTGATTGTTCTGTTTGTGATTCCGATTGGACCTGGAGCCTTGTTATTCAAATGGGTTATGATATTCATAACTTCTGCTGCAGAGGTGGGTGTGATGAGTTCTGCATTCTCCTTTTGTTACGATCTGCTTGACTCTGTGGTGAATCTTGTAGATTACATTGAAATTTAAATTCTCGTAAGAGGGGTTACATTGAGTCCAAATTGTCAACCAAAGCTTCTGCTTTTTCTTGGTCAGTGTGAGCCGCTCTTTCTTGGTCTGAAATGAGGGTATGAGTTGCCTTTTAGTGCAGAGGATTCTCAAGAATTTCCAGATGGAGTTATCCTCTGGGTTCAGATTGTTCAGTTTGGTTTCCCATTCTTGATTTCGATCTCTTTGTAGAGCTTCCGGATTATTTCAATTATTCAGAGTTGTTTTATCTTATGGGGCTTTTGTGTTATGGCACCTCTTTCTGGCTCTGTTTTTCAGACCGATCAGGTTCATAATTTCCTCAGGGATCCAACCACTGGAGTGAAAAACTGTGGTTTGTGTGACTGAAGTTAGAGCTTTTTTAATTTGGTGAGGTTGTTGACAGCTATATCTATCTCTTCTTTGTTATGGATAATGGACCAATGTGGTCTGAGAGAGTTTTGGAGAGCTTTTCTCAAGATATAAAGGAGTGCAGAGGAGAGAATCGTTCTTGTGTATCGCGCTTGAGCAGAATGGGGTTGTGATCAGATGATAATTCATTTAGCGTTTCCAGTGGTATCTGATGTTTCTGAGAATTGCGATGTCCAGTACATCTGAGCTTCCATTTGGAGTGTGATGAGTGGGCTCTGGGGGTCCGGCTATAACAATTGAATTTTGCGTTTTGTAATGGTTTAGGGTGTGGCCTTTGTCATTGATTGTGGAGCTATACCAAGCTGTATGTTTGGCATTGAAATCTCCAGCGATGATGATGAAGTCTGTGCAGCCAAGAATGGAGTCCAAGTCAGATATCAGTAATGGAATGCTGGGTGAGTTGTATACTGCATAGATTTTGATACTGCCAGCATTATTTGTATGAAATTCAATGTCTGTTATCTCTAGGTTCTTGGTTTGCGATTGGTCAGGACATTGTGGCTTATGTAGCTTTTAATGAATATGGCTGTCCTCCTCCACTGGTAGTGAGTCTGTCTGTTTTGTACATTACGTAGTTCCATAATTAAGGGTTATTAGCTGGCCTGAGATGTGTTCACCTGTGAGTGAACTCTTGTAGTTCAAGGGTTTTGTTGCTCAGTTAATTTGCATTCCATGCAGTTATAGTAAGGGAGTTAGGCTTATATTTCCTATTGTTCATGATTGAGGGCTGTCAGAATGGAATGGGTACCCTGAAGAAATTTCTTCGTGGAGGATGGCGTAGGATTTGTTTTGCTAAATTCCTTAAGCAT
This sequence comes from Typopeltis vanoorti, assembly GCF_054136105.1. Lineage (NCBI taxonomy): Eukaryota > Metazoa > Arthropoda > Arachnida > Uropygi > Thelyphonidae > Typopeltis > Typopeltis vanoorti. The sequence goes on from NC_143572.1 coordinate 76,649,238, forward strand.
GGTTGCTAGTGAGGCAGTTAAAACTGATCTAAGGTTGGAGCTTGTAAATTCGTTGGAGGAAGTATTATTGGATCGTGCAGCCTTGGAATATGTTTTGGTCCTGGTTTCAGGTTGATTTCCTTTCTGAGTTGTCAAGGTGGAGGTTATGTGAACTGGATGGAGACCTGCACAGTTGCTTGGCGTGTCACTGCTGGGTGATGAATGGTTTTGGGAGACCCGCGTTTGTTTGGGTGTGCTATGCATCCTTTATAGTTGGTGGGTGAGGACCTCTGCAGTTTGAACACTTAGCTGGCATAGATCTTGGCTTGGTGCATATGATGGTCCACATTTTAAGCACCAGAAATTGGCTTGGCATAGCTTTTGGGCATGCCTAAACTGCTGACATCTGTGGCACTGTCCTGCTGATGCTCTTTCTTAGAGGTTCCGTAGTAATTCTGAGGCTGCAGACAGTTCATATATATATTTTCTTCTGGGTATATACTGTATATTTCTCCACAAGTACTAAAGGCATTGGCCTTTTGTCAGACCTGAGCATTCTGTTCATTTTGATCAGGGTCAGGCTCTGGTTGTTTAGATCAGCTGAGATTTCTTCTGTGACACCACATATTACCACCTTCAGGGTCTCCTTGCTTGGTAAAGCGAATGTATGGTAAGGAAGATTTTTGTTGTCCAATAGCCTTGCTGGAATCTGCCTGTAGCTGACTAGATTTTGACTCCCTCATCTGAGTTTTTTTGCATAGGAGTATGTGATGTTTTGCTCCCTCAGGGCTGATATGACAGAAATCCATCACTCCTTGTCTCGTAAATATAACTGGGGGGAACCTTCTGTTTTTCGTAGCGTCCCGTGTGGGTGTCATCCTCCATAAGATCGTCTGTTGTTCTCCGTTTGTTTGAATGCTTTTTTGTTTGAGTTATGACAGGCGGTTTTAGATGGCACAATTTTGAATTTCCCCTGGGATTCTTCATCCTCTCCTTCTGGATCATTTGTTTGGGCGTATAGATTTAAATAACCCGGCCAGTCACTCTCAAACTTTGCCACGATAAACTTGAACACTTCTGACTCCTCCTTGTCTAGTCCTGATCTGTTCCTTGATGCCTTCCATACCAATCTACCAATCGGAAGTCTCCTGGAGTTATCTGAGGGCAACGAACAAACCTTCCAACAAAGTAGGGCAGTGAGCCTATGATTCAGTTGCTTTTAATAATTAAATCAACATGAACATCAACAATGGCGATTCTCACGGCGGTTAGGCCTAGCGAATCGCCCTCGTTGCAATTAGTTTACTTACCTCTGCTTTTCCTAAATATAATCTGCAATTTAATAAATTCAATCCTGTCTCTGCTAGTTAATCTAGCAGCTACACTACAAAACCAGTCTCATATTTTATTAACACGTTACTCAATCCTTAAAATTCACTGAAGCATGGCTCCCTCTTGATACATGAAGCCATTTTCTAGCTTCCAGGTGCTAAGGCTGAATGAATGCAAAAAGGTTTCTGGAGTTTTAGGATCTACAAAAATAGCTAAATAAATATAAAGTGACACTATGTATTTTTATACTACATATGTATGTAGAGACCTGAAAGCTAGTTGAAAATTATCCAATAGGACAGTTTATCTCCTGCAATTAATCTTCAAACTACCTGAAGGTACTTCAGGGAAATTCAAACTATCCACACCTCTACTTGAACCATTAACAATGCTCACAACTTTCTCTGGCAACCCAGCCCATTCATTCACACCTTTACTCAACTTCAAGGGATGACCTCTTGTTCCAAATCCCCTCTGGCCATGTTCTGAAACATTTCCCATGCCTCAAAAACCCTTTAAGTAATTTACATATTTCTATCATATCTCTTCTTTTTCAGCTATCTACCAACTTCTGCAATCCACACACCCTCAAATCTATCCTCATAGGGAATATTCTACAGACCACTCACCATCTTGGTCACCCAGCTCTGAATCCTCTCCACCACTTCATCATCCTCGAGAAATCAGACCTGAATATAGTAATTCAGATGTGGATGTATCAAAGCATTATAGACGAGTAGTAACTTCCTTATCTCTACTTTCGTGTTCAAATAGTCTAATGAGCTACCTTATCAATATGCCATCCAACTTAAACCATTCCTAAATTCACCTATCTCGCAGAGTACAGTCCATCAATGTGGTACACAACTTGTAATCAATATATCATTAATTTACAGTTCTCCACATTAAATGACATCCATTATATTATACCCATACTATTGCAGCACACTAGTCACCTGCTTTCTCCTGAATTTTGCTCCTCCATATACCACTTTTTGATATCTGTCCAGTAGCCACCATCTTATCCTCTTAAGTGTCATCAATTCCCATTTGTGTAAGAGTTCCGTGCAGTATTCTATCAAATGCCTTTGCAAAATCACAGCCATTTCCTTTATCCAACTCTGCTGTTACTCTATTATAAAAAGATCGAAATTTACTAAGACATGGCAGATCCTTCAGTCATGTAGCCCGTCATGGAGTATATTTTTATTTATTCATTCTTGAAGTCATTTTAATCAATTTTTCCCAGTACTTTTACTGCCACTGCTGAGATACTGATTGGTCTATAATTTCTGCTGCAGTCTTAGAACCTCCCTTATGCAAAGGAATTATTTTGCTCTTTCCAATCCCTTGGAACTCTACCAAAACTGATACTTAAAGAGCCAATTTCCGTTGCACATTCTTGCAAAAGGCAAGCTGATATATATACCATATAATCACACAGCTGTATCTACATTGAATTCTGCCATGTCCTAAGAACTTCTAATTCATTCACCTCACTTTCCCCAATCGAAGGCAATGTGGCCACCTTGGTTATGGATAGCTCTTCTGATCCTATGACCAGGTTCAATACTCTCATACCCTGAGTTCCCTCCATCACACGTTGCCTCAAGAAGTTCTCTCATTAGGTGTATAAATTCCATTTTCTTCCAGCTATGTGATTTTTCTTTTTTCCAATGTATATCTCAATAGTTTAGTTGAAGTCCCCCATAATAATCACCTGACCTGTACTAGTATTAATTAGCAAATGCTTGTCTTCCAGATCATTTGGATTCATTATCTTAGGAATAAATATTGGTAGTAGCTTTATCAATTTCAATGGGTGTGTTTACATTGTATTTCATGTAATGTAATATTTCACTGGTGAAAGTTTTGTTGATGTGTTTTTGTATGAGATTCTTTTCGTGATAGGATGCAAATATTTGGTATAGAATGTTGCAATCTCATTATTCCATTACATGAGACTTTAAATAACAGATCCAACCTGTTACATTGGATAATAAAACATGCAGGTTATATATATATATATTAGTAAATTTTGTAGTCTATTGTTTGTAGAAGGAAATTCTTTAATTTGAATATTTGAAGGTGTGTTTGATGCCTTTATAAACGTTATGAATATACGGGAATCTTAAAATGGTGTAGGATTTTAGATAAATTGCATTGTAAAGGTATAGAATTTGTGACTACATAGATAGCATAATCAGTTGTTGAGAGTGTAGGGAAGAAAGATGTGTTTTAGGTATACTATATGATTTCTTGGTTTAGAGCAGTGTCGAGAAGAGTATTTGCAAACATTAAGAAACTGTGTTAAAATGACCAATCTTTTGACATAGTAAGGGTGGTAGTTGAGAAATTCAAGTAGTTTCTAATGTTGATAGACTTATTACATTATATAGTACAATCCACAGGGTTCAGTGCTGGGACCTATATTGTTTAATCTTTATATCAATGACATTGTCCATGGATTGCAAGGAAATATTCAGTTGTTTGCGGATGATGTGAAGCTGGGAAGGGTTATTAGTAATAGTGCAGATGTGGTAGCCCTGCAAGAGGATTTGAATAAGCTAAACAGATGGGGAAATAAATGGGGGGTGTCATTTTAATGCAGCAAAAGGTAAGGTCTTGAGGTTTGGGACACATCGATGGGACGTTGCATACTCTATGGGAGTAGTTAAACTGGAGGAAGTAGGGGAGACAAGAGATCTCGGGTTGATGATTGATACAGAACTGAAATTTAGGGGACATATTGCAAAGGTAGTGAAGGTAACGCAGAGGATTGCTGCAATAATGAGGACACTGACCTGCAGAGATAAAATGGTTATCATTCCGTTGTATAAGACTCTGATCAGACCACACTTAAGACTATTGTTCTCAGATCTGGTCCCCAGGATTTGAAGGGGATAAATTAACTGTGGAAAGGGTACAAAGGCAGATAACAAAGATGGTGTCAGGACTGTACATACAATGTTGGTTATGAGGATCGGCTGAGAGTGTGGACTGTAGAGTTTGGTGGATAGAAGGAGAGGTGATATGATAGACTTTTAAACTGTTGAGAGGTGGTTACAGGGTTGACACTGGGAAGTTCTTTCACTTGGTTGAACAGCGGGAACGAGTCATGACAAGGGGGCCATCCCTGGAAGTTACGAAAGGAAACTGTGAGAAAGAGGGTGAGGAGTGGTTTCTTTGCATGGAGGGTGGTTGAACCATGGAATGCATTGCCTGATGGAGTGGTGAGATCGAAAACAGTCGTTTAAGGAGTGGTATGATAGACTGTGTGTTTCCTAGGAGGGACCTCCTTCGATGAGTCTTGATACTTGTTTCTTAGAAAGGACCTCCCATGATGAGTCTTTCGACTCCATGGAGGCCTGAATAATATCAATAATATTAGTACCTAAGTACTAATATAATGGTCAGATCTGGTGAAAGTCAAATTTAGGAAGTTTATAGATTTAGTTTCTTTGTACTGAATTTTAAAATTTCACCACATTTCAGTATGTGGCTAAATGTGTTTTAAAGAAACATTTCCTTTAAATATGCAAGTTTATCATCATCTGACAATTCTCACAAAGTAGTAAAAATTAATGTCATGTTGCTGGTCCTGTATATATTTCATTAGTTTTTGGTCTTTAACTCTTGGTTTAAAAATTTTTTTTTAATTTTCCAAAATCTTATATAGTTTCTAAAATAGAAATACTAACAAAACAGAGAAAAATAATAAAAATAATAAAAATAAAAAAAAGAACTAGATCAAGTATAAAAAGTATATTACAAGAAGAAAGCATTAGAATATTATATCAATCATAAAACAAAATTAATATAGATATAGAAGGAGAATGTAAAACTTGAATAAAGATAATTCATAAGACAGCCTTGGAAAGAAAAATAAATATTAAAAGGATTATATATATATATATATATAAAGTTAAAACAATAGTAATGAAAACAGCACAAATCAATATAATACAAGAAAAACAGCGGATAGAATTTATATCTCAAATTTATCAATGGAAAATAATGAAGAAATCAGTTCAAATATAAAATTAAATTGGAAGAATTAAAAGAAGCAATAAAGATTTCAAAAAATAGAAAAACTAGATTAACATGTCATAAATATATCTTTCAAAATATACTGGAGAATACATACAAAGATTTTTAAAATTAATAACTGTTGGAAGAAATGTGAAGTTTCATAAGATGGGTTAAAAGCTGTTATATCTATATTTAAGAAAAGAGAATAACTTTTTTTAAGACTAGTGGTCAGCCAAACTGCTTCAGCCATACTCAAGACTTTACTGGTGAAAACAACGAATGTATTCCAAAATCAGGAGGTCAAATAGGCACGAAATGGATGAATGAAAAAGTAAGGCGTGATCTGAAAGCTTGTGCTGCTTATGGAAGCAGCACAAGATCAGTGGTAATATTCAGTTGTATGAGAACAGAGCAGGTGAGGAAGGTCTCTCTCCTGGTAAAAGAAGCAAAAGTGTAGTTAGATAATGAGATTTAAAAAAATAGTTCTTTTAATATGTGGCCAGGAGAAGAAAGAACAATTACTGAAGGATGATATTGATAACTAGAGCTAAGGATATAGTTCAGATATTTAATGAGAAATTCATAGTTATTTCATTCTTATGAATGCAGCAGGAAGGGAGGAGACTGATGGCGAGTGAGCAAGAGATATGAGGAATTGTGTCAACCTAACGTTAACAAAACTAGAGTTTGAGGATATGTCACTGCATGTTTTGAGGAAATGTTCCAAGGAATTAACAGCTCTGACATACTTTTAAAGCCTATCCCTGCATTTAGCAAAGTTCCAAAGAAGTGGAAAGAGGACAAAACTGTTCTACTTCGTAAAGGATATTGATAAGCCTAAGGTTTCAAATTACAGGCCAAACTATGTGTCTAGAGTTGCAGTTCAAGTGTTAGAGAGGTTCATTAGGACCAAGATTCAGAACCCAGTTCTGAATCCTGTAATGAACTATGGGATTGTATGTAGATTCCTGTGCATTTGTTAGAGAAAAAATGGGAAACTGGTTTTAACACTACTAGATAATCAGTACAACGAGACATTTGAGTTTACTAAAAACAGGCTGAAACATTCTTTCAAAATGTGCAAGATAGACCTCAAATCTAAGTAATTTGAAGTGCTGATGTTCTGGCCACCACAATATGGAGCATATTGAACTTTGCAGCAATGAAATACTCAATGAGTTTCATCTAATTCTAGAGGCTAGCTTTCTCAAACCTTTTGGAGTTACTTCACAAATATAAATGATTTTAGTTCATTTCCATCTTCAAATTTGCCAAACCACACCTATTTTTTCTAACTCCAATTTCTGCTTCATCAAACACCATACACACACACACGCGAGTTTTCCCTATTCCACTGACAGTATTTGTGAATAAGCATGTATAGTATCATATAGGCATATAGGCAATAAGCATGTATAATATCAGAATAAGCATGTGCACCAATTCCACCTTACAGGTGGAATTGGTGCACATGCTTATTCTGATATACCACACCATAGTTTTTGACTTAAAATCTCCTCTTTGGCTAAAAAATCTCTCTGCATTATTCTATAAAATTCATTTGCACTCTCTATTGCTCTCCAAATGCCATCAACCCATATAAACTTTTTTTTTTAAATGTCAAAAAACAAAAAGCTACTCCTGTTATCCAACTAGGTTAAAGAGATAATTAAATGGAATTATATCAAAGGATTTTTAATTTGACATACCTGTGCATTTTTTGAAGGTAAGAATGACATAGTACTTGATCACAGCTGAGATGGTATGTAATTAGGCAGTGTCAATGATGACAATCTGATAATTAAGCATAATCAGCCAAAAAATTGGTTAAAAAGGAAGGAATAAAAAAATCTGTTATGTATACAGCAAACCAGCAGCACAGTGATGTGCTGACTTTCATTTGAAGTGTCATCAGATGTAGAACAGAGATAATTATGTCAGTTTGCTGCATAGTTTATTGAGATGATGTATTAGAGGAATAAATTGGTTCAAAAGTATCTGGGAGTAATTTATTTTCTATAATTGCCACAAGAGCAAGTAAGATCTTTATTATTTGCATTTCACCTCCCATCACCCTTATATATATATATATATAAGGATGATTTTTATAAATATGTGTGTGTGCGTGCATGTAAAAGCTGTTATATTAATACAATTCATTAAAATTCACTAATTTCTGCTGATTTAAACCAAGAACCGTTCTTGACAGCATCCCCAACAACTAATGTATTTTGCTATTCACCAGGCCCTGAATCATGTACCTTCACAAAAAAAAACATATCAAAATCCTATAGTCTTAAAATTCACATATATTAATATCATTTATAAAGTCATAAAATGCATCATCGAATATTCAAATTATAAATTTGTCTTGACCGCTAATAAGAAATAGAAAATTTGCTAAAAACAGAACCACGATAGATCAGACCGATGTGTTATGGAATAATTGTTGTTTATCAGTTTAAATGACAGGATGCAATACCTGTTACGTTGGATCCACAGTTCATTCCATAAATTCATACCTAATTGAACATTATCGAGATTGCAATTTTCCCATGTTTATCAGTTTAAATGATAGGATGCAATACCTGTTACGTTGGATCCACAGTTCATTCCATAAACTCATACCTAATTGAACATTATCGAGATTGCAATATTCCCATATGAGACTACTCACTTTCCATCACTAAGAAAAAACACACCAGCAAGAACAAAAATTCTGCCACTGATATATCTATACATACAATATAATCCCAAGAAAGACCTGAAATGAAGGTCACCTTTATCAATTTCCAAGAAAAATAAAACCAAATTACGTTGCTCTGAATCTCTATCAATAAGAACCACCCAATACACTAAAAAATCTCTTGCCCTCATGGCAATTCAATAAAATAAATTACCTCCATGACTACCAAGCACTCCAATACTCAAAGCAACTTAACTGCTTTTACACCATCTCATTAAACCACATGGCAAGCTGAAAGTTAGCTATCACTATTCTACATCTGATGACATTTTACACAAAACAATCAACAAACCATCATGTTGCTGGCTTAATGTGCATATAACAGGTTTCTTGTTCCTTTCGTTCATTATTTTCAGCACTTAGTTTGCTTAATTCACATTTTGTTATTGGTTTCATTCATGTTTTTTGACTATCTGATAAGTATCACTATGCTCAATTATTGGTTCTTCATCATGACCATCTCCTAATTATATACCATTTCAGCTCTGATCAAGCCCTGTTCCAAGTACTATGCCATCCTTTCCTTCAAAAAAATGCAAAAAGGCATGTCAAATTAATAATCCTTCTTTAGTATAATCCATTTAATTATTATCTCTTTAACCAAGTTGGAAAAATGGACTGCTCCATTAAAATAACTGTTTTTTTTTTTTTTCAGTTTAATGTCAAATTTTAGAAGCATCATGACTATCATATTAAGTATTTTAATGTTGATTTTTGAAATGAAACATTCCCTATAGTGAGGTCATCATTGATGACAGCGTTTGCTGTCCTAGATGCGAGTCAGATGGTAATTTGTATCCATACACATTTTTCAGATTTTCTATATTGTCCTGTATATGTCCGAGTGGTTAGCCTAGTGGCTATGTGCTTCGAAACCATATGCCTGGCGAAGGAGAGTCCTAGGTTTGATTCCTGTCAACAACGTGAGGGACTTAAGGATCTTCCTCAGCCATAGCCAAGTTAGCCGGTCTTGGGCATGGACAGCACGGTTTTTCTTCCTAGTTTATCTGCAGTTTTACATCTCGCAAACAGCCAAACTGGCCACGTGAAGACACACAGATAGTCATGAATATTGCCCTTAGGGCATGCAGCAGAGGAGTGGCGAACCAGCTGCATTAATATGCCAGTAACCCCTCATTAGGAATGGACTCAACCCGTTTGATTCCTGTCAACAAAGTGAGGGACTTAAGGATCTTCCTCAGCCATAGCCAAGTTAGCCGGTCTTGGGCATGGACAGCACGGTTTTTCTTCCTAGTTTATCTGCAGTTTTACATCTCGCAAACAGCCAAACTGGCCACGTGAAGACACACAGATAGTCATGAATATTGCCCTTAGGGCATGCAGCAGAGGAGTGGCGAACCAGCTGCATTAATATGCCAGTAACCCCTCATTAGGAATGGACTCAACCCGTCCTAGACAGATAGGACAGGATTGCCTGTATACTTTAAATTCTCACCCATTATCAGCCTTGGTTCTGAAGTATGCAGGCTGTGTAAAGAAGAACCAAGCATATCACAATTGGCTTGCATTGAAATCTCAATCTTCTTTTTTCTCTTTATAACAAAGCCAGAACCGCTGCAAGGAAATTATGAACCTTCCAAAATTCTGAAAGGGTTAAAAAAAAGCAGGAAACTTACACCATGTGCAAAAACAGCAGTCGTGTTTTCTAGTTAGTGTTAATTGTTACAAACATAAGTAAATAAAAGTACTAATATTTGTAACAAATGCGAGTAGTTTCGTCTACTTCTCACAAGCCACACACCTCATGAAACTACTCATGCCAAAGTTAAGCAAAGGACTACCTGCTTCCACTGTTATGTTAGCACACATTAATTTAACAATATAAAAATATAATTATTAAAAAATATCCACTCAACCTAATGCTGCATCTAATTAAAAATACTCAAATTAAATTAGACTAGTACTCTAATATAAAATTAATATCTCCTTGAGAAGAAATTTTCAACTTATCACTGAACAATACATTGCCACTTTTCCCAATGAAGTTGATGATTCCGTCCTTATAGATTTATCAGTAACAGTGAAGAAAATATATGGTTCAATTAGGTTATTTAAACCTGATTGAGCAGCAAAAACAAACCATCTCTGTGGATCATCTTCAATACTAAATGTCAATTTGCAATTTTAGTATGAGCTAAGTATTGTGATATCAGATTCCATTTACACCATGCATAATGTTTTGCACTATTTTATTTCCAACACCCAATTAAAGTCAGCAAAACCTAAATAGATTCTCATTATCTTCCATGAATTCATGACTATATATTGTAAGACAAACTTGTCAACTTCTTTTCCACTATTTGCCTCTTCACATTTCAGATTTCTAATTAAGTGTTGATATACATACTCAAGATGGCATATTTTGGGTATTTTCAAAGACTGTTAGAAAATATGTGTCACTTCATGCATTAATATCATATGTGCAATATGGCAGAAACTGAGATACTAGTTCATCCATGCTAATGAGACATTCCCGGGATACAATATTACATTTGTATGTAATATTGTGTTCAATGATTTCCAAAACCACATACATATGGTATGTGATTTTGGAAAGAAAAAAATTAAATTTTTGCAATGATAGTTTTATCAGCTATTATATTTCAGAAAATATTCTGGTTTTCAATTATTACCATACCATGGTTAAAAAAAGTTGTCATTAATTCTACCTCCAACTGGACACAGGACCAATAGAACCAGCAAATACAAGCAACTCCTTAAATATATATATATATAATAAAATAAAAAAATCAGTTTTTGAATTCAATGGCTCATAATGCAATCAAAAGAAATTTTAAATCATTATTCATTTTGAATTCTAAAACTATCATTGATTTTCACAGACAACTAAAGGAGGACAGTATGACAGACCACAAGATGGTAGTTTTTTAAATGTAATGTTACACTTTCTGTTCCCTACCCCTTCCAATTATTAGCATGAAATGGTAATAGTAATAGTACATTATACGTTTGAGTTTAGTTTGTGTGAAACTAATGAGCAAATCACCTTCTCTGTAGGGCAGAAACAATGGTGAAACACTCCTCCGAATACCATTAGGCACTAGAACACAAGTAAAATGTTCTTATCCTGTGTAATTTGTGTATGCCAGCATGAATGTATTAAATTGGCCTTTAGCAGCATTTAATGAAATAAAACTGGTATAAGTGACTAGAAAGGGAGAGTACATCAACTAAAACTTTGTCTATTATTGGCAAGCTTATAAACTTCAAATATTCATAAAAATAAATCACAAACAAATACTACTACTAATTTATGAAATGGCCTTTATTACCATACAAATGCTATTACAGCATTAGCATCGGACATGGCAAGAGGCTTTAACACTTTTACCTTGGTTATCAAAACAATAAAAACAAGGCTTTCTTTTCTTTTTATTATGAACTGTGGCAGAAATGTTCATTTTTATTTTATTTTCCAGAATTGGTATCACAATAGATCCCACAAACAATCTTGAAAGAAAAGCTTTTCTCACACACAGAAAAAAAAAGGATAAGAAGAAACAAACAATAAATAACTTTACTAGGAGAATTATTTACATTACAAGGCACATTCTAAGTATAATCAACAAAACCCACTTAAACACCTTTAACTATTGTTGGCAAAAAAAAAATTAAATCATGGCTACTAACTGTTATTAAACCTATAGAACAAGCACAGTCTGGATATGCATTTTTATTTTTTTTTTTTGAGCAAAACCATTACAGGACAGAAGGATGGGTATCATTCTACAACACACTGAAAATACAAATTATGTTTTGCTCATTCCTTCAACATATTTTCAATGCTCATCTTGAAGCACAATCTTCACTACGTACCTAAGGCAATCATATCATTTCAATTTGCTGATCAAGGCAACAAAAGCTCAGATCAAATACAGTTTTCACACATCAGTAGGCATAAAGTTTAGGTCAGGGAGAAACAGAGTTTCATGCTGTTCTTTTTTCTATAGTGCAATTAACCGATAATTCTGGCTAAAGCTCAGAAATACCACGCGGACAAAATAGCCTATGTGGTCATTAAATCTTATGTAGTACCATTAATTATTTGTGCATTTTTGGTGACTGTAACCTCAGGTTTTTTCCCTGAAGCACTGTTGGAGCGAGGTCTTGATAAATGTGTATCCCGCTGTTCTTTAGGAAGACCCAAAGGAGGACCATTTGGTTTACACACAGAATTTTCTTCTCCATTAGTGCTATTATCATCTGGAGCAGTAAATCCATTGTATCTTCTGTCATTAGATGCCTGATTTCTTCCAACATCTCTAGGTTCTGAGTATCTCCTATCTGAACCTCTCCACCTATCATATCCACTTGGTTCAGCACCATATCTACCATATCGTCTTCTACGCCTGCGCCGATTTTGGGAGCCTTCCACTGATGAAACGCTCTCTAATATATATATATATATATATAGAAAAAAAATTAAATAATTAATAACATTGAAAAAACATATATATCAAAATATGGATATTAGAGAGGCAATGATTAAGTTTATGAGAGAGAAAACATGGTACAAAAGACAAACTTTTGCCTCTACATCTAGCTGGCATTTAATTTACCAGATTTCTTGTGAATGTTCATCTAACATATGCTTGGACAGACAGGCAACTCTATGGAAAAAAGAGATTAGCAAAATATCAATACTACAATGAATACTTTACCTTAAACCTGAAAAGTGTGGTCTGCACAACATGGTATTGAGACCAAACACAATTCTTTGGAATAAGGAGTTTTCATAGAATCAGTTTTAAATACAAATGTCTTTTCAAAGATAATTCCGAAGCCCTGTTAGATCAGCTTAACTTAAATTGGAATGATTGCTTTTCTCGGTCTCATGAAAGTTTCAGATTCTCATCCTATAACAATCAGAAATGATTTACTATATATTTGATAAGATCCTCTTTAATGTGTGGCACTTGCTGTTACTGGTTAATCAAATGTTGTATTTGCTTTGTATTCTGTCTCTTTGAATTCTAATTTCATTAAAGTTATTTACTGTGCCAAGCATGTTCAGTTTTTCTCTCTCTCTAAGATACTATGTCACAAGTTCCATTAAAATTAATTATGAGGTTTTCACAAATGAATTTGCCATTGCTTTTCATATTGCTTTGGCCATGCAAAAAAAAAAAAAAAAAAAAAAAAAAGGCAGGAATTTCAAATATCCACAATATATTGTCTAATATTTCAATAATTAGGAAAACAACTACATGATTTAGTAGAATGTTGAAGTACTTTGCAAAATACTTATTTTCACATAAATACAGTACTTCTATTTGTATTGATTGAACATATGACATCAGAGGTTTCATTGCTTAACACAATAGGTTAAACAAAAAGCAGACTTATTAGCAATATTTTAGCTAAGGCATTTCATTTCTGAAGGTTAGAAAAAGAATTTTTGATTTTTTCTAGGAAGGACTACCTCTCTTTTGGAGAGATCTGTGTAATCTGTTAGTCTGTATGTTATTGGAGGAGATTTTAATAATCTTTTTATTTTTGTAGGGATTGTATCCAATATTAGAGAAAATATTTGAGATATATTCTAGTTTTTAATTTTGGAGTCTCACTGAAGCAACGATATCATTCTATTTTTACCTTCTAATTTTATCGTGTTGCAATAAGCCACATGCATCATATTACGCACAAAATTCAACTGATAGAAAGAATTTCTTTTTATTTATTTTTTAAATTTCAGTTTATATAATACATATTTCTTAAAACACACCCCAACTCAACATCACCAGAGTTCAAGATTGGTAATATCAACATAAAAAGCCTGAATGGCAAAGAAATGGAGCGAGCTGAGGAATTAGATAAGTATCAGATTGACATAATAGGGGTGACTGAAACAAAAAAAAAAAGACAAAAACTGGTGAGCTCTCTCTAAGCAATAAGTACAAAATGTTATATTCAGTCAATGACAATCAAGGAAAAGGAGTAGCAGCCATAGTATTCAACTCTAAATATGAGGCTAATCTCCTTGAATGGCAGGCAGATTAGTAGAGTGATGTGGGCAAATATCGGAATGGGGGAACTTGAAAATGAGACTTATTTGTCCCTATGATCCCACAGAAGGCTCTACTAAGATAGAAGTAGAGGAATTTTTTTGAGGCTTTAGAGAAAGCAACTGACATAATGAAAAAGAAAAAGTTGGTCCTTGTTGGAGATCTAAATAGCAGAGTAGGAAATGATTGTCAGATGTATAGAAATATTTTGGAAAAATTTTCAGAAAAGAGCAGAGCTAATCATGGCAAATACTTGGATTTCTGCGCAGGATATGGACTGGTTATTACTAACACCATGTTCCAACATAAAAATGTACACAGGTTCACATGGAGAGAAGAGGCAAGGAATAAGAAAAGTCTAATGACTATGTTATTGTTGATAGTCATGTTTTCCCACTGGCGCAGGACACCAGACTGTACACAGGATTTGAAATTGGAAGTGATCACTATTTAGTCTTGAGCAGAATATGAAATTGAATTTCATATTGGAAAGAAGAACATGTAAGAAAAGTTTAAAGCAAATAAAAGTTGAGCAGTTCTCAGATATGAACTGTGGACTAAAATGCACAAACATTATTCAAGAAAAAATGAAAGAGTTTGAGAACAGGAACCAAACTGTGGAGATTCAGTGGCAAGCCCTGAATTCAGTCAGAGAAGCATATGGTGAGGCTGTGTGGAAGGATAGAAAAATCAGCACTCCATAGTGGACATGGGAAGTTAAAGAGGCAGTGAAGGAAAAGAAGAAAGTATATCAAATCTTCTGGCAAATAAGTCAGCTTGTACTCTTAGAGAATACAGAGACAAATGTAAGAAAACTAAACACTGTAAAACTAGCTAAACAAAAGTTACATGGAAAATAAATATCAATAAGAGGCAAGATATTCTGGAGGTTGTTGAAGAAGCTCAGAAATGGAGGAAAGACTGCTAGAAAAGGAATATTAGAGAGAGAGGATAAAGGTGAAATGAAACTGGAGAAAAAGATATCCTTGAAGTATGGAGTAATCACTTTGAGAAATTGCTAAATGAAACTGTGCTATCCCTGCTTTGGTAAAAAACACTCAACAGGCATGCAGTCAGGAATACATATCCATACTTGATATATAATAAAATGCGGAAAGGCAGCAGGAGTAGATGATATTCGACCAGAAATACTCAAATATGGAGGTATAAAAGTCTTATAGTGGCTGCACTGCATAGTTCAGAAAGCCTGGACAGAGGGACGAATCATGGAATGATTGGAGTAGAGATCTCATAGTACCCATATACAAAAAAAGGGAAATAAAACTGCATATAAGAATTACAGAGGTATTTCTCTACTAAATGTTCCTGGTAAGATTTACACAAGTATACTTGAGAAACGGTTGAGAAGTATTGCAGAAGAAAAGCTTCATGAAGAACAAGCTGGATCCAGGCCAAATAGAGGCTGTCAGAATCAGCTCTTCACTTTATAACAAATTGTTGAGAAATCATAGGAATATAACAAAGATCTGTATTTAAGTTTCGTAGATCTGGAAAAGGAATATGACAAGGTACCAAGCTATTCAATATGCTAAAGTTATATGGTGCCAATAGGAGATTATATCAAACAATACTTAGTCTTTCATTGAGTTGTAAGCAAGCAGTTAGAATTGAAGGAAGTACATTATCCCCTCTGTTATTCATTATCTATATGGATCACATTATGAAGGAAAGTGGTATTAAACCTGATATCAAAATTAGAGATGTTAATGCCAGTGCTTTGCTTTATGCAGATGATATTATACTTCTAAATAAATCTGCTACAAGTCTGCAAGATTCCCTGACTAAATTGAATAACTGTTGCAATAAATATGGTATGAAGGTAAGCAATAACAAGACAAAGACAATGAAAATAGGCAGAAGCATTGAAAATATCAACTGCATTGTGAATGGAGAACCTATTGTTACACCTGATATCTTGGGAATATAGTATTCTCAGCTATCATGGTGTAACATGAAGAATAAATATCATAAATTAAAACCCCTGCATACAAAAATGAATTATTTAATGGAAAATTTCTTGCATCCAGTAAAATGTATAAAACGTAAGGGTTGTTGTTAAAGTAGCTGATAAAGGAAGGAATGTATTAATATTGTAATATGACTTAAAATAAGGAATTCTGACTAAATAAGTAGCTAACAAAGGAAAGTAGGGGTGCTTAAGGGTCAAAGCTGTATAACTGAGAGGAGACCTCCACATAGCCTTTAAAGGAATGCGGAGAACCGACCAGGGCTTCTGACCTAATGTCCAATCCTCACCTTCTCGTGGTGCACCCTGTTGGGTATCTACTTTGATACTGAACGAACGAGGATGGGCTAGCAATTTGGGATTTAGCCGACCAAATTGTATTCTTAATGGTTAAACCAAAATAAAAAATGATGGTACAAAATAACAAAATTTCATGCCGGCTGGGGCATCGCCGGTTAAACGAGGCCCCCGTTGTTTTCGCCAGAGAACCAGGGCGAACAGCGAAAAGTCAGCTACTGGAACAAATCTGAAAACAAACCCCAACTCAACATCATCAGAGTTAAAGATCGGTACTATCAACGTAAGAAGCCTGAATGGCAAAGAAATGGAGCAAACTGAGGAATTAGATAAGTACCAGATCGACATAATAGGTGTGACTGAAACAAAAAAGACCAAAACTGGTGAGATCTTTCTGAGCAATAAATACAAAATGTTATATTCAGGCAATGACAATCAAGGAAAAGAAGGAGTAGCCATAGTATTCAACACAAAATATGAGGCTAATCTTCTTGAATGGCAGTCAGTCTCAAGTAGAGTAATGTGGGCAAATATGAGAATGGGGAACTGGACAATGAGACTTATTTGTGCCTATGGTCCCACAGAAGGTTCTACTAAGATAGAAGTGGAGGAATTTTTTGAGGCTTTAGAAAAAGCAACTGACACAATGAAAAAGTAAAAGTTGGTCCTTGTTGGGGATCTAAATAGCAGAGTAGGAAATGATTGTGAGACATACAAAAATATTTTGGGAAAATTTGGAGAAAAGAGCAAAGCTAAAAATAATGGCAAATATCTGTTGGATTTCTGCTCAGGACATGGATTGGTTATTACTAACACCATGTTCCAACAGAAAAATGGGCACAAATTCACATGGAGAGAAGAGGCTAGGAATAAGAAAAGTCTCATTGACTATGTTATTGTTGATAGTGATGTTTTCTCCCTGGTGCAGGACACCAGAGTGTACAGAGGATTTGAAATTGGAAGTGATCACTATTTAGTATTGAGCAGGATAAAATTGAATTTCATATTGAAAAGAATAACATGTAAGAAAGTTTTAAAGCGAATAAAAGTTGAGCAGCTCTCAGATGTGAACTGTAGACTAAAATACAGAAAGATTATTGAAAAGAAAATGAAAGAGTTTGAGAACAGGAATCAAACCTTGGAGATTCAGTGGCAAACTCTGAAGAAAACATTGATTGATTCTGCCAGAGAGGCATGTGGTGAGGTTGTGTGCAAGGATAAAAAAAATCAGAACTCCCTGGTGGACACAGGAAGTTAAAGAGGCAGTGAAGGAAAAGAAGAAAGCATATCAAAAGTTCCAGGCAAATAAGTCAGCTTTTACTCTTATAGAATACAGAGACAAATGTAAGAAAACTAAACAGTGTGTAAAACTAACTAAACAAAAGTCATGGGAGGACTTTGGCAAGAATATAGAAAATAAATATCAAGAAGGTGGCAAAATATTCTGGAGGTTGTTGAAGAAGCTTAGGAATGGAGGAAAGAGTGCTGTAAAAGGAGTTAGAGATGATAAAGGTGACATGAAAACAGGAGAAAAAGATATCCTTGAAGTATGGAGTAATTACTTTGAAAAACTGCTAAATGAAACATGCAGTGATGTCAGCACAGTGATAAAAAAACACTGACCAGGCATGCAGTCAGGAATACATATCCATACTTGAAGTAGAAAAAGCCATCAAAGGCTTGAAATGTGGAAAGGTAGCAGGAGTAGATGATATTCGACCAGAAATGCTGAAGTGTATGGTGGTATAAAAGTCTTACAGTGGCTGCACTGCATAGTTCAGAAAGCCTGGACAGAGGGACGAATTCCCGATGATTGGAGTAGAGCTCTCATAGTACCCATATATAAAAAGGGAAATAAAACAATGTGAGAATTACAGAGGTATTTCCCTACTGAGTGCTCCTGGCAAGATCTATGCAAGTATACTTGAGAAACGATTGAGAAGAATTGTGGAAGAAAAGCTTGATGAAGAACAAGCTAGATAGAGGCTGTCAGGATCAGATCTTCACTTTACGACAAATAGTCGAGAAAGCATGGGAATATAACAAAGATCTGTATTTAAGTTTTGTCGATTTGGAAAAGGCATATGACAAGGTGCCAAGAGAGAAGCTATTCAATACGCTGCAGTTATATTGGTGTCAATGGGGCGTTATATCAAGCAATACTTAGTCTTTATTTGAGTTGTGAGTCAGCAGTTAGAATTGAAGGAAGTACAGGAAGATGGTTTAATGTTAAATCTGGTGTGAGACAAGGATGTACATTATCCCCTCTGTTATTCATTATCTATATGAATCACATTATGAAGGAATGTGGTATTAAAACTGATATCAAAATTGGAGATGTTAATGTCAGCTCTTTGCTTTATGCGGATGATGTTATACTTCTAAATAAATCCGCTACAAGTCTGCAAGATTCTCTGACTAAATTGAATAGCTGTTGTAATAGATATGGTATGAAGGTCAGCAATAAAAAGACAAAGACAATGAAAATAGGCAGAATCATTGAAAATGTCAACTGTGTTGTGAATGGAGAACCTGTGGAACAAGTAAAACATTTCAGCTACTTAGGCACAATTTTTACTGAAGATGGTAAACTAAATATAGAAATAGACAACAGAATCAGCAAAGCTGGTATCGTGGGAAGTCAATTGAATAAATTCATATGGAATAAGAAAGAAATTAGTGAGAACACTAAATTAGCTGTATACAAGACTGTGTTCAAACCAATTAACTTATGGATCTGAGAGCTGGGTCAGAAATAAACCCCTTGACCAAAGACTAGAGACCGCAGATATGAGAGTCCTGAGAAAGATTAGAGGCATGAACAGATGGCATCAATGGCAATATCATATTAAAAATGAGGATATTAGGAAAGAACTTGACATTGTCAGCATCCAGGAATGTGTTAGCAGAGCTAATCTCAGATGGTATGGTCACTTAAATAGAATGGGAGAGGAAAGATTAGCAAAACAAGTGTTCTCTGCCAGGTTGGCAGGAAAACGACCCAGAGGAAGACCAAGATATAGGTGGATTGATATGGTACACAGTGCCTTAGACGATAGAAATATAAGATCTGATAATGTTGGAGTCCTGACAAGTATCAGACTGATTTGGAGGAAAATTGTAGATAGGAAGTTAGTAATGATGTAATTTTTTCATGTAGTACTGTCATATCCTGTACACCCCTTGAGGGTGCATGGCAGGAATTTGATGATGATAGATTGGAGCTTCTTAAACCGTGGGTCGCGACCC
This sequence comes from Typopeltis vanoorti, assembly GCF_054136105.1. Classification (NCBI taxonomy): domain Eukaryota; kingdom Metazoa; phylum Arthropoda; class Arachnida; order Uropygi; family Thelyphonidae; genus Typopeltis; species Typopeltis vanoorti. The sequence continues at coordinate 76,668,907 of NC_143572.1, forward strand.
CCAAATGGGGTCACGTAACCAAATGAGGGGATCGTGAAAAATTTGGCAATAGTAAAAGGTTTCTGAACGCGCAATGACCAAAATTTAACTCAGATTCGAGGTTATTGTTTGTAATTCTTTATGTAAATGGTAAAATTATACGTATACCAAAGAATTGTTTTAAAATAATTTTTTTTATGATTTATTATCAGTAAATGTTTGATTTTTATACCTATTTTATATACATATATACCTGGGGTCACGTAAAAATTTCTCAGGCAAAATGGGGCTGCATAAAGATTTCTCAGGTGAAAAGGGGTCGCTAGTGAAAAAAGTTTAAGAAGCGCTGCTCTAGATGACACTTAACTATATCCCATGCACTACTAACATATTGAAGCCTGCAGGGTTTTATGCAATGGTATAAAAATACTGTTATAGACAAATTTAAGCTTCTTCCTAAGCATGTCATAATCACCTGCCTTGTAGTTCTACAAATACCCAGTCTTGATAGAATATTCATGTTTTACAATCTCCCAAGTCAAGACTGCATTGTCACTTTCACTAATGGGAGGCAATGTTGTCATCTTGGTTATGAGCTAATCTCCCTATACTTCCAGTAGCAGAACAGTATCAAAATTATATGAAAAAATACAAATGCACTGTTTGTTGCTGAAAATGAAATGGTGGTACATGTGTGCACGTATATATACACACACACACTATCAGGTGTGTATATATGTATTTCATACTATGGGCAAGTAAAATGTTTTGTGACCAGTAGATTTAAGTAGTATTTCTGGCGCCAGAGTTATGTCCACTTGTTTGCTTCGGCAGTAGTTCAAATTCAGCTGAGTTCATTTAATTATCCACAACACTAAAATATGAAAATAGTAAATTCCTTTACTATAAATGTGACTTAGCATCTTGATTGGTGATCACTCATGATCAATTTATTGATTAGGTCCAGCTGGAGCATAAGCTGTCTGAAATTTTTAGATGGTTCACAACTCTACTGGTTCGTGTGCACATCATGCTGCAAATGATTCAGTAAACTATCACTAGTTCTTGAATTTATTCTTGTGAACTGAAGTAATTTTGTTCCATTTAATCAGATGCTTAGCAAGGCTACTAATTTTCCACTCTCACTAGCTAAATGGTATTGTTTCTGCTCTGAAACTCACAGGCTGCTGGTTCAAAACGTACTTAAGCACATTTGTGAAAATCACTAGTGATGTTTACTGCAGGCCTGAAGAAGTTTGAAAAAGTTGCATATTTGGTCTAGAGGAGTCCCCAAATTATATAACCTTCAGACTATCTGTGTTACTAATGTGCGAATCTTTTCTAGATGGTGTTCACATTTACAATAAATTCATATGCAATTATCTGTACCTCACCAGAAAATGATAAGGAGATCAGACACTGGTTAAGAGACTCCAAGATCTCAAATCCCAAAGCCTGAAAATAATTTGAGATGCAAGGTTTGTCAAATGAAGACATGAAATGGAATCATCAGTAGAACTATGGATAGCAAGAGAAGGTCACTGATGTATAAGAGGAGGAATATGGGACAAAAGAAGACAGTCCTGTGGTATCAAAGCAATAGAGAAATTGTATGAGAGGAAATCATCCACCATGATGTGAAATGAACAACTAGTGGTAACCTATTCACAAAGAGTAGAAGAGTAACTAATGCTGTATGACAGATCAGATAAAAGGCCTTGGAAATGTCAACAGCAATCAAAAGTTTTTCCAAACTAACCATAACATGCACCTAAAATTGGGTAATATTGGCTAGGATATCGGCTGGAACAAGAGTAGTGAAATCCATATTGGTGATTAGTAATTAAATGGCTCCATTGAGTGAAACCTTTTACATTATTTTTGAGAGGAGTGATGCAATGGATAAATGTTGCTTCTATGATGTTGGGTACATACAAGACAAGTACGATATAGCATTTTAAGTGACATATGTTAAAAGTTAATTCTAGAACACAAGTTTTTTTTAGAAGAAATACTGTTGGGCAAATTGAGGATTTCTCTGATGTCCTTGTGACAGAAAATCAGAGAAAAGCTGCAGTGAGGTGGTGTTTATGACAGAAGGTGGCTGATGCGAAAGAGTCAGCCATTCTGTTCAGACAGTGTTATAAAACTGTTGCCTAAATGTGAGAGGTGGAATCATAGAAAGGCAGATGTTCCACTAAACAGTCTATTGCTTATAAGCAGGAAGCAAATTTTCCACATTTTACATCTAAAGCAATTTTTTAAAGCATTTAAAGACTATCCCACCCCCAAATGTAAGTAGTAGTGTAAATAAATAAACAAGCTTTAAAGTTACAATACTGAGAGGAAAGCAAAGATTTCTTAACTTCCAATTGACTGACTTCATTTGTAAACTTGTTGGAGAACCAAGGCTTGGATATTTTCAGCAGCTATTATGGATCAGAGAATGAAGGCCCTTATTCTAAGAAGGATTATCTTAATTATCTGGTCAAGGCACATGTTTGGATAGGAGAATGAGTAATCAAACCATGGAAAAGAGGTGCAGAAATCCTGCAGCTCATTGCAACTAGCATGCTATAGTGCCCTTTAATCTTCTCAGTAGTAAAGAAGTATACATGTGTCACCATGCTTATATGTCCAAAACAGTACAGACATATATATATTTCAACTATAGTAAAGACATAAATTTACACCAGTTTTTGAGTTTTTGCTGTGAGATGCTGCAATCTCTTAGCAACTTCCCAATTTCTTTCTCCCCATGTATTTATATGCCATAGAAGCTGAGATATAATACTTTTAAATTGCTGCTGAAATTATACGAGGCTAAGACTGGCTAGAAGGTCAAGTTGCAGAAAAGAAAAAAATGGATAATGTCACGGTCAGTATTGCCAAGAGGAGAGCCAACATCTGTAGTATAGTACGCCCACAGATACAAGACCCGTTGACACTTCTGCACATGTCAAAAGAAGTAGAATCCATTCCGATAATAGGGTAATCAATCCGTACTGTGGGATGAGTGTTTATTATTACCTGTCGGAAAATTAACTTCTCTTTTATGATCATTGTAGTTTTTAAAGTGGTAACTATTTTGCTTGTATAACAGTTGGAAAATTTTACGTATAAAGCACGTGATTTCACGTGTTGGTGCACAATTTGTACATCGCCTTATTTCTTTCTCCCCTTCATCATGAATTGACTCTTTTTGGCAGTCTTCCAACGACAGCTCTTGCTTATGTGGTCAGACTATAGTATGTAAGGAGGGACAACTGAATAACAAAAGATCCATGCTGTTGGGATAATGTTTACATATAAAGACAAATATGAAGGATTATTTCGTTTTTGATTAAGTAAATAATCTATGTTAAGGTCATTAATGACAACAAATAATTCAGCTTCCCTTCCAGCTTTTATCAGAGAAAAGGAGTTAGCTCGATTATACACAATGAAGTCTCTAAGGAAAATGATCTTCATTTGGATAAATAATCAAAGAAGTCATGGTGAATGAAATTAGGAGTGAAGCAAAGACAGCAAATGAAAGCAACAAAAATGAGACAAAGAAAATCATAATCCAGAGTAGATCATATAGCAGGAATTCATCATAATCAAATTCCTGATATGCATCCTAAGAGGTGTACAATATATTATTACAGTGCTTACGTGAAAATATTACATCATAATCAATATCTTATTGACAAATTTCTTCCAAACAAATCTGTCAGAATTCCAATATTATCAGATCTTATATTTCATTCTTCTAAGGCACTTCTAACTAGATTTTGGTCTTTCTCTAGGTCTTTAGCTGCCACTGGCATTAAACACCTGTTTTGCTAATCTTTCCTCTCCCATTTTGTTTAAGTGACCACACAACCTTTCACATCCACCCATATGTATCTTGCTAACAATATCAAGTTAATTTCTAATATTCTAACATTTTTAATATGATTGTTATCAATGTCATCTAGGGGTGCTTAAGGGTCAAAGCTGTATAACTGAGAGGAGACCTCCACATAGCCTTTAAAGGAATGCAGAGAACCGACCAGGGCTTCTGACCTAATGTCCAATCCTCACCTCATGGTGCACCCTATTGGGTATCTACCTGGATACTGAATGAACAAGGATGGGCTGGCAATTTTGGATTTAGCCGACCAAATTGTATTCTTATTGGCTTAAACCAATATAGAAAATGATGGTACAACATGACAAAATTTCATGCCGGCTGGGGTGTCGCCCAGTTAAACAAGGCCCTCATTGTTTTTGCCAGGAAACAAAGGCAAACAGCGAAAATTCAGCTACTGAAACAAATCTAAAAACACACCCCAACTCAACATCACCAGAGTTAAAGATTGGTACTATCAACATAAGAAGCCTGAATGGCAAAGAAATGGAGCTAGCTGAGGAATTAGATAAGTACCAGATCGACATAATAGGGGTGACTGAAAGAAAAAAGACAAAAACTGGGGAGATCTTTCTGAGCAATAAATACAAAATGTTATATTCAAGCAATGACAATCAAGGAAAAGGAGTAGCCATAGTATTCAACACAAAATACGAGGCTAATCTTCTTGAATGGCAGACAGTCTCAAGTAGAGTGATGTGGGCAAATATGAGAATGGGGAACTAGACAATGAGACCTATTTGTGCCTTGGTCTCTCAGAAGGTTCTACTAAGGTAGAAGCGGAGGAATTTTTTGATGCTTTAGAAAAAGCAACTGACACAATGAAAAAGGAAAAGTTGGTCCTTGTTGGGGATCTGAATAGCAGAGTAGGAAATGATTGTCAGACATGCAAAAATATTTTGGGAAAATTTGGAGAAAAGAGCAAAGCTAATAATAATGGCAAATATCTGTTGGATTTCTGCTCAGGACATGGACTGGTTATTACTAACACCATGTTCCAACATAAAAATGTACACAAATTCACATGGAGAGAAGAGGCAAGGAATAAGAAAAGTCTCATTGACTATGTCCTTATAGTCCTTATAAGGACTGGCTTAAAGGGGCGAAGCAAGAATGCTTTTCATATTCCCTGTTATCTGTAGAGGACAGTGTAGGGATAAGGTGTTATTGAGCTATTAAAGCTCTGATCATGGCAGGAGGGCAACAGCAATAGCTGAGCCTCAGTTAGAACTTCATTGGCTACAGCATTGCCATCCATTACCCTCCAAGAGTATTGGATTGAATGAATCAATCACCGCATCTCACGGTCGATTGATTCGTCCATCTTGACTATGTCATTGTTGATAGTGATGTTTTCTCCCTGGTGCAGGACACCAGAGTTTACAGAGGATTTGAAATTGGAAGCGATCACTATTTAGTCTTGATCAGGATAAAATTTAAATTTCATATTGAAAAGAATAACACGTAAGTTTTAAAGCGAATAAAAGTTGAGCAGCTCTCAGATGTGAACTGTAGACTGAAATACACAAACATTATTGAAGGAAAAACGAAAAAAGAGTTTGAGAACAAGAACCAAATCTTGGAGATTCAGTGGCAGGCCTTGAAGAAAATCCTGATTGATTCAGCTAGAGAAGCATGTGGTGAAGTTGTCTGCAAGGACAGAAAAATTAGAACTCCATGGTGGACACAGGAAGTTAAAGAGGCAGTGAAAGAAAAAAAGAAAGCATATCAAAAGTTCCTGGCAAATAAGTCAGCTTGTGCTCTTAGAGAATACAGAGACAAATGCAAGAAAGCTAAACAGTGTGTAAAACTAGCTAAACAAAAGTCATGGGAGGACTGTGAAAAGAACATATCCAGAAGGTGGCAAAATATTCTGGAAGTTGTTCAAGAAGCTTAGGAATAGAGGAAAGACTGTAAAAGGAGTTAGAGATGATAAAGGTGACATGAAAACGGGAGAAAAGTACGGGAGTACAGGAAGATGGTTTAATGTTAAATCTGGTGTGAGACAAGGATGTACATTATCCCCTCTGTTATTCATTATCTATATTGATCACATTATGAAGGAAAGGGGTATTAAACATGATATCAAAATTGGAGATGTTAATGTCAGCTCTTTGCTTTATGCGGATGATGTTATACTTCTAAATAAATCCGCTACAAGTCTGCAAGATTCTCAGACTAAATTGAATAACTTATGTAATAAATATGGTATGAAGGTCAGCAATAAAGAGACAAAGACAATGAAAATAGGCAGAATCATTGAAAATGTCAACTATTGTGAATGGAGAACCTGTGGTACAAGTTAAACATTTCAGCTACTTAGGTACGATTTTTAGTGAAGATGGTAAATTAAATATGGAAATAGACAACAGAATCAACAAAGCTGGTATGGTAGGAAGTCAATTGAATAAATTCATATGGAATAAGAGAGAAATTAGTCAGAACACTAAATTAGTTGTATACAAGACAGTGTTCAAACCAGTTTTAACTTATGGATATGAGAGCTGGATCAGAAGTAAAACACTTGATCAAAGACTAGAGGCTGCAGATATGGGAGTCCTGAGAAAGATTAGAGGCGTGAACAGATGGCATCAATGGCAATATCATCTTAAAAACGAGAATATTAGGAAAGAACTTGACATTGTCAGCATCCAGGAATGCATTAGCAGAGCTAATCTCAGATGGTATGGTCACTTAAACAGAATGGGCGAGGAAAGATTAGCAAAACAAATGTTCTCTGCCAAGTTGGCAGGAAAACGACCCAGAGGAAGACCAAGATAAAGGTGGATTGATATGGTACAAAGTGCCTTAGATGATAGAAATATGAGATCTGGTAATGTTGGAGTCTTGACAAGTAACAGACTGATTTGGAGGAAAATTGTAGATAGGAAGTTAGTAATGATGTAAAATTTTCAGGTAGTACTATCATATCCTGTACATCCCTTGAGGGTACATGGCAGGAATTTGATGATGATGATCAATGTCATCTATTTACTTTTTCTAATTTTTCTCAGAACTGTCATATCTGTGATCTCCAGTCTTTTATTTTTAACCCAGAATTCAGATCTGTAAAATTAAAATTGGTTTGAACATGGTCTTGTAAACAGTGAGATCAATTATTAAGAAGTCAATTGCATACAAAATTTATTCAGTTGACTTCTTACCACACCAAATTTGCTAATTCTGTTGTCTATTATTAAATTGAATTTGCATTCTTCACTAAAAATTATGCCTAAATAGTTGAAATATTTTGCTTGTTACAATATATATAGGTTATCCACTCAGGATGCAGTTGGCATTAGAATAGGGTTTAAAATCTTACTGTGGACACACATTATTATTATTACATGACACCTCCAAGGAGTCCAAAGACTCATCGAGGGAGGGCACCCACTCTACAACTCTCCGTCTCCTTTCTCATTCCACCAAATACAGTGAACTGCAACCACCACCACCATCATCTGCACCCAACGTTACTGCCGCCACCACCCCCAAGTATTTTCACAGACAATTACAAACATCCACGCCCACGTTGGGATTCGAACCCACAGCCTTTTGGCCAGAGAGCAGATATGCTAACCACTCGGCCAAGTAGGCCAGAAGATGTTTGCAAATGTGACAGATGAATTTCATTATCCTGTGTAAGAGCATTGCTACCCTGCTTGAAAAATTTCCATGTCTGTAGGTTTCTGCAATATCTAACCCTTAACTCACCTATGGTACTAATTTTATAACCCAAGATTGTAAAGTAATAAAGTTTACAACCTTTAGTGGGTATTATGCAATGAGTATTACATGAAATTAGAAAAAAATGGCTTGGTTTTCTGGTTATAACATAAAATTAGCAAGAGGAAGAAAAAAGCAACTTAAAGCTAAACCATTAATATTAATTTACCTTGATCCATGCTAGCAATGCTAGAAACTTCATGGCTATCCAATACAGATTCATCTTCATCGGTTACTCGTCGACGATCATTGCGGCCTCTCTGACGGGGAGGGAAATCACTTCTTTCTCCATCCCGTTCAGGAGTTCCCCTAAGAGATCCTAAAATACACAATTTGATCAATTTAATAATAGTAAAAAACTATATGATATTCATTAATAGAAAAATAAAACTTATTTTCACATAACTTAAATGCTTATATTTTTTAAAAGAAAATATGGAGAAGAAAGTATCAGTTAAGGCTCCACATGTTTGGTTTATTCATAATGCAGTATAAGTAATTTGGCTATGTAATACACCCAATACATTAGTGCTGCTAACATGGTAGCAACTGTTTCCGAGACAAAAGGTTAAGTCTGCACTTCCCTTCCCTTTCATGTTAGGATCAAGGATTTGTAACAGCTAAGTAACTTGGTACCCTAGAAATCTGATTACTATTTATGATAATGGGGGGGGGGGGGGGGGGGGCAGTTAATCTTATCTGCATTATTTGCATTTCTGTTAACTGTTAGCGTTCTGACTGGTTTCTCTGTTTTGCAAGAAGGCCTTAGGTCTTTCAACCAAAGGGCATCGATACCAACTGAGTTACACCAGTTCTTTTAACTAAACATTTATTGTGAAAATTCAATCACTGTTGAAAGTAATTAATATTCTCATTTTTATTCAGGAAATCTAGCATCTTCACTTAATGGTTAATGTATCACATTTTTGGTAGCATTAGTAACCAATTAATTCTTCTAATATGTTAGAATAAATTTAGGGATTGAGTTGTATGCAGCAACATTAAAATTATTTGATTTCCACAAGCAATTTTTTTTCATTAAGCTTCAAAAACATGGACTAGATAAATGCCTGCTTCCAAGTGATATGGTTGCCACTACTCCAAATATTCTGCATGTGAGTGCAATTCCCTAGAAATATTTTCAATATTTCTGGAAGAATGTATTCGAATCTAATGGGGAGGAGGATAAAATAGTCAATATTTCAGTGTACTGACTGAGTCAAGGGCTAGTTTGTAAATAAAATACAATCCTGAAAAACTTGTGGTATACTGGTACACACACACACAAGTGTATATATACACACACGTGTGCGTATGTGTATCAGCGGTGTTGCGTATCCCATTTCAGTTGAGTGTGCTGTCGTGTGACTTATGCAACCTGTGTTACAAAATTAACATCAATTTGACTGTATGACTGCATTTTTCCGGTAAAATTAAAACAAAGGGAAAGGGCTCTGAAGAGTTCAAAGGATGTATGAAAGTCATAAGAGTGTATAGCACATTGGTACTCATCTTAATCGGTCCAATGCAATTAATTGTAGGATAACATTGAATATTTTATCAATTAATTGTAACCAAATCTGCATAGAGTGGGAGACAATGTGTTTAAGACATATTAGAAAACAATAACGAAGGCGGATGGTATATTTGAATTATTCAAAGGTGCAAATATAACAGTAAATTTGGAAGAGGAGACCGAGGCCTACCTCCTTCGACTAGAATCATATAAGCTGCAAAAGCTCTGGCAAAAAATGGGACATTCATTAGATCGCCAACACTGTTTCTCATTGTAAATATGGGCAAAAAAGTTATAAATTATTTATTAAAACACCTCACACACTCAAAACACGTGAAACTCAGAAAACAAAAACAGCAACTCATGACAAATGACAATGTTCAATTGAATGGGTTGACACAATCAATCACAGCCACTTATTTCTGGGTGCAATGTCTAAGGAAACACTCTGCTTGGCCTCCTCCTGGGTGGTTTAAAACTACTGGAATGCTAAGAATTTGACCCATATTTGTGACCACACACCACAGCTATTAACGCAGATGTGATGCAATATTTATGTGGCAAAAAGTGTCCTCTTCATGATGCATTAGTATATCGTGTTTAATTGTAGGAATCATGGGAAGCCAGGAAAAAATTAGGGGGAACAGAAATAAACGCAAAAATACAGTATCAATGATATTGCTATTCTGTGAGTGTGTACCCTGAATAATATAAATATGTATAATGCATCATTATTAAAGATTGATGAATGGATGGAATGATAAAGAATAAACATAGTAGGATCTCACTCCAGTAAGCTCACTTCCTTTAAAACAGCATTACATTTATGGAATTTTGCTGAGGCCTTTTTGGCATTTCTGTATTCAGAAAATCAGTATAATATATGCTGAATGACTATTTCAGTGATACAACAGAATTTATTCTGAATATGTAGAACTAGCATTTCTGGAGTTTAGGTTTATTAAAAAAAATCCAGTAAAATTAAAGGGCTTTGAAGAGTTCAAAGGAAGATTTGAACTTTTGCCATTTCTCATGAATGTTCTTCTGAAGAATGCTTTAAAAAGCTACCTTTACATTAGCCTTGAATAAATATACATGCATGGCCAAGGTGATGGTTCTTTGATACTATTCTATAGCACATCTTGAAGTGCAAGAAGATCAGAGGTGACATGTTATGCATATTAATAATTAGTTTTTCTTTACCAATGTAAGAAAGGCCACACATGCATGGAATTTCATATACTCCAGGGCATTTAAAGAAAGGTACCTCATCTTTGGGTGATCTTAAGATTTGTCTGATCATGGTAGTTGGTTTAAAAACCACTCTGATGTTATGAGCTTTTAACATTCTCGCCAATTTTGTGGAAACTGAATTAATATATGGAATGACAGCTGTGGACACATATTGAGGCACCGTAACACGTTGGTGGTGGTTGTCTTTAAATAGCCATTTGTTTAAAATGTTAGAAGGGTATCCATTAAGAGATAGAGTGTTAGCTATTAGTGACAGTTCTCTCTGTACATATGCTTCTTTTGAAATAGACTTTAAAGCTCTATTACGGAGCATGTGAATGATGCTGTGTTTTTGTGATCTATGATGGTTGGACGAATAATGTAGATATCTACCTGTATCTGTGGGTTTCTTGTAAATGGACAGTTGGATATTGTTATCTTCTCTCCTCACTAGGATGTCAAGAAAAGGAAGTTCTTTGTTCTTCTCTATTCTATAGTGAATTTGATCTTATTGTGTAGTGAGTTGATTTTGTTCAGAAACGCGAGAAGGTTTTCCATGGTATCCTTCCAGATGATGAACACGTCATCAACATATCTCCACCAAATTGACGGTTTTGGTAAAATGGTAGAAAGAATATCCTTTTCAAGTTTTTCCATAAAAAGGTCTGCACGTGGTGGTGACAGGGGGCTACCCATGGCTAGACCTTCCAATTGTTTGTATACAGTGTTGTTAAATTTGAAGAAATTTGATTTCGGGCAATGATGAAACAACTGTGTGATGTCTTGAGGGAAAAGATCTTTCAGAATGTTGACTACCTCTACGATTGGTACATTAGTGAATAAGGACACTACATCAAGACTAGTAGCCATAATGTCCGTTTCTGATATTTTAATACCCTTGATTTTTTCTACAAATTGTTGAGAGTTTTTAATGTAGGTCTCTGTGTGTCTAATTGTTCTTAATTTTGCCAGATGCTTTGCTAGGAGGTACGTAGGCGAGGATCTTCCATCAACTATTGGACGAAGAGGTACGTTTTCTTTATGAATCTTGGGAGCCCCATAAAAGCGTGGAGTAATAGGATGTAATGATTTAAGTTATTTTTAAGTTCATCCGACCAACCGGTCATATTGCAGATAAGAGTGTTAGTCTCCAGATGATTACTCATGATGGGATTTTTATCTAAGACTTGGTAAGTGGAACTGTCTGCTAGTAATAAGTTAATCTTATCAAAGTAATCTTTCGAGTTGAGACAATTAGACACACAGAGACCTACATTAAAAACTCTCAACAATTTGTAGAAAAAATCAAGAGTATTAAAATATCAGAAACGGACATTATGGCTACTAGTCTTGATGTAGTGTCCTTATTCACTAATGTACCAATCATAGAGGTAGTCAACATTCTGAAAGATCTTTTCCCTCAAGACATCACACAGTTGTTTCATCATTGCCCGAAATCAAATTTAACAATACTGTATACAAACAATTGGAAGGTCTAGCCATGGGTAGCCCCCTGTCACCACCACGTGCAGACCTTTTTATGGAAACACTTGAAAAGGATATTCTTTCCACCATTTTACCAAAACCGTCAATTTGGTGGAGATATGTTGATGACGTGTTCATCATCTGGAAGGATACCATGGAAAACCTTCTCGCGTTTCTGAACAAAATCAACTCACTACACAATAAGATCAAATTCACTATAGAATAGAGAAGAACAAAGAACTTCCTTTTCTTGACATCCTAGTGAGGAGAGAAGATAACAATATCCAACTGTCCATTTATAAGAAACCCACAGATACAGGTAGATATCTACATTATTCATACAACCATCATAGATCACATAAACACAGCATCATTCACATGCTCCGTAATAGAGCCTTAAGGTCTATTTCAAAAGAAGCAGATGTATAGAGAGAACTGTCACTAATAGCTAACACTCTATCTCTTAATGGATACCCTTCTAACATTTTAAACAAATGGCTATTTAAAGACAACCACCACCAACGTGTTACGGTGCCCCAATATGTGTCCACAGCTGTCATTCCATATATTAATTCAGTTTCCACAAAATTGGCGAGAATGTTAAAAGCTCATAACATCAGAGTGGTTTTTAAACCAACTACCATGATCAGACAAATCTTAAGATCACCCAAAGATGAGGTATCTTTCTTCAAATGCCCTGGAATGAAATTCCATGCACGTGTGGCCTTTCTTACATTGTCAGACTTCTAGAAGTTTTGAAATAAGACAGAAGGAACATGTGGGGGATTGCAATCATAATAGAATCATCACATCTGGTTTTGCTCATCATTTCTCAACATCAAATCATGTTATAGATTGGAAAAACAGTTCTATGCCTTACATCGAGAATGACTACAGACACAGAACTTTAAAAGAAGCAGCTATGGTACTACGCACAGGCAATAATTTAAATAGAAATCAAGGTATTATTCTTAAAGACATATGGAAAAATCTCATCATCTCTCTCAGTTCAACAGAACTACAACATGCAAAAAACTACACAACACGTGGTCATGTACCGGATTCTGACTGAAGCATTCGAACACATGCATGCCATCAAACACGAATGATCAAATGTAAAAGCCTAACAGTTACTAAAGTGTATGTTTTAAATGTAACTTAATGCATTTGTTTTCACACCAGTTCAGCCTTGAAAATGCTAGACAGTGGCTAGTGAAACTTGTTGGCTCTTTGTATATTTATCATTTATCTTCTGGTCTTTTAATAATAAAAGTTCTTTATTTTAATACATCCGACCAAATATGTACAATTTATAATTCAAAATATTAGAGTATTTCAAAAAAAATTTTTTTTTATTGGTTTTGAGGAGAGCATAGAAATACCATATATTTCAGTAGCTGTGAGACTGACTCATGCATGAGGAATCGTTTGCATGTCGATTTCAGTTAATCATTTGCTAAACATGGGTCGAACGAGTGACATATCGGAAGCTAAGAAGTTTCGTATGGTGTCTCAACAGTTTATAGCTAAGGAATTGAATTGAAATGTTCTCAAGCAAGTGCGCGGAGAGTATTGAGACAGTATTCTAATAACCAGAGTTTTCAAAATAATTGCTGCAATAGTGGTCGAAAGGTAATAATTACATCAAGAGATGAGAGGAGATTGAAGAATGTTGTGAAGAAAAACTGCTTCCGAAGTGTAAGGCATTTTCACAGGAGATGGAAAGAACTAGGTGTGAATGAGTCTAAATTTATGATGCTGAGATGACTTCACAAATTGGGTTTTAAATCATGTGTGCGTTAGACAAAGCCGCTTATGACTTCCAAGCAAAAGGCAGCTAGAGTGCGATGGTGTAAGCAAAGACTGTTGTGGGATTAGGAGGACTGGGAAACATACTTTTTAATGATGAAAGCATGTTTTGTGTGTCCCATGGCCAACAAGGGATACGTGTTTGGCATTTTAAGCAAGAAGCATTTAATAAAGAATGAATAAAATGTTTGGTGAAATTTGCAACCTGTGTCATAGCATGGGCTTGTATGACCACAGAGGGTCCAGGTAGGCTGTGTACAATGGAGTCAATTCCAAAGTATACCAAGAAATTCTTGAGCATTTTAAGTTACTGGCATCAGAAGATTTATGTTATGATGATTTCCTTATTCAGCTTCTTGTCACACTTTTAAGATCACTACCAGATGGTTAAAAGAAAGATAAATCAATGTAATTCCCTGGCTGGCAAGCTCAGATTTAAAACCCATTGAGAATTTGTGGAGAATTATGAAGAAATGTTTTGAAGAAGTTGTCCCGTGAGACAAAAATGAACTTGTTTCTAGTCTGCAGACCACATGAGCATGTTTTGATAAAAAAAGACTGTGAACCGCTTGTAAATAATATGCCCAAATGTTTATGAATGGTCATAAAAGCTAAGGGGGGTGCAACAAAATACTAATTATCTCGATGTTTCCCTTTGACTATAATTTTTGTGCATTTATTTTTGCATTATTTTAATATTTTGAACCACATCAAAAATTATTCTAATTTTGTTAATGTTTTAAAGTAAGTTTTTTTATAATTTACATTACATTTTTGTGTTTACATGGTTATATAATCAACAAAGTACATAGATTTAGAAGATGCTAATTCATACTTGGTAATAATTATTTTTTATGTAATAAATTAGAATTGCAAATCATTCAACACATTTTCTTTGATTATTCTAACGTCGTGATTCGGAGGTGTATAAGCTCAAGGACAAGATATTATGATAATCCAAACACAATATTTCAAGACTAATTTTCTAACAAGTTTTTTTTTCCAAAATGGTCTATCATTAGTTACCTGATTTGATCAACCATGACTTTTCTTATAAATACTCTTAACAAATTACTAAGTGGTTTTTTTTTGTTGGGGATTCCTCCTATCACTTTTGATTCAAACACTTTTTTTTTGAAACATATTTCAAGAATATAGAAATATATTCTTGAAATATGATTTAATTTTATACAAAATAATTTGGTCTCCTGGGTTCCAAGGGGATAAAGAAACTCTGAAAAGGGTGCAAAGAATATACCCGGATTATGAGGGCAGATTGCAGACTCTGGTTAACAGGAGAAAGAGGGGTGATATGATAGAAGGCTATAAACTTTTGAATGGGTGTTATAGCATTTCAACTGATGAAATTTTTCATTATATGGAAGGCGGGGAATGTGGAGAACACAGGAGCATCCATGGAAGTTAAGGTTGTTCACAGTCAAGAAATGGGTAAGAGCTATAATAAATTTAGTTTAATCCTTTATCCAAGTGTAAGCAAACAAAGTTTGCACCTGAAAATATCTTCAGGACTGAGGTAGGATAGTGCAACACCAGGCAACTCCGAGCAAAGGTGGACCAAGCTCTCATCACTCCTTGTCTCAATATCTCTCATAATGCAAAGCACATCTCCTTGCGGAGATGTATACTGCTATGCATTAAGGGAAAGGCCACTACTCAGACTGGTTTCAACCTTTATTGAGGTCTCGTCAGTGGGAGGCAGACCCAAATGTGGAGATACTAGGGCAGAAGCAATAGGAGAGGTCATATTTACCTATAGGAGTTGCCAACAGGTGTACCACCTTATTATTGAATTCCTCTGGATTTAGAGAAAGATGTTGGAAGTTTATTTTTCACTTGGTTAGACTATAATAAATTTAGTTTAATCCTTTATCCAAGTGTCCTTTATCCTTTATCCCACTGACGAGACCTCAATAAAGGTTAAAACCGGTCTGGGTAGTGGCCCTTCCCTTAATGCATAGCAGTAAACATGTCTGCAGGGAGATGTGCTTTGCATTATGGGAGATACTGAGACAAGGAGTGATGAAAGCTTGGTCCACCTTACCTCAGTCCTGAAGATATTTTCAGGCGCAAGCTTTGTTTACTTACACTTGGATAAAGGATTAAACTAAATTTATTACAGTCTAACCAAGTGAAAAATAAACTTCCAACATCTTTCTCTAAATAATCCAGAGTAATTCAATAAGGTGGTACACACCTGTTGGTAACTCCTATAGATAAATATGACCTCTCCTATTGCTTCTACCTTAGTATCTCCACGTTTGGGTCTGCCTCCCACTGAAGAGACCTCATTAAAGGTTGAAACCGGTCTGGGTAGTGGCCCTTCCTTTAATGCATAGCAGTATACATGTCTGCAAGGAGATGTGCTTTGCATTATGGGAGATACTGAGACAAGGAGTGATGGGATCTTGGTCCACCTTTGCTCAGAGTTGCCTGGTGTTGTACTACCTTACCTCAGTCCTGAAGATATTTTCAGGTGCAAACTTTGTTTGCTTACACTTGGATAAAGGATTAAACTAAATTTATTATAGTCCAACCAAGTGAAAAATAAGCTTCCAACATCCGGTAAGAGCTAGGTTTTTCTCCGAGAGCAGTGAGCGAGTGGAATAATTTGCCCTTAGGGGTAGTGAGTGTATCTAGTGTAAATGAATTTAAGGGAAGGTATTATAGCTGGTTTGGGAGATTTATAGCCTCCCTTGATGGGTCCCTGACTCCCCAGGGGCCTGAGATGATGATAACAACAAAAACAACATTAACGAAACAAATGAATGGTCATCTCCTAATTCAGTGCTTCATGATCATGAGGTACTGACTTACGAGATGACCAATTAGGAAGTAATTATGGTTGTGAAGTAATTCACGTTGAACCATAAATATAATTACAGAAAGTTCTAAAGTCAATCAACATGAATATTTCAATTGTTTAGCATATCTTCATTAATTTCTGGTGTGGAGACCATGTTTCTAAACAGAAACAGATTTTATTAAAATCAATACCACACAACAAGTTTTATAAGTCACTAGACTTACATTATCAGGCATATACAATCTGCATTAAAAAAAAAAAAAAAAAAAGACTAGAAAAAATTAATTACACATAAACGCTATAAGAACTTCAAACTAGTACATATAAACAGAGTGAAAAAACCCACTGGATTAACTAAATGTGCAAATGCTCAAACTTTGTCAGTAACATTCTTGACATTTATGGACAAATAAACAGTATTTCAAAAATGCAGTGTTGTTACCGTACATCAAGAACATTACAAAGCTGTAGCATTACATTGTAACATCTCAGTTTTCAACAATGCCATCATTCTATATATGCTTTTTGCCACTACTGAATAAGATCTGTATATGATCCTGTTATTCTTTACTCCTAGGTCAGAGCTCTTCACAAATAGCAAATTTCAGCTCATCTGCAAAATGGCATCTTTCAGAAGATCAAACAGGTGGTAGCCAAAGGGTAGAGAATATGGGTAGGATAGGGAAGATCAGTCCAGCCAAATATTGTAATGGCATCTCTTGTGTGTAAGGTGATGCAGGGGAGGACCCCATTCAAGTTTCTAGTGAGTTAACTCCATGGATGCATTATTTCCAATTTCTGCAATGTCTCCACAATACAATTCTGAACTTCAGTTCATGGTACCTCTCTCCAAAATGCCCACAAGCCAAGATCCCATTTTTCTATCACAATATGGCTGCTAAGCCTTTACTCAATGGAAACTATCTTTTGAATTTCTTCTTGCACAGTGATTGAGATGATGCATTCCATGGATGGGCTATTTCTTCATTCCAGGGCCATAATGGTGAACTAGTGTTGTATTACCTGTAACTATGACTGGAAATCCCTCCTCCTCATTCTCCTAGCTCTAGAGAAATTCCATTATAACTTTCTGGTCTTCTTTATAATTGCTGTTCAGCAAAATTTATTCAGAACCAACTGTGAACAAAATTTGTTGTGGCTGAACCCATTAATGATGGTCAACACCACTGGTTTTCCGATACCGACTGGGTTGCACAATTCACAGGTTGTGAATTGTGCAACACAGTTTGCATCAAGGTTAGTCTCTGTTTGCACTAAAAAACGAAAATTAAAGGGATTAAAGAAAAAAATATTTATTGGTATTTTTACTTCAATAGTTTGTATCAAGGTTAGTCTCTGACCGTAGGTTCACTGCTCTCAGTGCTTTACCCAACATCTGTTCTTGTCTCCATGTACATTTTTCAGAGAGATATGATTTTCTATTGGACTAGCATCCTCTGCAGTAAGGAATTCAAATCACTCTTTGCTTTATACATGCACCTATAACTGCTGCCATTTTGAACTACCCGGATGCTGCACTCGTGACCAATTGCAATGCCACTCACTACGAGGGAACTAGACATTATTGCTGTCCACTCAATGTGCAAAGTTTTTGGCCATAATCAAATTGAAAGAAAATATAGAAGACATTACTTTCACAATGCTCCTTGGGTATATATGTAGGGGGGAGGTATACACACACACACACACACACATTGCTTTTTTTTTTTTATCATCAAAAATAGGTGCTGGTACTCATTATTTGCTTGCACTAAAAACTGAAAATTAACGGGATATGAAAAAAACTAAAAAATTATTTACTGGTATTTTTACTTCATAGTGTGATAATGATATCGGAATAAGAACAAATTAAGTTGCTAACATGCAGTTTATTAAGCATAAATTTTAACAATAGACATATTAAAAAATGTATCTTATTAAATATTTAGTTTATTTACATGAAGTAAATAGGTAAAAATGACTGAATATTATAAATTTCTAAATGCACCGCATCTGATGTCCAAATCTGCATTACTGACAATAAAGGTGTCAGTACACAATGGCACAGTGTACCATTGCATATTTGGGATGTTGTCAGTGTACCACTGACAGCATCCCAAAAACAAGCACTGTATACGTGTGTGTGTGTGTGTGTGACATATCACATTTTTACCTGCAACATTCTTTCCCCTACTGCAGGTCAATTTTAATTATCATAGGATTCCATGCAAATGCTACTCTCAAAACTCACTGCATGCAATCTGAATTACTAAAAGGACAGACGAAATTAAATAGAGAAAAAATATTCATATTATATTAAACTGTACATAACCTCTACATGCTTCTGCTAGAGTTTTCAACTATTGACTTCTCTATTTGTGATGGAATGCTTATGAAAGATTTCATTATTTATAATCGCAAGAATATTACACAGCCAGTTCACTATAATTTTTCTTTTCCATAACTTAAAACTGGTTTGAACACAGTCTCATATACTGCTGATTTAGCATTTTGACAAATTTATCTTTATTCTGTATACATTTATGCAGCTCACTCCACACCACATCAACTTTCCTCATTCTGTTTATTTCCGTAATTAGTTTGCTATCTTCACTAAAAACTGTGCCTGAAAGTTTATGTTTTAAAGATTTCCCATTCAGAAGGCAGCTGATGTTTTTAACATTCCCTCATTTTCATACCAAATTTGTTACAGCAGCCATTCAAATTTAGTTATGGAATGTGCACACTTATACTGGATTTAATTATGATTATAACATCATCTGCATAAATTAAAGAGCTGATCAGGCTTAATGCTACATTCCTTCATAATGTGAAGGTAGCATGCACTACACCCTTGAATTTACATATCATCTTTCTATGCCTAATTCAATTCTAAATGCTGACTTACAATCAAATATAGACTATGTATTGCTCAACATATTGTCTCATTTATACCATTATAATTGTAGTCCTTTTCTCTTGACATCTTGTCATATGCCTTAAAATAAAAATCCTTGTTATATTAACATGATTTCTTCGCTATTTGTCTTAAAGTGAAAATATGGTCCTGACCCAGAGCACTTAATGGAGAAATTCTGCTGTAATTCTCACTGTTTTATTCCCCTTTTAATAAATAGGTACTGTGAGAGCTCTGTGCCAATCATTCTGAAACTCTACCTCGATGATTTATTCTTACTTTCAGGGTTACACGGTGATCAGCAATCATTATTATAAATAATTATGGAGACATTGCCATGTTAGAGAAAGTTTCATTAAAAGAAAAAGCGATGTTTCAACATTTATATCAAAGGCATCTTCAGGTATAGATATATACACACAGCATCACAACCTACACTGGTACATACTACTTTGATCAACTGCTGATCATAGCCTGACCTCTGGTGCAAATAAATAAAAAAACAAACAAAAAATGAAATTAAAATCCATAATTAGAAATTACATTAGTAAAACAACATCAGCAGTTACTAGTTTCCTACAGTCCTGTTATTTTAAGTTTTTTTGTTGTCTGAGAATTTACTGTATTGTTATCTAATCAAATCTTTCTTTTGGTATCCACCATGTGGGATTTCTTTTCTGGATGCTATGTGCTGTCAGTTTTGTTGAGGTTTATTTGGTTGCTAAGCATTTCACAGGCTTCCTTGAATTTACATTCTTATGTTGTTTTTTTTTTGTTGTTGTTTTTTGTTTTTCAATTTAAGGACTGGGCACCTTTCCAGTCAATCCAGCGGCATGCTTCAAGTGCATGGTCATAAAGATGTGCTTTTCTGTAACGCAGGTACTTAATGTGTTATGATCTTCTTTCCATTTTAGGACTATACAACCTGTTTCACCTATTTAAGGTAAGTAACAGGTGCAATGGATGTTGTATACACTTGGGTAAACAAGGGAAGAAAGGAGATCTTTAGAATAGCTGAGATTTTTTTCATTTTCAGTGGTGGTTTAAACATGATCTTAATGTTGTATTTTTGCAGTATGTTGTCTATGGCCTTACTGTAATTTTTTATTATTTTATTTTTGGTTGTATTTTTGTGAAGGACTCTATGTATTGTTTTCTTGTTGTAGCCATTTTTTAAATAAAGATTTTGTTTACTACTTCAAAATCATTTTTCAGAATCTGCTCATCAAAGCAAATTGTCAGGGCTGTGGTTTTGAGTGTGCTAATAACATCTAGATATTCTGTATGGGGTGGCATCAGTCTTTGTGTATACACTGGCCAGTATGTGTGCATCTGTACTGCTTGTTTAGGTGGCTGAGGAAAGTAAAGCCTGGTGATCATAGGGCTAAATGGCAATTTTGTCAACATATCTTAGCCAAACTTTGGACAGGGAAAGATAGCTAGGTAATGAACTCATAGCGATCATCTTAATATTAACTTGTTAATTAGATTAGCATGACTTGAAAGTTTGTTTTATGTGAATAATAATAGCACTGCTAACTGTAAAAGCAACTACACCATGTTAGCAATATAGATGGTACTTGATGAAGTGTATCTATCTTTGAACTTTCATATAAACAATTAATTAATGCTGACAAAGCATTTTTGTTAAATAATAAAAAAAAAAAAAAGAGTGGCTAACTAACCAGTAATGTACTTGGAAAAAACAGTTTCCACTAATTCCTTTATAGCATACCATATACCACAGTGGAATACTGCTATGGTGTCAAAATGTCAGAAATATTTAAATGGTACAGTAATTTACCATTTATGTAACTTTCAATTAACCAGCCCTTGCATGTCAACCAGCTTCTGGTAATTATACGACCCTTGAATTATCAGAACATCAAATTCCTTCCTTGATGTGGTCAGATAAATGGGAGATTATTGTAATCGGAATTGTTTGGTAATTCTGTTTCCTGAATGAAAGCTAGTTTCTGAAGATTTGAAAATTCTAGAACTGCCGATAAACCCAATTCTGAATAAACAGAAAAGCCATTAAAAGTAAGACTATGTTACAGGAAAAGTACAAGAATAAACTTATGTCAAAATTATTTCAACACAGCAATGAAACAAAATCAAAAAAATACACGATGAGAGTAAGAGAATATCTTGAGCCTGTTAAAAAGATAATTTTTAGGCAAAAATAAAAATTTTAAAATACAACTTTTGCAGTAAGGCTATTTAGAATATATTCTAAGTTACAGATTACAATATACATCTCAAAACAGCTGCAAATGAACTACTATAAGCATGTTTTAAGTGGAATGGCCATAGAGAAATCTAGTTTTAATTTAAACCTGTGTATAGATATTGAGCATTTTAAAATCTTATTCTAAGCACTAACTAATATTCCTATATTTGTATTTAAACAGAATCAGTAACTAGGCATAGTGGTTTTGTCCATTACATATAATGAGCAAAAACTATTATGCTTAGTTATAAAACCATACATATATAACATACATATAGCATAAAATAATCAATGAGTCTGAAAATGCTTTAAATACTATGGAAAAAGAAACAGAAGGGCTGAAAGGACACTCACCTTTGGTCTTCTTAAACAGTGAAGCCAAGAAAAAAAGGGATAAACATTCTTCTAGGGCTTTTAAAAAATTTACATATATTTATAAAGTGAGACTAGTGTATGTTAGTTAAATCAAATTAGCCTTTAATGTGTTTTGAAAACATTTCAATGCCCAACCCTTCTGCCAACTTTCAAGTAATCCTTTCAGCCCTTTTGTCAAAATTCCACTAGCGTTCATGAGATCATTGGCCATCCCAAAAGAAAAAGATCAAACAATTCAACATAGCAATTTAGTGTCATAAAAAGTCAGGTCACAAGAATTAAATTTGAATTTGGAGCAGGGATGAAAGGATGTGACCAGAGGGATTGGGCATGAAGAGCCATTTAATAATGAGAACCAGACACAGTTTGAAACATGTCATCATCTTTATTACAACAGAGGGTATTACCTCTCAGTGTAAAAAAATGAAAATAACAGTGACCATTATTGGACTATAAAAATGACAAGATCAGGTGATTATATAATATACATGAGGTGGCTAACATGGTCACATGACCCTTTCATTTCTGCTTAGCAAGCAGTGAGAAAACAGCACCTTTTTTGCTTGCTTCAAATGACTTTTTTTCATTAAGGGATGACACTTTTTTTTTTTTTTTTTTTTGGGAATAAAAATCAATCACATCAAGAAGTCAATTCAAGAATATGTCTTGCACTCTTGCCTTGGAATGTTAATGAGAAACAACATTCTATTCTAAATGTATTTGCATATATGCAATTTTAAAAAGAACACATTACTAACATATATATAAAACTTTCAAAATACTGTATATATCAAAAACTATGCAAAATGGTCAGAAATAGTTCCCTTTATTCAGTAAAAGAGCTGTTTCTTATTTCTAGATTTGAAGTAAGCCAATAAAATTAGAGAACATAGCTTTAATAAAATAATTTTCTATTCTGAGACACTTGAGCAAAAATAACATTTTAGTAATGATTAAATCTGAAATAAATACAATACTTAAAAACTATGTGCCCTTAAGCTAAATCTGCTGCTCACAATTGTTGAATTAACCATTAGTATATACACAGAAAAACCTGTGCAGGCAGAGTGGGACATATCCTGGAATTATGTCATTTCCAGTAGAGAGTTACTACATAAGGCTGGAAGCAGTCCATTACTAGCAGTCCAGGTCAGGATTCTAATCCATGAAAGTCAGTGAAGTCCTTGGAATTCACCATCAATTCTACAGAGGCTCAATAATATTTTCTTATCAGTCAATAGTGCTCTTAACAAGCCTGATGGTTAGGCTCTCGCACGCACAAGAGAATATGTGCTTACAAACTTGTACAGAGCATTTAGAAAAAGATGTATATGCCAGGTATTTTCTTCATAGCAAATTTGAACTAAACAAAATAATTGTATATAACAGTGAAAGGTTATGGAAGAAGGAAAACTTTCTTATTTAATAAACAGTGGTAATAGCAATTTTTGCTTATATAATTAAAAAAAAAAAGCCAAAATTTATTTTAACAGTAATTTATAATATGCATGCATATGCAAAAATGGACAACTGTTACCAGATAATTATATTCTTGACATTGCAACATATGTCAATGAATATGACATAAGTGAGTTTGCTTTAAACTGCATTCTATACACAATTCAGAATACTGAGTGTATATAAGCAGGTTATGAGTTCTGTGTAGGACATATCATTTATCTATTAACTCAGATTTATAATATTCAAAATATCCAAGCTACAGAACTTATTCATGAACAAATCAAAATCTGGTAACAAATCTCATTAACATATTTTAAGGGTGTTACAGCAAAATAAGTTAACACTAAATAATCATAAAAAATTCCTCTGTTAGACAAATTTCCAGCAAATGTGTACATACTGACTATTATTTACAAATCAAAATATAATCATTTTATTCTGGTCTCAAATGGGAATAGTATAGATATTAGAGGAGCCAATGAACCGATCTGGAAGACTTTGAATAACTAAAAATTTCTGCAAATGGATCCTCTGTGGGAAATGGCATACCTTGGTTCATCCAAGGTTTTAATTCATGTCAGAGCAAGTGTATCCGGGAGTGGAATTATGCTCTAGCCACTGATCATGTCAAGTTTCAGCAGGCCTCAGGTGCCACCAGTTACACATAAGGTATTAAAAGCATAACAGGGGGAAAAAAAAGAGAGAAAATAGTTTTTTCTTCTTTAAATCTGCACTTATTTCATGTTAAAACCAATTTAACATGAATATTTTTGTAACACTTGACAATAATAAAGTATTGCTTGCAAAATTAAATCAATTATGCAGTAAGCTAAATTATTTCAGCTAAACAACACACAGCTACAATTTTCACGTTCTAAAATTATATCATCTTATTCCAGACAGAAGCTATGGCTTTAGGTGTCAATGCTACAAGGAGACTGCAATACAAAAGACTTTTAAAAATTCTAATCATTTTTGACTGGTGCATTTCAAAAATGAGAGAAAGAGAGAGAGAGACAGAGAAAGAACAAAATGTGAGGGCTAAAGACAATCACAACACAACCTTTCACTTGTAAACATTTAGGACATGTTCCAGTTTTGAGACCACCACAGCTTATAGTTAGCTGAATGGCAGTTAGCCATTGCAAAGGCCTTAGAGGTCAAAACTTTGGTGGATTTTTATGGTTCAGATGTTTTAGTTCCTGTTCATAGCCCCTCTTCCCCCACCTCTATCTCTCCCCCTCGGAAACCCAGCAGAATTTGTTCTTTGAGATGCACTTGAATTATATCCTCCCCGTTTGTTTGTATTTCCCATGTAGTCATTGAGAGCAGCAGGATGAGTACCAGTATTATTGGTATAACGTGAATCTCCACCTGGTCCCCATCTTCGTCCTGGGCCTAGTCCTGGACCTCCACCTCTTCCTCTCCCTCGTGGTGGGCCACCATGCCCTCGTCCTCGAATATTCTCAACATCTGAGTTGTAGTTTCGCTCTGGTCCACGTCTTGATATCGGTAAACTTGGTAAAGAGCCCATTTGACTTCGAAGCTGTTGATCAATTTCCATTTTTTCTTGTCGCAATTTCTCTACTTCCTGAAAAAGGGAAAAAAAAAACTATCACTATAATGGCATTTAAAAGGGGAAAGGATATAAAAATTTAATGTTAACTAAAGTAGAGCAGTTCCATTTCTTTGCAAATGTGGAGCCCGATATTATGGGATGCTTAAGGCTCAAAGCTATAATACTGAGAGGAGACTCCCCCCACATAGCTTTTAAGGGAATGCGAAGCACCGACTAGCGCTTCTGACCTAATGCCCAATCCTCACCTTCTTGTGATGCACTATGTTAGGTACCTACCTGGATACTGAACGAATGGGAATGGGCTGGCAATTTGGGATTTAGCTGGCCAAATTGTATTCTTAATGACTTGAACCATAATGTAAAATGATGGTACAAAGAAGGAGTAGCTACAGTAGTCAACACTAAATACGAGGCTAATCTTCTTGAATGGCAGGCAAAATCAAGTAGAGTGATGTAGGCAAATATCAGAATAGGAAACTGGACAATGAGACTTATTTAAGCCAGTGATCCCACAGAAGGTTCTACTAATGCAGAAGTTCATAATGTTTAATGGAATATTTACAGCACTGGGAGAGGATTAAAACTAATTTTAACACGTTCGCTGTCACGCTACTTCGGCATAGTCAGTTCCCATAATCTCGTTTCCGGCGGTAAGCGTCATACGAGCATACTCGTAGCTGGCTTGTGCAGAGCATATACCATCTATGAGTATACACAGTTTTGCTGCTAGCTCCACAAGCCAAGCATTTTCACTTCTTCAAGGTCAGTACGGTAATCTCGTTGCCGGCAGTAAGCGTCATACGAGTATACTCATAGTTGGCAGCAAACGTGTTAATGCTTCCAATATTTCGTCTCAGTCACTGAGACAACTTCAGGGATTACAAATAACTTTTGTAACAACATGCTCAAATACAACACAATACTAAGTGAAACACATGTGTGACTCTATAAAGTCCTATCAAGGTGGTGCACAATCTATGGGCATTTATAGGTGGCTTAGGATAAAGTGGGATCTATGATAATTAATGTTTCCCAAATTTTGTGAAGTTTCATGCAACCGTATTTATTTAAATCTGATTGATTTCTGTGTGCTGCCGCAGATACTAAAAACAGACTTACTTTTTTGAATTTGAGCATGGTGGTTTTTCTCTGGAGATCCTGTGGATGTATCCAAAAGATGATCTGCAAGGTCAGATTGACCATAGTAGAAGAACACAAATCATACATCTGCAATCATGACTATCGTCAATCTGGCCTCGCAGATCATGTTTTGGATACATCCCACAGGATCTCTAGAGAAAAACTACCATGCTCCATCATAGTAAATTCAAAAAAGAAAGACTGTTTTTAGAATCTGCAGCGGCACTCAGAAATCAACTGAATTTAAATAAATACAATTGCATAAAACTTCCCAAAATTTGGGAAACATTAATTGTCAAAGATCCCACTTTACATCCTAGGCCACCTATAAATGCCCATAGAGGATGCACCACCTAGATAGGACTTTAGTCATTAACTTGTTTTACTTAGTATTGGGTTGTATTTGAGTGTGTCTTTACAAAAGTTATTTGTAATCCCTGAAGATGTCTCAGTGACTGAGACAAAATACTGGAAGAATTAAAAATTACTTTTAATCCTTTTCCAGTGCTGTAAATATTCCACTAAACCTCCAACATGATGTCCTCACAGCACTTCAGCCTCAACACACATAAGGTAGAAGTGGAGGAATTTCTTTAAAGACTTGGAGAAAGCAAATGACACAAGGAAAAAGGAAAAGTTGGTCCTTGTTGGGGATCTAAATAGCAGAGTAGGAAATGATTATCAGACATTCAGAAATATTTTGGAAAAATTTAGAGAAAAAAGCAAAGCTAATAATAATGGCAAATGTATATTGGATTTCTGCTCAGGACACAGACTGTTTATTACTACCAAAATATTCCAACATAAAAATGTGCATAAATTCATCACATGGAGAGAAGAGGCAAGGAATAAGAAAACTCTCGATGACTACGTTATTGTTAACTGTGACGTTTTCTCACCTGTGCAGTACACTAGAGTGATCACTATTTAGTCTTGAGCAGGATAAAACTGAATTTCATATTGAAAAGAAGAACATGTAAGAAAGTTTTAAAGCAAATAAAAGTTGAACAGCTCTTATATGTGAACTGTAGACTAAATACACAAACATTATTCAAGAAAAAGTGAAAGAGTTGGAGAAAAGGAACCAAACCTTGGAGATTCATTGGCAAGCCCTAAATGAAACATTGACTGATTCAACCAGAGAGACATGTGGTGAGGTTATCTGCAAGGATAAAAAAAAAGCAGAACTCCATGGTGGACACAGGAAGAGGCAGTGAAAGATAAAAGAAAGCATATCGAAAGTTACAGCGAATAAGACAGCTTGTGCATTTACAGAATACAGAAACAAATATAAGAAAGCTAAACACTGTAAAACTAGATAAACAAAAATCATGGAAAGACTTTGGTAAGAACATAGAAAATAAATATCAAGAAGGTGGCAAAATATTCCAGAGATTGTAGAAAAAGTGCTCTAAAAGGAATTAGAGATGATAAAGGTGACATGAAAACTGGAGAAAAAGATATCCTTGATGTATGAAGTAATTACAGGTAACCCTCGTATAACGCAGATGTTAGGTTCTACAAAAATGCCGTGTTATATGAATCATGTTATGCGAGAACCAGATCACATAGAAAAAGTAGGGTTAGGTTCCGAAATCGTTTTTTTTTTAAAGATTATATAAACAATGACATATCCAACAAAAAAATATTTTTATTTAATTCAGGTAAGTTAAGAAAACATAAACTATGAAAAACAAATACATAGTATAAAATTATAAAAAATTATAAATTGTACGTAAACTTCATTGCATATAATGTATCAATGTATTAGGCAAAATAAAATAAAGTGCATATTTTAATCATCATCACTGTCTTCAAAACTAACATTTCGTAGATGTTCTTTATTTACGAGTGGCTGAACATCTAATTGCTAATAAATTTAACAGAGTATGATACATACTAGTTTTTTCTTGGTAAGTAATCAATTTTTGACCCGGCGTATAAGTCGACCTAAAAAATTTAGTACTTTTTTTCAATGCTGAAAAGACGACTTATACGCCGTAATATACGGTAAGTTCATAATACGGAGCTAAACAAATATCCAATTGCCTCGTGAATTTTCCGGATAGCTCCATTGACGGATCATTATCCGTAAAATAACTTCCTAACTTTTTTGCCAAGTCCAATCCTTCTGTTAATTTCTTTAAACTGAATTCTTTCATGGATTCATCACAATCAGAATCTTCGGCAGAACTTTCCCTGCCAGTTGGTTCGACGTCATCTATTAATTGTACCAGTTTCTTCTCATTTAAATCTATTTCCACATTAATTAATTCACTATTGAAGAGATTGGTGCACTTATGAAGAAGTTCGAAGGTTGAGTCTCATGTGCTGATCGAAATCGAATGTATCTTCAGTCTTGTTCAATTGTTACCTTGGCAGTTTACAGTAGGTGGATTTATCCCTATTAACAAACACGCATATCGCAAAAGTGCTCCAAGTGTCAATTACTATAATTTTTTTTTTTTAACATAAAAAAAAGCATTACATATTGTATGTAACTCACCAAAAAATAAAGTGCTCAGCTTGAAATTAACACACGATTTTTAATGTGCTTTCCTGGCAGAAAACGAAGACAATTATCAACAATAAACACTTTATATGATAAACAACTGATGTACGTGCATGCTAAAGGGTATTTTCCCAATATAAATTCGCTACTTATAACTACATGCGTGAAACGGGCAGACTCAAATTTAACGAAGACAAAATTAGATTTTTAAGTCGTGCGTTGAAAAATATATGAAAAGATAAAAGGTTACTACACTTTGTAGACCGTCTTATATTGAAACCACATTTTATAAGTACCACGTCATATGAGGGTTACCTGTACTTTGAAAGATTGCTAAATGAAACAAGCAGTGACAGCACATGATAAAAAAAAAAAAAAACATTCAACACACATGCAATCAGGAATACATATCCATACGTGTAGAAAAAGCCACCAAAAGCCTGAAATGTGGAAAGGCAGTGAGAGCAGATGATATTCGACCAGAAATGCAGAAGTATGGAGATTTCAGTGGCTGCACTGCATAGTTCAGAAGGCATGGACAGACGGACAAATTCCTGATGAAGTAGAGCTCTCATAGTACCCATATATAAAAAAGGAAATAAAACTGAATGTGAGAATTACATAGGTATTTCCATACTGAGTGTTCCTGGTAAGATTTATGCAAGTATACTTGAGAAATAGTTGAGAAGGATCATGAAAGAGAAGATTGGTGAAGAACAAGCTGGATTCAGGCCAAATAAAGGCTGTCAGGATTTTCACTTTACAATAAATAGTTGAGAAATCACGGGAATATAACAAAGATCTGTATTCAAGTTTTGTAGACCTGCAAAAGTCATATCACAAGGTGTCAAGAGGAAAGCTATTCAAAATGCTATAGTTGTATAGCGTCAGTAGGGCATTATATCAAGCAATACTTAGTCTTTATTTGAGATGAAAGTGAGCAGTTAGAATTGAAGAAAGTACAGGAAGATGGTTTGATGTTAAATCTGGTGTGAGAGTTTTACATTATGAAGGAAAGTGGTATTAAACCTGATATCAAAATCGCAGATGTTAATCTCAGCTCTTTATGCAGATGATGTTATACTTTTAAATAAATCCATTACAAGTCTACAAGATTCCCTGACTAAATTGAATAACTGTTGAATAGATATGGTAGGAAAATCATCAATAACAAGACAAAGACAATGAAAATAGGCAAAAACTTTGAAAATATCAACTGCATTGTGAATGGAGAACCTATAGAACAAATAAAACATTTCAGCTACTTAGGCACGATTTTTAGTGAAGATGGTAAATTAAAAATAAACAACAGAATCAACAACGTCAGTATGGTATGAAGTTCAACTGAGTAAATTTATATGGAGTAAGAGAGAAATTAGTCAAAACACTAAATTCAATGCATACAAGACAGCATTCAAACCAATTTTAACTTATGGATCTGAGAGCTGGATTTGAAATAAAACGCTTTGTTAAAAAAAACCAAGCAATTTTAAACCTGGTTTTATTCCATTTCCCAAGTAAGCAAACAGACACACAGTCAAGTTTGCGCCTGCAAGTGATGCAAGTCTAGCTGATCCTACAGGTAGTGCAAGACCAAGGCAACTTGTGGTAAAGGTGGCATTTTTTTAACATTTTTTAACATTTATTATACCGAAGGTAAAATACTTTCTATATAAAACACTTTACCAAAGACTAAAAACCACAGATACGAGAGTTCTGAGAAAGATTATGGGCATGAACAGATGGCATCAATGACAATATCATATAATAAAAACGAGGATATTAGGAAAGAACTTGACATTGTCAGCATCCAGGAATGCGTTAGCAGAGCTAATCTCAGGTGGTATGGTCACTTAAACAGAACAGGAGACGAAAGATTAGCAAAACAAGTGTTCTCTGTCAAGTTGGCAGGAAAAAGACCCGGAGGAAGACCCCAAGATATAGGCAGATTAATACAGTAAAAAGTGCCTTAGAAGACAGAAATATAGCACCTGATGATGTTAGAGTCTTGACAAGTAACAGATTGATTTGGAGGAAAATTGTTGATAGGAAATTAGTAATGATGTAAGTTTTTCATGTAGTACTATCATAACATCCTGTACACCTGGTGAGGATACATGTCAGGAATTTGATACTGATGCGATATATAATCTACTTCAAACACACACATATATTAATAACCTGGTCACCACTACCCCATGCAATGTTATTTCATTATAGCACTCGTCTGCAAAGGCTCAGTAAAATGACAATCCCCCAATTTTACATAATTCCTGGAATTCTGTGACAATAGTGACTATACTCTTAGTAATTCAATACATACAGTAATGTTTGAATTGATGAAAAAGTCATTTCTTTTTTTGAACCATGATGCCAAAAAATTAGTGAAAGTGAAAGTATATATAATCAAAGATGCAAAGAAAAGCAGCTCCCTGGATATAAAATTGCAACTGTTAAGGTGATTGTCAAGTTGATATAGGTGCTTCCTTAAACTCAGCAACATATATCATAAGAACAACTGTGTGAAATGCAGACAAAATAAGATCTGCAACTATGACCTCAAAATTTTCAGTAACAAAGGAAACCCATTCAAGAAGGCATATTCTTGAAGAAATGAATGAATGATCAAATATCCTTAATTAATAATAGTGGAAAAGGCAAGACACATCGTTAAACACAATTACCCAGATAATGAGCAGAGCTTTGACGTTAGTTGAGGTGTTAATCAATATATTGCTACCAAAATCTCCTTCATGGGCAAAACATGAAATGACAATCGACCCTTCATCTAAAATGCAAACTATACATACATTATATGATTTTATATTAAAGAAAAAATGAAAGAGTTTGAGAACAGGAACCAAACCTTGGAGATTCATTGGCAAGTCCTAAATGACACATTGATTGATTCAACCAGAGAGACATGTGGTGAGGTTATCTGCAAGGATAAAAAAAAATCAGAATTCCATGGTGGACACAGGAAGTTAAAGAGGCAGTGAAAGAAAAAAAGAAAGCATATAGAAAGTTCCACCAAATAAGACAGCTTGTGCATTTACAGAATACAGAGACAAATGTAAGAAAGCAATATTATAACTATATTATATATAATTATAATATTGGTGAATAAAATGATCCAGTTCGAAACTAACTACCAAGAATATATCCAGAGCATTAACCTGTGTATATAAAGTTGATCATTTTATTATCTGGTGTATACTTTTATTACAAAATTTTGTGTGCCAAGAAACACCAGTATTAATTCTTACATTCCACTGAAGTAACCAACAATAAGGTATGTATTTTCAAATTGTGCCAAATAGTAAGTTAAATATAAGTTGTTATAACTAAACCACAGGATCTTCTTTGGTTATGTACTGCATAGATTTGCTTGCACAATAAACACCAGGTTTTAACTTGCATACATTTTATTTATTTATTTATATATTACTTGATGTATTTCCTCTATATGTTTTGCTGCTGACACACTGGCTAACAGCACATTCAGGAAATTTCTAACATAAGTAAAATATAAAAATAAAATAAAATAAACATTTGGAAAGACTGAATGGGATTATATTGATCAAGTGCATATAATAAACAACTATGTTATACCAACTAGTTTTTTGGTGAAACTAGTTGGTATAACATAGTTTATTATATGCACTTGATTAATATAATCCCATTAAAAGTCTTTCCAGAGCTTTTTGGTCAAGAAAATTAAACATTTTCCAACAGCAGTTAAAATCTGTAAGTTGAAAAGATTGGAATGATAGTTCAATCACAAGTATCATTAGGCATGTTATGTGCAGTCTCTACACCTGTGTAAACTCCGTATGTGACTGCTGGTGGTGTAGGAGAGGTCTTTAATGTTATGCATGTTAATTAATGACTTCCAGATGGCGTGAAGGATCATTCCTTGAACAATCTGTTGAAGTTATTCTCTTCTAAGTGGGGCATGGAGGATATGCAGTATGTCTGCTTTTTTCTTCCCTGTTGTTTTCAATGTCACCTATATATAATATATTCTTTGTTGTGGATTTCAAACCTTGTCCTAGAAGCAAAAAAAAAAAAAAAAAAAAAAAAAAAAAGAAAGAAAAATTATCATTCCTTGACATTCTTGTCAACAAAAACATCACTGGAGGATTATCATTAGAAGTCTATAGGAAAGAAACCCACACAGACTCATTCCATCACCTCAACAAAAATTAGGTATAATCAAAACATTTAAAAATAGAGCTTCTTTAAACATACTAAAAAAAAAAAAAAAAACAATGAAATCAAACAAAAACAAGAAGTTCCAATCTTATTTAATCAGTTCCTCCAGGGATACTCAAAAAAAGGTACCAAAGAATCATTTTTTCTGACGAACCATCCTGTGATAACTCAGAAATTAATCACAAAGGCATGGTATCCATTCCATACATTGGTAATACACATCAAGAAAAGAACCAAAATATTAAAAGGCAATCAACATCAAAGTCTTCAACACCTTACAAAGTTTCTATGCTCCCCTAAAACACAAAGTTCCATTTTATAAATGTTGTATACAAGATTCTCTGTCCTTGTGGAAAGATACACATAGGTCATAATGGAGAAGTTCTGAAATCTGCAACAAAGCACTTATAGGCAATGTTGAAAAACAAAAGGGAAGAAAAAAAGCAAACTTGTAATGTACATTCTCAAAGAATACCGCACGGTAAATTGGTATGCATCCTCTACATCCTCCATGCTTAGAAGAGAATTACTTCAATATACTGTTCAAGGAGTCTCCCAAGATCATTTGCTCAAAAGGTATACACTAAATAGAAATCAAGAAATGATACTTCACGATATCACTAACGTGAATAACGATATCATGAAGTCATGAGCATATGAAACATTAAAGAGCTCTCCTATGCTAGCAATCACATACAAAGTTTACACAACAATATAGAGACCGGACGTAACATGCCTAATGATATTCATGATTAAACTATCATTCCAGTCTTTTTAACTTATAGGTATTACCTACTGTTTGAAAACGTTATTTATTTTTGTTGGTTTTTACTTAAGCAACCTTCTGAAGCTGTTAGTAAAACATGTATAAGAAATATATCTAGTATAAAAATAAATGTACACGAGTAAAAACCAGGTATTTACCATTGGCGCTATTTTTGTAATATGGCAGCTAACCCCCCCCCCCCCCCAATTCAATCCACCTCATTTCACCCTTTTAACAAAATGTTACATTTAAAAAAAAGATCAGTACCAACAACACGGCTTAATAAGGGCGCTTGTTCAGCTATGTTGTGGTAGGCCCCATCGCTACGCTAACAATTCCTGCTAGCAAAACAAGTGCGGAAAGAAGTTTTCCCAAGATTAAACAGATTAAAAATTATTTGCGAACAGCAATGACCCAAAAAAGATTGGTTGGTCTAGTGACTATATCGATAGAGGCAGATATAGCTTATAATTTAAATTTAGAAGAGCTTATTAACAGTTTTATTATGCAATATCCTCATATGGCAAATTTAATTAATTAATATTATTATGTAATCATTTTGCATGAATGTTTCTCTTGTAATAAAAAGAAAATAGCAATTGGAGATTTTCTTATATTTTTGTCTTATAATCCATCAGAATTATTTGCCTCAGGGTGCAACAATTAATCTGGCAACGGCCCTGAAAAAGATCTAACAGTTTAAGAAAAAACTGAAAATTTAAATTACATTTTTAAATTAATTTTTCAAACCTCATTTATTGAATGAGAAAAATGTGCAGGAGTGCTATGATTTACAAGGGTGGTCTGAAAAGTTCTTGGCCTAACAGTGAATTCATGATTTAAAATTTATAATTATAATTTCAAAAATACATTTATTCTAGTGATGCTCCAGAGCCATTATCCTGTCCCTGTAGTGGTTCTCAGTAAGATATGCAAAATACCCCTTTACAGCTGCAATCACGTCTTGATTCAAAGAAAAACGCTGACCAGCAAGGAAGAGTTTTAGTTTCGGGAAGAGATAGAAGTTAGAGGGAGCCAAATCTGGGGAATAGGATGGATGTTCCAACAATTCATAGTGCAGATCCCTTAATATTCCCATTCCCACAACACTTGTGTGGGTACGTGCACTGTCCTGATGAAAGATGATTTTTTTCCTTCTGCAAACCAGGTCTTTTCTCACAAATTTTTTCGTCTAGTCTGGTTAAAAAATCGGAATAATATTTCCAGGTTATTGTTTTATCATTTTGAAGATAATTAATAGACAAAATGCCTTTATCATTCCAAAACACAGATGCCGTGACCTTTCCTGCTGATGGAACCGACTTTTGTCTTCTTTGGCCCTGAACAACCAGCTTCTGTCCACTGTTTCGACTGCTATTTGGATTCTGGTGTGTAATGGTGAATCCAAGTCTCATCCATAGTAATAAATCAATGAACAAAATCAGTTTTATTCTTGTTAAAACACTCCAAGTACTGTTCAGAAATTTTCATGCGAGTGTGTTTTTGATCTGCTGTGAGCAAGCACGGCACCCATCTTGCTCAAAGCTTTTTCATTTGCAATTCTTCATGCAAAACATATCCTATACGTTCTTTTGAAATGCCTATAGTTCTCAGCAATTTCACTCACTAGTCATCCATTACCATATCATGCACTTGATCAATGATTTCTGATGTTATTACACTTTTTGGACATCCTTCACATGGATCATCTTCAAGGCTGGTATTACCATGTTTAAACTCAGCAGCCCATTTCTTAATTGTCGAAAACGAAGAGAAGAGTGCCCATAAACTTTTATGAACTTCTAATGAATTTCTTTTGGCATTAAACCTACTTTTACAAAAATTTTATAACCACTCGATTCTCAATTTTATCCATTTTAAGGATACAGACAACAATCTTGCTTCAGACAGCTGTATAATACCAACTACTTGATAGAATGGCCATTTCACATGGATGCGTATGACAGATGTACCAATTGAGAAAAAAAAATCTTGCCAATAGCGTTGTCATCTATGGTCGAGGGCAAGAACTTTTCAGACCACCCTTGTAGATTTGTATTAGTGACGGAAATCAATATTTGAATTTAGTTTCAACCAACAGAGAATATTGTGTACTAAGTCCCATTACAAAAAAAGTTTTTGTTAGAGACTTACCAAAAGAATTAACCAAAGAATAGTAAACAAATTTCATCGCCTGGCATAATACCACTAGTTTGTCTACTGGAAGCTTGAGGTGTTCCAATAATATGTTTTGATTGAAGATTAAAGCCCCAGTTTGCTGTTTCCTCACATTTTTCTGAGCATGCAAAATAAGTAAGGTTTTCAGAATTACCATATTTTTCCATGTATAAGACGATACCTTTATCTAAAATTTTTAGACCAAAAATTGGGGATCGTATTATACACGGGGGAGGGTAACCGGTTTAGAGGCCTGTGGTTGCTGTGGCAAAACTGCCAGTACCTTGTCTCTGCGAATAGGCTTCTGCCAATCACTAGCCTTTGTTAACTATGTTGATTGGCTTCATTAACAGCTGATTCTGAATAAACCAATCAGAACTCTCGAACTATTCATACATCCGCAACTCATTGGCAAGGTAAGTTAATGCATTAATAATATTTTGAGCACTAGCCCATAAAAATGTTCGAAAATAAAAAAAGAGGAAGAAAATGATGTGTCAGGAACTGAGAGCTTTGCATATTTCTTAGGATGTATCTTTAAAATATTACCTAATTAAATATACTTTGAATATTTAAAAAAAATATCAAATGTGTTCTTTTTTTATGTTTAAAATATTGATTTCTTAATTTTGGGGTTGAAAAAGTAGGATTCATCTTATACACTAAAAAATACGGTATATCAGAGATCACGAAGAGACTAATGTTTCTTCTTCTCAGAGGTCCAGCTTTAAAATGGTTATTCTGCAAACAGGCTGCAAGATAGTATACTGGATCAAACCTAGTGTTGATGGAAGGATTCCAAGTCAACTAGCAAATTAGCTTGTTTTTAATAGAGCCTGGAGAGAGTACAGTGGTGTGTGTGTGGACACTGTTGAGAGTGCAATTTACAGAGGATGTTTGAAATACATGGCTCACCAAGGAATTCATTACTGTATATTCCATGTATCTTCCACTTTTAACTCAACCAAAATAACCATGAAAAGCAAGGCAACAAGACTATATTATATGCAGGTGTATACTTTTCCTAACAGAAAACTCAAATTTCAGCTCTTCTTCAAGCACTATTCACCTCAGTTTTTTCAACTGCACTCTATGACTTTTCATTTCCAAGATGGTATTTGTACATATGATTATTCTAATGTATCACGTCTTCTCTACTTATAATCTCATATTTGTGATCTGCTCTGGCCAAAACTCTCTCAGTACCATTTCATCAAGTTTATTAGTTCTCTTTCCTAATGCCATTAACTAATCTGAAATGTTTTTGATTTTCTTCCTTTAAATGTGGATTTTCTAAAGTCTAACTTTCTGTTCATAACCCAACTGGCTACTATTTTTCAAATGCACATACTATGAATGTAGAAATGATGAGTCATCTACTCATCAGTGGTCTTAAACTGTTTCTATGACTACCAGAATATCAAGTAACTTTATCCATTATTCAAACATTATAGATCTCTTCATCGCTGATGACCCTACTGCCATTATACGAATACCAACTCATGATCTCCACAAATTCCACTCTCTTGGTTGGATTACTATTTTCAATCTTCGGATCTAAACATACGTAATGAACACATCACTGAAGCAATATGTACTGTTATGGAAACATTTATTTCCTATTCCTAAAATCTCATTCCTTATCAGTCTTTCTTCTTCAAGAAGTGCACCAAGAGATTAACTGAGCACGTTATTGTAACTACCTTTCAATGAAAACCACCATCTTCCTTCTGTTTATACCAAACCCACAATAAACTATATACAACAATCAACACATCCAAATGATCATGCTTTCTAATCTCTTGCTGCAACTTTTGTTCACTGATGCCCCAACCTCTTTTTACTCTGTGATGCATGATACAATGCATTATTACTAAAAGGAAATTTGGATATTTTATTCTAATTCTTGTATAGATGATCTTCGCAAATGCCATCCTATCATTCCTAACACATCAAGGGAGACATTTAATATCTGGTTTGATTTTGAAGGAGGGCCATAATCGCAAATGACATTATGTGCAGGTTATGCAGACGGTGTGGTGTGGAATTCGTGGACGTGTGGAATGAGTTTGATGGGCGAAAGGATTTATACAAGATGGATGGCCTGCATTTGAATGGACTTGGTGTGCGAAGACTGGAAAAAGTGTTGCTGAATGAAGTGAAAATGGATGTGCAGAACCATGGAAACTAGAACTACCAAGGATGGGGGGGGGAGTGGATATGCAGACATCAGTGAGACAGTTGAGTGTAAAAATGTATATAATATACCTGAGCCAGCACTAAGGACAAAAAATGGGAATGGGACATTTAGAATAACGCATCAAGATAGGGGTGGGACAAAGGGATCACTGCATTTCATGTATACTAATGCCAGGAGTATTAGGAACAAGAAGGAAGAATTTTTGGCCTTGATTGGCTCTTCCTGGACACAGGTTATTGGCATTAGTGAAACATGGCTGACGAAAGATGATATAGTTAGTGGGATAGAATGTGTAGGTTATAGCGTGTTTAGGAGGGACAGAGAGAATAAAATGGAGGAAGGGATGATATTGATGATAGCTGATGAACTGCAGCCAAGGAGAATTGAAGTTGTATTGCAGGATAGTGAAAGGAGCTAATTTGAGGCTATTTGGTGTGAGATTGAGACTGGCAGAATAAAATATACAGTTGGGTGTTGCTATAGACCAGGTGATGGAATAGATGGTGGAGATAGTATGCATAAACAAATTGATGAAATGAGTGGAAGGAGGGTAATTATTACGGGGGATTTTAATTATGGTGACATTGATTGGAAGGAGGAGAGGACACATGTGAGGAAGGAAATGGATTTTATTCAATTATTAAGGGATAACTATCTGAGACAGCGTGTAATTGAAAATACTAGGGGTGTGAGAGTGCTTGACCTGGTAATAGCATCTCACAATTTGACTAATGAATATGACCATGTTGCCACCTATTGGTGAGAGTGATTATAAGGTCTTGACCTGGATGGTGTCTAAATGTGTGGAGTTTTTGATTAAGACAGGGTATATGTGGAATTACCGTGCTGGCAAGTATGAGAAGCTTAGGTGATTGCTTGGATCGGTGCCATGGCATGTACAACTGCAAGGGCTGGACGTCGATAGAGCATGGGAAGTGGTCAAGGAGCATTTACATGAAGTTATGGCTGATTGTATACCTAGGGTCCAAATAGTAAAACAAGTAGGGGTTAAATTGATGAATAATACCATTAAGCTTGAGTTGCAAAAAAAGAAACAACTGTGGAGGGAATTTAAAGAAAGGGGTGACCTGCAGGCACACGAACAGTATAAAGTGCAGGCCAGAAGGGTAACGAGTGTGGTAAAAACAGCAAAAGCCGATTATGAAAGGAAACTAGCTATGCAAGCAAATGAGAATCCTAAACAGTTCTTTCAATATGCTGCAAGCAAGAAAAAAACTGTACATGGCAAAATGATTTTAAGGAATGACGATGGTAAGGAGGTCACTGAACCAGTCGATATAGTGGAGTTACTGAGCATGCACTTTGCAAAAGTATATCATCCAGGTGGTGACATTGAAAAAATGAAGGAGCCATTAGTTTATACGGGAATTGTGATGAATGAAGTGGAGGTGAATAGTCTATTACAGAACCTTAATGTGAATACATCTGTGGGATTGGATGGTATACCGGCACGGGTCTTGCGTGAAGCGGCTAAGGAATTATCAGTGCCCTTGACCATGTTGTTTAATCTGAGTCTCGGGTCTGGTTTAGTCCCGAAGGCGTGGAAAGAGGGGAAAATAGTTTCACTGCATAAAGGAGGATCCAAGACTATGGTTGCAAATTACCGACCGATCAGCATATCAGGAGTTGTTGGCAAGGTCTTGGAGAAAGTAGTCAAGAGAAAAATACAGGAATGGATTGATGAAAATGAGATACTGTACAGGGGACAGCATGGCTTTGTAAAGGGTAGATCATGCCTGAGTAACTTGCTCAAGTTTTATAACAAGGTGACGGCTGAACTGGATAAGGGAAATGGGTTTACAGTGATACTGCAGGACCTGGCAAAGACGTTAGACAGGATACCACGTGGAATTCTAATCCGTAAACTACAACATATGGGAATGGATATAGGGTTGGTGAGATGGATAGGTGGATGGTTGATGGAGAGATATCAAAGAGTGGTTTATTCAGGAGTGGAGTCCAAAAGACAGCCTGTGACTAGTGGGTGCCGCAGGGTTCTGTTCTTGGACCACTGCTGTTTAATCTGTTTATTAACGATATAGGGAAGGATCTAAGTGGAACAGTTCATTTGTTCGCTGATGATGCAAAGTTGGGGAGGGCGATAATGAATGCCGAAGAAGTCAAAGGCTTGCAGGATGACTTAGATAGATTGGAATTCTGGGCTAAGGAGAATGGATGTCAATTTAATGTAAGGTTATGCATTTTGGGGTGAAAAGATTAGCAGCACTATACCACATGGGTGGAACTGTACTCCAAGAGATTGATGAGGCCAGGAACTTGGGAGTGTTGGTGGATAGGGAGATGAAGTTTAGGGGGCACATTGCAAAAGTAGCTAAATCAGCTCATCAACTCACTTGGTTGTTGAAAAATACCTTAACGAGCAGAAACAAGCAAGTTATTGTACCTCTGTACCGAGCCTTGATAAGACCTCATCTTGACTACTGTGCCCAGATTTGGTCACCTCGGTTCCTTCTTGATGGGGAGGAGGTGGAGAGGATCCAGAGGCAAGTGACTAAGATGATAGCAGGTCTATGGAATGAACCATATGAGAACAGGTTGAAGATTTGTGGGTTGCAGAAACTAGTTGATAGGCGGAAAAGGGGAGATATGATTGAGACATTGAAATTGCTAAAAGGATTCTATAGGATTAATTCAGAGGATATTTTTGAGATCAGGACTGGTGGTGGGAGAACTAGGGGACACCCATGGAAGCTGGGCAAGAGCATGGTTAGCAGGGGTGTTAGAGCTGGGTTCTTTACTTTTAGAGTGGTAAATGAGTGGAATAAGCTGCCAGAGTCTGTTGTGGGTGCTATGACAGTGAGCGAGTTCAAGGCAAGGTATGATAGATACTGTGAGAATGGCGTATAGTTGTGTGGACATGATGTTTAGGGCCTCCCTCGATGAGTCTAAGGACTCCCTGGAGTAGCCCGAAAATAATAATAATAATAATAATTTTTTCCCTCTGAGAGTGAGAAGAATCTTGTCCAAACAGTCTACTGCCAGTCCCAATGGTGCTTTTCTCCAACTGTAATGAAGGTTAGTACCTACTTGACTCCTGTGTTACCTCCCTATTTTCTCTTTCCTATTTCATTGGCATCTATCCTGAAGTGGAAATTAGCCCATATTCAATATATTCCTGTGAAGGGCAACAATTTTTTGTTGTCCTTCTTAGGAATAAATTCATCAGATTAAAATAACAGTGAAAACTATTAATACTCAACTGCTATACTATGCTACATTGAAGTCGCTCAAGTAATAAATGATTATCAGTATGGATTCCACCACTGTTAATAAATGGGGTGGGAATCTACCTTCTTGCTGTTACCATCCTATGACACAAAGGCCTATTAAGTAAATTTCCATCTTGAAATTATGCAGGGATTCTGAAAAATAGGATGTTATAGAGGAGATACAAAGAAAAGGGGTGTCCCTCAGCAGGCCATAATGAATATAAGACACATGGGATAGGAAAGTGATGGGTGTAGTGAGGAAGGAGAAATTAGCATCTTGAAAGAGAATGGCAAAAGCAGTAAAGTAAAACTTTACAGTTATATTACTAATGGATGGAAGGATAAATATGGAAGACTGATCAGTTACTGGAGATGGAAGATGGACTACATCTGGAAAATGCAGTGGAAACGTTAATGTATTTCATGTGTGGTGGTGGTGGTGGGTGGAAGGTTAAGAGAAGTGTTGAATACCAATAGGAAAGAGGAATTCTAAGTGACCTAGATGTTAGTAAGGCTGTGGATATGGAAGTTTGTATGGCCTGTGAATGATGTTATAAATATCCTAATGGCCCTTGGCAGAAAAAAGGTTCAAGGAATGTACAAAACAGCTGGCAATATCCTTGATCTGGTTGTTCAAAAAGAGTCTGGCAACAGGAATAGTCTCAAAAGAGTGAGGGGAAAAAAAAGAAAAAAATAAGTGCCGTTACAAGAGGGAGGGGGGAAACTTGGGTTTGTTAAGTGAAGGTCTTACTTGAATAACTTGGGTACATTTTACACCCTCTGTCCAAAAAGAAACCGAACTTTTGATAGAAAATAAAACACAGGCCAATTATAATTATTCAAATAATTTATTTCAATCAATATACTCTTCCTCAGCTTCGATATAGCGCTTGGCACAGTCAATTCATTAAATTAGATTTTATATTGGTTTCTGGGATACTATTAAGGGTCGTGGTTACTGCCACTTGAACATTGGTGTCGTATTGCTTTCCTTTCATCAATAAATGAAGTCAGAGGAAAGAGAAAGAAGTCACAGGGTGCTAAATCAGGTGAATACAGTGAGTGATCCAACACACACAAACTTGTTTTTTGGTCAAAAACTGTCTCACAATGTTCGAAGGATGAGTTGGTGCATTATCATGCAAAAGTGACCAGCTGCCTGCATCACGATATTCATGCCTTACGCAACGAATTCTCGCTATCAATCGCTTCAAAACTTCAAGATAAAACTTACCACTGACCGTTTGGCCAAGCAGAACAAATTCTTTGTGGATAATGCCCTTGGAATCATAGAAACAAATCAACATTGTCTTTACTTTTGACTTCTCCACACAACTTTTTTTCAGATACCCCTCTTCTGGTGGTCTCCACTCGGACTCTGGTGCTTGTTTCGGGCTCATACTCAAAACACCACGTTTCATCACCAGTAATGATCGTTTCAAGAAAGTTTCAGTCCTACAAGCAGTTTTAATGAGGTCCTTGCAGTGTTCAATTCAATACATTTTTTGGTCGTCAGTCAACTTGTGGGGAACAAATCGTGAATTCAATTTACAAAGGCCCAAACTCTCAGTCAAAATGTTGTGCACAGTTGATTTTGGAATCTCCAATTCATCTTCGATTAATCTCACAGGTGATTTTCTTTGATGACATCATGCCCTTTTCGGATGTTAACTTTGCTCAGTCCAGTTTTTGGACAGCCCAGCTTTTCGTCGTCCTCAAGCATCTCACGACCACTTTGAAATTGCTTAAATCACTTGAGTACAGCATAAGTATTCATCACCATATGCTTTTTGAAGCATTTGATGCATTTCAGTAAAACTTTTACCAAGTTTAACACAATTGCAGCTCTCTGTTTGAAACTCATTTTCCGACCCTTCGTCAAAACACACTGTCACTCTTGCCACTATAACTTTGCTTCTAATGAAACAAATGTCATAAACAGTTGACACAACACTAATGAAGGTTGCCGTTTTCAACAACAAAAAGATACAACAGGTGGCGCCACTAGTTTCTTCTATTTTCAA
Source organism: Typopeltis vanoorti (assembly GCF_054136105.1). Lineage (NCBI taxonomy): Eukaryota > Metazoa > Arthropoda > Arachnida > Uropygi > Thelyphonidae > Typopeltis > Typopeltis vanoorti. The sequence goes on from NC_143572.1 coordinate 76,712,225, forward strand.
AAAGTTCTGTTTCTTTTTGGCCAGAGGGTGTATACTGTCCTCTGTCCAATTAGTATTGGACAGAGGAGATACTTAGTTATTTATCTGGATTTTGCCAAAGCATTTGATAGGTACATGATAAACTACTAAAATTGATCAAGATGGAATGGATAGGGATAACATGGTTAAAGGAATGGTTGACTGATAGGAACCAGCAAGTTCACTCATGTTGGGGACAGGAGTAAAAAATACTATTTAATTCTTCCAATATTTCATCTTTTGGATACAGTATACATACATTCATAGACATTCATATATACATACATTCATACACATAGATACATTCACGAACTTTCCAATTACCAACCCCTCTCAACAATATGGTACCATAAAGACCAAGAGCCTACAACCTTTGTTTCAATGAGGCCTCTCTTGTAACAGATTTCAACCATACACATCCATTCTATTTAAACGGCTACAGTTCCTACAGAATCAAAAGAATAATAATTTAAAAAGTCAATCCTTCTCCCAATCTACAACCTTCTCGAAAGTTTATTTTTCACTTGGTCAGATTATAATAAATTTAGTTTAATCCTTTATACAAGTGTGAGCAAACAAACTTTGCGCCTGAAAGTATTTTCAGGACTGGGGTAAAGTGGTACAACACCGGGCAACTCCTTGCAAAGGTGGAGCAAGCTACCAACAATACCAAGTATCCTCAGGACTGGGGTAAAGTGGTACAACACCAGGCAACTCCTTGCAAAGGTGGAGCAAGATACCAACACTCCTGTCTCAGTATCTCCTATAATGCAAAACACATCTCCTTGCAGATGTCTAATGTTATGCATTAAGGGAAGGGCCACTACCCAGACTAGTTTCGACCCTTATTGAGGTCTCCGGTGGGAGCCAGGCCCAAGTGGAGATACCAGGCAGAAGCATTAGCAAGGTCATCTCCTCCTATAGGAGCTACCAAACGGTGTACCACATTTTTATTAAATTACTCTGGATTTAGAGAAAGATGTTGAAAGTTTATTTTTCACTTGGTCAGACTATAATAAATTTAGTTTAATCCTTTATCCAAGTGTGAGCAAACAAACTTTGTGCCTGAAAGTATCTTCAGGACTGGGGTAAAGTGGTACAACACCGGGCAACTCCTTGCAAAGGTGGAGCAAGCTACCAACAGTCCCATCCCAGTTTAACCTAGTCCTGAAGATATTTCCAAGGCACAAACTTGGATAAAGGATTAAACTAAATTTATTATTACTACAACCTTCTCTTCAGAAGATTTTAGCAATGCTGTCAACCATCCCCTACGACTGAGATACACTAGAAAAAACAGCCAAATTCTACAGAAATACCTATGCACAGATTTCAAACCCCATTTGAAAATAGTTATTCTTATCTGCTTTACTAAAGACCAACTCCCTCCTATCTCAGTTTCTGTTGTATACAGCTCCCTGCATACAACAGGGTTCCTGCAAGACAGCCACCATCCACATAGAACAGCATCAAAAATACATCTGCAGTCATGACTATGGTCAATCAGATCTTGCAAACACAATGCTCCATTGAGCAAATTTAGAAGACAAAGATGTTTTGTTTTTAGAATCTGTGGCTGCCCTTAGAAATCAGCCTAACCTGAATAAATATGGATGTATAAAACTTCCCAAAATGGGAAACACTAATCTCAGTTTACATCCAAAGCTGCCAACAAGTGCTCCGCTTGGTTAAAGACTATTCTTTCTTCCATGTGTTTAACTTAATATTGTATTGCCTTTGTGTGTGTTACAAGTTTCGTTTTTGTACTCCTTGAAGCTGTCTCTGAATGAGGCAAAATGTTGGAAGATGTGGCAGTGTTTTGAATAGACTGAAATTGTGGATATGTAAAAATGGCTGCCAGGTCAATGTCAATAAATGTAATGTGATGCACTCTGATGTAATAACATATCCAATGTCGTATACTATTGATGGGATTATAAATCCTAGAAGAAATCAATCAAGTTATCGAACTTGAAGTTTTAGTAGACAGGAAGGTGAAGTTCAAGGAACCTTAACATATAAGGATATGGAATTCATTTAGCCTCTTTAGAAGGCCATGATATGATCACATTGGGATTCTGATGATCAAATCTGGTCTCCTAGTTTTTGTGGTGATGCTGATAGTGGAGAAAATGTTAAAGAGATTGGGATTGTGGAATACAGATTATGAAGATTGTTTTAGAATTTGTAGACTGCAGATACTAAACAGGAAGGATTACACATGCCAGTAGATGGAATTTTTCATTTTATGAAGGTGGGGAGAGTACAAGAGGACACCAATGGAAGTACAGAATGAATTCTATAAAGAAGAGGATGAGATCTAGCATTTTCTCTCAGAATGACAGGTGATTAGAGTGGATTGCTTGTGGAGAATGTGAGTAAGTGTAGTCTGAATGGATTCAAGAAAAGGAACAAGGCCTCTTGCAGGTGATATGTGGCCTCTCTTCACGCGTCCCTTGAGATCTCTCTCTTAATAATAATATTATTATTCTTGTTTTAATCGTTTACCTAATCATAACCAAAAAAACATACCTTCACAATATGTAACTTGTATACTACCAGTGCCTTCATATCAATATATCAATTGCCTTAGCATTCTATGATAGACAGAACGCTTGCTTTTGCATATACTGCTGTGCATTACAGAAAGGGTCAGACTGGTTCCAATCTTCATTGAGGTCTCACAGTGGGAGCTAGACCCTAAGATATTGCAGTTAAATTAATGCAGCAGATCATCTATGTTCCATGAACAAGTAGTAAAATAGTGTATTGCTGTATTATTAACATATTCTGAAACAAGAACAGTATACCATGTCTAGGATAAAATACTTTGTAACAAGCAAAAATATTTTCTATAGCTATCTCTGATCTGGTGTATTTTAATAATATGGCAGCAGGACACCAATTACTACTGGTATATGGAAAATATGTGACTTCTGCATCAGTTTGACTTCAGTATTTCCCAAGGGGTTTAGCACCCATTAATGAGACCTCAATAAAGGTCAAACCATTCTGGATAGTGACTCTTCCGATAATGCAAAGCAAATGTCTGAAAAGGAGAGAGAGAGTGTGATGTGCGTTATGGGATATTGAGGCAACTGATGTGAACTCAAAAGCCTTTATATACAAGTAGCCTAGTTGTGAGGATATCATCATCATCATCAAATTCCTGCCATGTACCCTAAAGGGGCATACAGGATATGACAGTACTACATGAAAAAATTACATCATTACTAACTTCCTATCTACAATTTTCCTCCAAATCAGTCTGTTACTTGTCAAGACTCCAACATTATCAGATCTTATATTTCTATCGTCTAATGCACTTTGTAACGTATCAATCCACCTATATCTTGGTCTTCCTCTGGGTCGTTGCCAACCTGGCAGAGAACACTTGTTTTGCTAATCTTTCCTCTCCCATTCTATTTAAGTGACCATACCACCTGAGATTAGCTCTGCTAACGCATTCCTGGATGCTGACAATGTCAAGTTCTTTCCTAATATCCTCATTTTTAATATGATATTGCCATTGATGCCATCTGTTCATGCCTCTAATCTTTCACAGGACTCTCATATCTGCGGTCTCTAGTCTTTGGTCAAGTGTTTTACTTCTGACCCAGCTCTCAGATCCATAAGTTAAAACTGGTTTGAACACTGTCTTGTATACAGCTAATTTAGTGTTCCGACTAATTTCTCTCTTATTCCATATGAATTTATTCAATTGACTTCCCACCATACCAGCTTTGCTGATTCTGTTGTCTATTTCTCTATTTAATTTACCATCTTCACTAAAAATCGTGCCTAAGTAGCTGAAATATTTTGCTTGTTCCACAGGTTCTCCATTCACAACACAGTTGACATTTTCAATGATTCTGCCTATTTTCATTGTCTTTGTCTTTTTATTGCTGACCTTCATGCCATATCTATTACAACAGCTATTCAATTTAGTCAGAGAATCTTGCAGACTTGTAGCAGATTTATTTAGAAGTATAACATCATCCGCATAAAGCAAAGAGCTGACATTAACATCTCCAATTTTGATATCAGGTTTAATACCACTTTCCTTCATAATGTGATCCATATAGATAATGAATAACAGAGGGGATAATATACATCCTTGTCTCACACCAGATTTAACATTAAACCATCTTCCTGTACTTACTTCAATTCTAACTGTTGTGAGTTTGAAGTATGGGTTTGAAGTATCTAAAGACTATTGGAAGCATAAAGTTCACCAGAAAGTGGTTGAGAATGAAAAAGCTAAAATACTCTGGGATTTCAAAATCCAGACTGACAAAAGCTTGGAATGTAACACACCCGATATCACAGTGGTTGAAAAAAGTGAAAACAAGGATGTTACGTTTATTGAAATATCAGTACCAGGAGATAGTTGGATTGACAACAAAGAAAATGAAAAAATTACAAAATATCGCGATTTGCAAATCTAAGTTGAATGAATCTGGCAAAAGAAAACGAAAGTTGTTCCCATAATAACAGGTGCTTTAGGCGCCATCCCTAAAACATTGAAAAAACATCTAGAAGCACTCGAGTTAGATGGATTAAAAATTGGGCAGCAGCAAAAGGCCGCTATGTTCGGCACAGCTTTCATTTTCAGAAAGTATCTCCACAACTCATAGGCCCTTGGGTAGGGCCCGAATTAGTGGAATATAACCAGCCTTTTCTTAAGACTAAGCAAATCAAGCTTTGATGAATATTATATATATATAAGGGAATAAAGCTGAATATGAAAATTAAAGATGAATTTCTCTACTATGTGTTCCAAGTAAGATTTATGCAAGCATACTTGAAAAGAGGCTGAGAAAAATTGTGGAGGAGAAACTGGGAAAAGAACAAGCTGGATTCAGACCAAATAGGTTGTCAAGATCAGATTTTCACTTCACAAGAAATAGTTCAAAAATCATGATAATATGACAAGGTTCTGTAGTCTTGTTTTTAGAGAAACTTGTGCCATATAAACACAAGGTAAAAGTATTATTTAAGAAATTAAGAAAACATTGTCAGTGGCTTAAAAAATTTGTTACAAGGTAGAATGCAAAAAATTGATTTATTCGAAATAGCATGCGCCACATGATGTTAAATCAGCAATGCATTATGCTTTACACTGAAGAAAAAGTTAATCATAACAGTATAAAATCAATTATATATATTTAAGTTATAACTTATATCATACTAAACAGATCATCAGATAAATTAGTATCTGGTTGGTTTCTTAAGACCTTATTGTCTTTATAAAATATTATTCTTGGTCTTAATAAAACCTTTAGTGGTGTATATTCGAATCAAACGTTCCCATATTTTTGATAGGATATGCAGTCATTCTATTCAAGTTAAGGCATTGAAGCATGGCCTCAGCATTCTCCTTAAATAGGTGTTCAAATTTGTACTGACATATGTAGAAGGCAAATTTCAGACTGACCATATCACTTGAGAATACCTCTGCTAACACATTCTTGGATGTTAACAATGTCAAGTTCTTTCCTAATATCCTCATTTTTAATATGATATTGCCACTGATGTTCATGCCTCTAATCTTTCTCAGGACTGTATCTGTGGCCTCTAGTCTTTGGGCAAGTGTTTTATTTTGTAATCTAGGTCTCAGATCCATAACTTAAATTGGTCTGAGCACTGCCTTGTATACAGCAAATTTAGTGTTTTGACTAATTTCTCTCTTATTCCATATAAATTTATTCAGTTGACTTCTTACCATACCAGCTTTGCTAATTCTGTTTACTACTTCCCTATTTAATTTACCATCATCACTAAATAGCTAAAATGTTTTACCTGTTCTATAGGTTCTCGATCCAGGATGCAGTTGTTTTTAATGTTTCAGTCTATTTTCAGTGTCCTTTTATTACTAATTTTTGAACCAAATTTATTACAGTAGTTATTCCATTTAGTCAAGGAATCCTGCAGAATTTTACTGGATTTATTTAGAAGTATAACATCATCTGAATAAAGTAAAGAGCCCAGATTGACATCTCTATCAGGTTTAATACCACTTTCCTTCATAATGTATCTATACAAATGATGACTAACAGTGGAGATCATGTACACCCCTTGCCTCACACATGATGTAACATCAAACCATCTTCCAGTACCTTCTTCAATCCTAACTGCTGATATCATATCATCATCAAATTCCTGACATTTACACTCAAGGGATGTAACAGGATATGATAGTACTACATGGAAAATTGACATCATTACTAACTTTCTATCTACAATTTTCTTCCAAAGCAATCTATTACCTGTCAAGGCTTCAACATAGTCAGATCTAATATTTCTATCTTCTAAGACACTTTTTACCGTATGAATCCACCTATATCTTGGTCTTCCTTCCTGCCACCCTGGCAGAGAATACTTGTTTTGCTAATCTTTCCTCTCCCATTTTTTTTTTTAAGTGACCAATACCACCTGAGATTAGTTCTGCTAACACATTCCTGGATGCTAACAATGTCAATATCTTTCCTAACATCGTTGTTTTTAATATGATATTGCCATTGATGCCATCTGTTCACGCCCCTAATTCTTTGGTCAAGTGTTTTACTTCTCAGCTCTCAGATCCATAAGTTAAAATTGGTTTGAACTCTGTCTTGTATACAGCTAATTTAGTGTTATGAGTAATTTCTCTCTTATTCCATGTAAATTTATTCAGTTGACTTCTTACAGCATGAGCTTTGTTGATCCTGTTGTCTATTTCCATATTTAATTTACCATCTAAACTAAAAATCATGCCTAAGTAGCTGAAATGTTTTCCTTGTTCTGTAGGTTCTTCATTCACAATGCAGTTGATATTTTCAATGCGTCTGACTATTTTCATTGTCTTTGTCTTGTTATTGCTGACCTTCATACCATACCTATTACAGGAGTTATTCAATTTAGTCAGCAATCTTTGCAGACGTGTAGCAGATTTATTTAGAAGTATAACACCATCTGCATAAAGCAAAGAGCTGACATTAACATCTCCAATTTGATATCAGGTTTAATGCCACTTTCCTCCATAATGTGATCCATGTACATCCTTGTCTGACACCAGATTTAACATTAAACCATCTTCCTGTACTTCCTTTAATTCTAGCTACTGACTTACAACTTAAATAAAGACTAAGAATTGCTTGATATAATGCCCCACCAACACCATACAACTGTAGCGTTTTGAATAGCTTCTCTTTTGGCACCTTATCATATGCGTTTTCCAGATCTACAACACTTAAATACAGATCTTTATATTCCCATGATTTCTCAACTATTTGCCATAAAGTGAAAATCTGATCCTGACAGCTTCTATTTGGCCTGAATCCAGCTTGTTCTTCATCAAGCTTCTCTTCCACAATCCTTCTCAACCATTTCTCAAGTATCTTGGCATAAATCTTACCAGGAACACTCAGTAGGGAAATACCTCTGCAATTCTCACATTCAGTTTTATTTCTCTTTTTATATATGGGTACTAAGAGAGCTCTACTCCAATCATCTGAAATTCGTCCCTCTGAACTATACAGTGCAGCCACTGTAAGACTTTCATACCTCCATATTTGAGCATACTCCTGCTGCCTTTCCACATCTCAGTACATATCAAGTATGGATATGTATTCTGATTGCATGCCTGGTCAGTGTTTTTTATCACTGTGCTGTCATCACTGCTAGTTTCATTTAGAATTTTCCCAAGTAATTACTCCTTAGTTCAAGGATATCTTTTTCTCCAGTTTTCATATCACCTTTAACTTAGATCTCAAATATAGAATAAGTATTGCTTGATATAATGTCGTATTCACACCATATCAATTAGAGTATTTTGAACAGCATTTCTCTTGGCACATGGTCATATTACTTTACCAGATCCACGAAACTGAAATGCAGATCCTTGTTATATCCCAACACCTCTCCACTATTGTCTTAAAGTGAAAATTTTATCCTGACAACCTCTTTTAGCCTGAATCCTGCTTGTTCTCCAAGCTTCCCATCCATGATTTTACTGAGCTGTTTCTCAAGTATACTTGCATAAATCTTACCAGGAATACTTAGAAGAGATATTCTTCTAATTCTCACATTCGGTTTTATTTCTCTTTTTTTATAGACAGGTATTATGAGAACTCTACTCAACCATCCCAAATTTTACCTTCTGACAGGCCTTCTGAATTATGCAATGTAGTCACTAAAACTTTTATACCTCCATATTTGAATATTTGGAGTCAAATATCATAATTAGACTGCCTTTTCACCTTTCAGTTTTTCGCACATGACAGGCCTTCTGAATTATGCAATGTAGCCACTAAAACTTTTATACCTCCATATTTGAATATTTGAAGTCAAATATCATAATTCGACTGCCTTTTCACCTTTCAGTTTTTCGCACATGGATTGTTGTGTTGAGTGTTTTCTACCATCATGCTGTCACTGCTTGATTCATTTAGCAGTGTTTCAAAGCAATTACTCCAGACATCTAGAATATCTTTATTTTCAGTTTTCATGTCCACCTTTTTATCATCTGATTCCTTTAACAGCACACTTTCCTCCATTTCTAAGATTTTTCAATAGCCTCCAGAACGCCACCTTCCTGATATTTATTGTGTGTTCTACCAAAGTCTTCATGTGACTTCTGTTTAGCTAGTTTTACATTTTTCTCTGTATTCTCTGAGAGCACAGGCTGATTTACTTGGTAGGCACTTTCGATACACCTTTTTTTCCTTGACTACTTCATTAACTTCTGAGTCCTACATGGAGTTCTGTTTTTTCTATGCTTACAGACAGCCTCACCACGTTTTTTGTTTTTGTTTTAAACCTCTTTCATTTTTTCTTGAATAATGTTTGTGTATTTGAGTCTAGAATTCACTTATGAAATCTGCTCAAGTTTGATTCACTTTAAAGCATTCTTACGCACTCTTCTTTTCAGTATGATATTTATACTTGTGTACTGGACTAGTGGAAAAACAGTGATATCAACAACAATGTAGTCAATGAGATTTTTCTTATTTGTGCATATTTTTGTTGTAACATGGTGTTAGGAATAACTCTTCCATGTCTTGAACAGAAAACTATTATTATTGGCTTTGCTCTTTTCTCTAAATTTTCCCAGAATGCCTATTAATACAAGGGTGGTCTGAAAAGTTCTCGGCCTCGACCATAGATGACAGCACTATTGGCAAGATTTTTTTTTTCTAAGTTGGTACACCTGTCATAAGCATCCATGTGAAATTGCAAGTCAGTAGTTTGTATTATACAGCTGTCTGCATCAATTTTATCCATTTCAAGAAACCCTCGAAATGGATAAAATTGTGTATCATGTGGTTATAAAATTCTTTGTAAAAGAAGGTTTAATGCCAAAAGAAATTCATTCAAAGTTCATAAAAGTTTATGGGCACTCTTCTCCCTTGTTTTTGACAATTAAGAAATGAGCTGCTGAGTTTAAACGTGGCCGTACCAGCCTTGGAGATGATCCACGTGAAGGACGTCCAAAAAAGTGTAACAATACCAGAAATCATTGATCAAGTGCACAACATGGTATTGGATAACTGGCAAGTCAAAGTGTGTGAAGTTGTTGAGACTATAGGCATTTCAAAATATTTTTGTTGTAACATGGTGTTAGGAATAACTCTTCCATGTCTTGAACAGAAAACTATTATTATTGGCTTTGCTCTTTTCTCTAAATTTTCCCAGAATGCCTATTAATACAAGGGTGGTCTGAAAAGTTCTCGGCCTCGACCATAGATGACAGCACTATTGGCAAGATTTTTTTTTTCTAAGTTGGTACACCTGTCATAAGCATCCATGTGAAATTGCAAGTCAGTAGTTTGTATTATACAGCTGTCTGCATCAATTTTATCCATTTCAAGAAACCCTCGAAATGGATAAAATTGTGTATCATGTGGTTATAAAATTCTTTGTAAAAGAAGGTTTAATGCCAAAAGAAATTCATTCAAAGTTCATAAAAGTTTATGGGCACTCTTCTCCCTTGTTTTTGACAATTAAGAAATGAGCTGCTGAGTTTAAACGTGGCCGTACCAGCCTTGGAGATGATCCACGTGAAGGACGTCCAAAAAAGTGTAACAATACCAGAAATCATTGATCAAGTGCACAACATGGTATTGGATAACTGGCGAGTCAAAGTGTGTGAAGTTGTTGAGACTATAGGCATTTCAAAAGAACATGTAGGATATATTTTGCATGAAGAATTGCAAATGAAAAAGCTTTGAGCAATATGGGTGGTGTGCTTGCTCACAGCAGATCAAAAACACAATCACATGAAAAGCCCTGAACAGTGCTTGGAATGTTTTAAATGCTCAAAATGCACAAAATCAGAATAAAACTGATTTTGCACATCGATTTATCACTATGGATGAGACTTGGATTCACCATTACACCAGAATCCAAACAGCAGCCAAAACAGTGGACAGAAGCTGGTTGTTCAGCAGCAAAGAAGATAAAGTCGGTTCCATCAGCAGGAAAGGTGTCATGGCATTGGTGTTTTGGGATGCTAAAGGGATTTTGTTTATTAATTATCATGAAAAGGGTAAAACAAAACAATAACTGGGGAATATTATTCCCAATCTTTTAACCAGACTAGACGAAAAAATTTGTGAGAAAAGACACGGTTTGCAGAAGGAAAAAAAATCATCTTTTATCAGGACAATGCACCTACCCACAAAGGTGTTTTGTCAATGGGAAAATTAAGGGATATGCACTATGAATTGTTGGGACATCCACTATATTCCCCAAATTTGGCTCCCTCTGACTTCTATCTTTTCCCAAAACCAAAAATCTTCCTCGCTGGTGAGCATTTTTCTTTGAATCAAGGGGTGATTGCAGCTATAGAGGGGTATTTTGCAGATCTTACTGAGAACCACTACAGGGAAGGGATTATGGTGCTGGAGCATAGCTGGAATAAATGCATTAGTCCTAAGGGAGATTATGTTGAAAAAAAAAATTTTTTTTTTTTTTTGAAATTATAAATCCGTTTTTTCGTTGTTAGGAGGAGAACTTTTCAGACCACACTCGTAATTTCCTACTCCACTGTTAGATCTTGAAAAGGACCAACTTTTCCTTTTACATTGTGTCAGCTGTCTTTTCTATGCCTTGAAAAATTTATGTAAGGAAAGGCTACGATGATTCAGCCACGTTGTCAGAATGCAGGACATTCAGTGCATCAACAGGGGCGGCGCGTCTATAGGGGCCAGGCCCCACCTATATTTGTATAAGTAGCCCAATAATTGTAGTTTTAAAAAATATGTTTCTTATAATTATTATTTTTTTATCTATTTCCAACACGTTTTATTGATTAATAAAAAAAATACTGTACTATTTTGTGGCAATATTGTATAACGAGACTTAGTACAGTCTCTGGGCCAGCCACGGTTGGCACTATTTTATATGTGTAGAACGCAGGACATGCATGAGCACGTAGACTAGCGATCATATTTGTTTACCGGGCGCAATGCTTGTGTTGGGGCCAGTTTAGTCTGGCCCAGTCACTGTGTTGCACATACGTACATAGTGCGCGATTCTCTGATTGTGAACCTCGTGCACTAGCAATCATGTTTGTTTAGCAGACACAACGCTTATTTTGGGGCCCGTTTAGTCTGGTCCAATCACTGCATTTGTATGTAAATAGCTCACAATTCTTTCATTGTGTTATTATTTATTCTCGTTGTTGATCTGTTTTATTGTTTAATAAAAAAATTACTGTAGAGTTTTGTGGCAATATTGTATAATGCAACAGTGTGGTATCTGGGGCCAGCCACGGCTTGCCCTATTTTATACGTGTAGAATACAGGACATGTATGAGGTATGTGCAGAAGCAATATGTTTGTTTACCAGGCACAACGCGTATCTTGGGGCCGATTAGCGTGTGATTCTTTAATTGTCTTATTATTTATTCTCGTTGTTGTTCTGTTGTATTGTTTTTAGTGTGTTTAATTATTGTTGTCATTTTTTGTTATAAATTATTTTAAAGTTTAACTTTTTATTACGTCCATAAACAATATATTTTAACTATGAACAAACTCGATAGTTTATTGGAAAAACGTTTCTCGTTTTTCCAATTTTAAAAAAAATTAATAGCTCAATGCATCAGTGGAGTCTGACTAAACATTGTAATAGAAATAATAACTAGAAATCAATAATAGAACCACTATATAAATATGAAAAAAAAATTAAGTTGTTTTTGGCCCCTGGCTCCACCTGTTTCTATTGTCACCAGCCGCCATTGATAAACAATATTATGTTAAGTGAGAAAGAAATAGGAAAAGAGGTAGGCCCCTAATAAGAAGATTGACAATATCAAACAAGATCTAAACAGAATTCACATTGAGTGGCAGCAGTGCACGTTCAGGGCAGACACCACACCAGAAGTAGGAAGATATTCAATCTGGTCAGACCTTCAAGACTGTTGGCTATTCCACACTTTGGTATAAGAAGTAAAGGAAGATGAAGTTTTGGATGAGCATCTGTCACAATATTCTTGTTTCTTCACTTGCACAGCCTTGTGCACCTTTTGGAGAACCAAGATTGGGATCAGGAATATAGAGTGGTATGGGGAATAAATGTTTCTATACCAATGAGGATTACTTCAGTGACATATAGAGTATATAAGTGGTAGGAAGACTGGAAACACTACCAAACCAAGAGAATGGGCCAAAGAAGTTGAAGATCATCCCACTTAGCATTTTTACAATGTCAAATAATAACACAGGTGGGATGTAGCTGTGAGCATGCCGCTCCACGGGTGAAGAGACTGGCACATTTATGGTCTAAATTACTCAGAGAAAAAACAGCATTCAGAGTGTAATTAGATAGGTCAAAATTTTTGGAAAGAGGTTAGGGGTATCTGGTATTCAAGCAGACATGAACAATTCATGTAAGATCACTGGTGAGATCAAATGCCTTGGCATCTCTACCTGCCTGATCAGTGCAGTTGGAAGAGGAATACCAGTTGGTGTTGTAAACATTAAGATCCACAAAGAAGATGACTTCACTGTTAAGAAAGTCAGGCTGAAGAAAATTAAAAAAAAAAAATTAGAATGGTTAGTCATATTCAGTAGAGGGAGATTTTCAGCTAAAGGAGGAAATACTCCTTTGGCATGGTATATTAGAGCAAACAAAGATGCCACCTTTGAGTTAAAATGCATCAAATAATACGTAATGGGGAAAGTAGAGATGAGAACAAGTTTCAATTTTAATTCTACCAGGAAAAGTAGCTGAACTTTTGCAAACTCCAGATGAAAATGAACATAACTGAGGATGGAACTAAAATGCATACATTTGTAAAGTGGATTTGGAAGGTTCTCTAAGACTGGCTGTTAGGTGCATGGGTTGAGCACATTCCCTATGAAGTGTTAAGGTTCTTGTTTTTCATGGTGGCTATTTGTAGCACTTTGACTATAAAAATATAATTCTTCTGGAAAATTTTTATAGAAAACGTTAAAAGCGTCATCATCATTTTGACATTTTCCTCTAGCTGTTGATGTATTCGATGACACTCTTCCTGCCAGACAGTGTCGGTGAATACATCAACATCAGGATAGGCTTATACACTCAATACATATGGAATGCCTTTGAATTTATTATTTATAGTCATGAATTTCAGTATGTTCATCAGCATATCAATGGTTACTTTCACCAGGCATATGTGAAGTTTGATCCAAATCTCAATCTACATGTGGTTTGAAACAACATCAGCTGACAATTTTTTGGTGGTTGAAGTTACGTCTTTCAGAAAGCTTACTAATGTCATCCTTCAGTGTTGCATCTGTTCTAGAAAGTTGAGAATGATGGCATAATATTTTTTATTTTCTGCAACATGAGTTGTGAACTTATGTTTTGTCTAGATTTTCATTGTGAGTCACTTTGATCTCTTTCTATCATGAATCAATTCTGCTATAAAATATCTCCTCAAGAGGAAACTTTCTGTAGAAAAACTGATTCAGCTCAGGCACTGTTTAAGAACTGCTTGACAGAGGGAAAAAACAGAAATGGAAGAGAGAAAAATGGGCTCATTGAGATTGGCTAGAGGTTTGTGCACTGAATCATCGATCTTTGCATGGCTAGTATGCAAACTAGCTAATGATCTCTCTCTCTCTCTGCAAGTAGTGAGACCTGAACGGCTCTGACACTACCTGGGTTCCTCAGAATTTCTGCCTATCACCTAGTTCAACTATCTCTCCACATTTAAGGTTTTCTGATAGCCATTTCTGCCTCAAATATTGATATGTATTCCTCATTGCATTTTTCTTGAATATTTTCTACCACCATCCTGTTACTTCTCGTTTCATTTAACGATCTTTAAAAATAATTACTCCAGAATATTTATTTTACCATTTTCATTAAGAATTGTCCCAAATAGCTGAAATACATTACATGTCAATACAGGTTTTCTCCATTCAGGATGCAGTTGATTTCAATGTTTATCCAATTTTCATACCAAACTCATTACAGCAGTTACTCAATGCACTTAGAGTTTTCATAACCAGTTCTTGAATTAAACAGGAGTATAATTCAACCACTACATATCTGATTTAATACAACTTTCCTTCATAATGTGACCACTATGAATGATGAACAGTACTAGTAGAGATACATGCATCTGTAACCATTTCTAAACTGCAACCAATCTCCTACTTCCTCAATACCACTTCTGTTATACCTGATTTTAAAAGTTGCCTTACAACTTATCCATAGGCTATATTAATGTTCTGTACTTGCTTTTTATAGCACGCTGGGGTGCTCAAGGGTCAAAGCTTTACATAACTGGGAGGCCTCCACATAGTATTTTAAGGAATGCAGAGAACCAACCAGGATTTCTGACTTAACGTCCAATCCTCATCTTCTCGTGGTGCACCTGTTCAGATATCTACCTGACCAAATTGTATTCTTATTGGCTTAAACCACAACATAAAATGATGGTACAACATGACAGAATTTCATGACAGCTGGGACATTGCCCAGTTAAACAAGGTCCCTGCTGTTCGCCCTGGTTCCCTGGCGAACAGCAAAAAGTCAGCTAATGAACAAATCCTGGAACACATCCTAACTCAACATAAGAAATATCACCAAACCAACAGAATTGGATGAGTACCAGATTGACATAATAGGTATGACTAAAGCAAAAAAAGACAAAACTGTTGAGATCTTTCTAACCAATAAATATAGAATGTTATTATTATTATTATTACATGACACCTCCAGGGAGTCCACATACTCTACAACTCTGTCTCCACCACTCCAACTAACTACACCAATGCCATCTACAGCCCACCACTAGTAATTTCACAGACAATCACAAATATCCATGCCCACGGCAGGATTCAAACCTGCAGCCCTTTGGCTGGAGAGTGGATAAACTAACCACTCAGCAAACCAGGCCAGCAATGTTATATTCAGGTAATAACAAACGGGGAAAAGAGAGTAGCTATAGTATTCAACACTAAATATGAGGATAATCTTGATAGCAGGCAATATCAAGTAGCATGATGTGGGCAAATATAAGAATGAAGAACTGGACAATGAGACTTACTCATGTATAGTTATTACAATCAGGTGGGATCTGGTTGGAGATAGTAATGTTAGGAAACACAGGAATGCAGAGTTCAGTTCTTTAGTCATCAGTATAGAAGGACAATGAGACATATTTGTGCTTATGGTCCCACAGAAGGTTCTACTAAGGAAGACACAGAGGAATTTTTTTTACCACACATATAGAAATGTTGTGGGAAAATTTGTAGAAAAGCAACAAGCTAATATAATGGTAAATGCCTGCCGCATTTCTATTCAGGACATGGATTAGTTATTACTAACACCATGTTCCAACAAAACAAAAAAAAATGTGTTCAAATTCACATGGAGTGATCCATATCCATATATTCACTGGGCATCCACAGATGATGTATGGTCACTCCAATGCTCAATGATGTGGCAAACCAAGCCTCACCATGTACAGGAAAACCTCGTTTAATGCAAATTCAATATGCACTATAATCAGTTAACGCGATTGAATGAAATGATACTATTTCCCATTTTACATGAGTGATTAATCAGTTAATGTGATTTTTTTACATTATCTGAAATTTTTTGTCGCCAACCTGCAGTGAGCGGAAAAGCTGAAAGTCATTAAGAGATATGAAACTGGCACAAGTAATACAATGATTGTGCGAGATCTGGGATACAGCGAGTCTACAGTTTGAAATATATGAAATAAGAGCAAGAATACAAGGAACAAGGAAAAGTTGCTACTGCTTCTTTAAGTATGCGGATCACCCGAAATAGAAGACATTTAATGATCAAGATGGAGCGTCTTCTATCACTCTGGATTGAGGATTATAACCAAAAATAAATAAAAATACCTCTTAGTACCAGGAGTATTTAGGCAAAAGCTCTCAATATTTTTACCTCACTGCAAGAGACCAAATTTCAAGAGGAATGTGAAAGCTTTACTGCAAGTTTAGGATGGCTTGACCATTTTAAAAATCGAGCTGGACTGCATAATGTAAGAATAACTGGAGAATCCGCTAGTGCTGATAAAGATTCTGTGGCAAAGTTTCCTGAAGAATTGCAAAGGATAATTCAGGAGGGTGATTATGACGATCAGCAATATTCAATGTTGATGAAATTGATCTCTTTTGGAAGCTTCTTGCTAACAAAAACTTCCATAGCTAAAACTGAAGCATCTCAACCAGAATACAAAGTATCCAAAGATCGTCTCTTGCTTTTATTAGGAGGCAATGAAAAGCCGACTTTAAACTGAAGCCTATGTTAGTTTAACGTGCACAAAATCCAAGTCTAACCTTATTGAAGAAAACAGCACAATTGAAAAAGAATTAAAATTTAAAGAGCTGGATAATGAAGATTTGAGAAACTTCTTCAACTAGAAGAACAGCGTGCATAAGAAGAAGAAGATATTGAGTGCGAACAAGAAGATAATGTTACAACTAAGAAGCTAACTGTGAAAGAACTTGAGCTAGTTTTCAATCACATTGAGCATGCTAAGGAAATTTTGTTAGATGCTGATCCTGATATGGAACAAAGCTTCAAAGTCCGACGAAATCTTGATCAAGTTATCACACATTGCATGACAAGATGAAAAAGTCAAGCACAATTCAAACATCTTTACTTAATTTTTTTGTAAAAAAGTAACTCAATCAAATGAGACACTGAATAAAAATTGAAGCAATTGATTTTTATTAACTTTGATGATTTTATCCTCTAATATAGCTTATACTGTAATTTTTTTTCTTTCAAAATTTATGCTGATGGAAGAATTATAATTATTCCTATTGTTTATTGTATTCACTTAATGCAGTTTCACTTAGCGCACATCAATGGATGGATTAATTAATCATGTTATGCAAGGCTTTCCTGTAATTCTTTTGTATGCTTTTCTGGAGACTTCAACTCTCTGAAGATCAGTCACTCCACACACACCATCCATCTCATTACCCTTCCTCTTTTTCCAGGAACTTTACTTTCTTTACTGTTCTGAGAAGTCCTCCTTCCATCCATTTAATGTGTGCAAAATATTTTAACTTCTGTCAATATCCTTAAGGAGCCTTAGAATTCTACTGATCTTTTCTAACACCCATTCATTTGTACGCTTTCAGAACACCACACCTCAAAAGCAGTCCTTTTCTTATCTGACTTCTTTCGGTTGCAAGTCTCACATCCATAAGTCACTGTTGGAAAAACAACTGCATCCAATATCTTCAACTTTGTTCCCATGGAGATAGATTCATCCTTCCAGATTTTAGACAAGTCTGACTGTTGTTTCACTGATCCTAATCTTTTCATTTTTAACAGCAATTCTTCACATTAACCCTTTCTGACCTGAATTTTTTTTTCCAAGTGAAAAAAATTTTTCTTTCTATTTATTTTGTCTTTAGGTCTAAAAAAAGCAAGAGTATCAAGTATTTTGATGAAAAATACATTTAGGATAGGAATCATTATATTCTGGTAGCAAATATTCAACTTTTGAGCTTATACTCCATAATCCAATATAAGCATATTATTCTACTAAGTCATGAAAACTGATATTGGTAAGATTTATACATATAATACATACCTGTTATTATATTAAAGAAATGGAATTATGACATACGATACCAATTGGAATCATTCGGCATGTAACATGGGCTATGATAGCCAAGACAGTTAGTGATTCCAATTGGAATTACTAGGGCAGAAAGGGTTAATAATGGATCCCAAGTATTCGAACTTGCTGACTTCCTCAATTCTTTCTCCATTAAGGTAAACTTGTTTCTCAAGAGCTTATCAATTAGAAATGTTAGTTGTATGTAAGGTTAGAAAAAATAAGAATTCCATTGTGGCCTCAGGAAGTTTAAGCGGCAGTCAAGGAAAAGAAGAAAGCATATGGAAAGTTCCTGCTGGCAAACTAGTCAGCTTGTGCTCTTAGAGAATACAGAGAAAAATGTAAGAAAATGAAGCACTGTGAAAAACTAGTTAAACAAAAGTCATGGGAAGACTTTGGTAAGAAGAGAGAAAATAAATATCAGGAATGTAGCAAAATATTCTGGAGGCTATTGAAAAAGCTTAGAAATGAAGGAAAGAGTACTATAAAAGGAAACAGACATGATAAAGGTGACATGAAAACTGAAGATAAAGATATTCTAGATGTCTGGAGTAATTACTTTGAAAGACTGTTAAATGAAACAAGCAGTATCAGCACGGTGGAGAGGAGGCTGGAATAAATGAAATGTGAACGAAAATGCCCATATATGGAGGTATAAAAGTTTTACAGTGGCCACATTGCTTAAATCAGAAGGCCCAATCAGAGGGTTGAATTCCAAATGACTGGAGCAGAGCACTCGTGATACTCATCTCTAAAAAGAGAAATAAAATTGAATGTGAGGATTACACATGTTTTTCCTCTAATGAGTGTTCTGGTAAGATTTATGGTAGCATAGATACTTGAGAAGCTCTTAAGAAACACTGTGAAACAGAAGCTTGGTGGAGAACAAGCTGTATTAACACAAAACAGAGGATGTCAAGATAAAGAAGACAAATAGTTGAGAAATCTTGGGAATATAACAAGGATTTGTATTTAAGTTTTATTGATCTGGAAAAGGCACATGACAAATATTGCTTGATATAATGGAACATTATATCAAGCAATATTTAAGCTGTACATCAATAGTTAAAATTGAAGGAGGTAAGAAGATGGTTCGAGGTAAAATCAGGTGTGAGACAAGGGTGCACATTATGAAGTGGTATTAAATCTGATATAAAATTGGTGATGTTAGCTCTTTACTTTATGCAGATGATGTTATAATTCTGAATATATCCAGTACAAGTCTGCACTGTATACAAGTTGGTGTTCAAACTAATTTTAACTTATGGATCTGAGAGATGGGTTAGAAATAAAACAAATGATCAAAGACTAGAGACCTCTGATATGAGAGTACTGAGAAAGATTAGTGGAGTGAACAGATGGCATCAATAGCAATATTACATTAAAAATGAGGATATTAGCAAAGAACTTGCAATTGTTAGCATTCAGTAATGTGTTAGTAGTGCTAATGTCAGGTGGTATGATCACTTAAATAAAATGGAAGAGCAAAACAGATGTTCTTTGCTAGGTTGGCAGGAAAAAGACCCAGAGGAAGACCAAACTGCAGATGGATTGATATATAGTAAAAGCTGCCTTAAAAGACAGAAATAGAGGATCTGTTGACTTGGAGTCTTGAGAGATAACTGATTAATTTCGAAGAAAATTGTTGATTGGAAGTTAGTAATGGTGAACTTTTTCATTTTAGTACTATCATAATTATCCTGCACATCTCCTAAGGGTACATATCAGGAATTTGATGACAACCTTGTAGGATTTTAATAGCTTTTCTTTTGCTGATTTGTGGAATGCATAAGACATGTTGCGTTCTCATTATTTCTCAAAGTAAAAATATGGTTATAATGATCTATATTGGTCCTAAACCCTGCTAGTTGTTATCGAAGTTTCTACCACTGAATATTTCTTAGTCTCTTCAAGTATGTCTGAATCCCGGAATACTCTGTAAGGAAATTCCTCTATAATTCGCAGATTCAGTTTTACTTCTCTTTAAACAGATAGGTATTATAGGATTACTCCAATCATCTATACTGGTGTCCAAAAGCTATGGATGAACTACATTTTTACCTGTATATGAAAAAGTTTTCATGACAGCCAAATGTGTGCATAAATTTATTGCCCGCATACTAATAAATTATATTACACAAAAAACTATTATAAATTTCATATAAATTAAAATTTTAATAAAATTTTCATAAGAAATGTTTTTAGCAAAACTTACACTAAACTATGGGATACACTGGAAGAATATGAAATACTAAACCAACTCTTTTTAGAGTCTTATTTAATACATATCAAGATAATAAAATATCTGTGAAGTACAATAATTTAATCATCAAGCTGGAAACCAATAAATAGAGGAGTACGTCAGGGTTGTCCTCTCTCACCTGTTTTATTTAATATATACATAGATAAAATCATAAAAGAATGGAAGATAACTAATGAAGGAGGATTCAAGATAAACCGTAACAACAAATGAGCTACTCTACTCTTCGCTGATGACCAAATAATCCTTGGAAGCAATGAAGATGAACTACAAAAATCATTATGGAAACATCTTAGAAACAAAAGTCATGGCCTTCAAAGGTGCTAACCCAATAAGAAGCAAAATAGTAATAAACAACAAAATAATAGAGCAAGTAAATACGTTCAAATATTTAGGATGCACAATGTCATATGAAAATGAAGCAGATTTAGAACTGAAATCAAACTTTTGAAAAATAACAAGCATTATAAATATAAATTTTTAAACCCAATCGTGTACAAAAACACACACGAATAAGAATCTACAATATAGCTAAACCAACCTTACTTGATAACAGTGAGATATGGACAATAAAAAAAGCAGATGAATGAACAAATGAATCAGCCAAAATGAAATTTCTGTGCAGAACTGAAGGAGTCACAATAATGGACAAAATGAAAAGTAACGAAATCAGAAATAACCTTGGAATTACCAACTCCCTAAACGAAACAGTTATTTGCTACAGAGAAAATTGGAAAGAACACTTACTCAGAATGAATAGAAACAGAATACCTAAATAAAATCTAAATTACCACCAAAAAGGTATCCGATGTAGAGGAAGACCCTTAAAAAGATGGAATTGAATCTGGAACAATCCAACTGGCCTATAAGCTTGGATAGGAAGAAAAAGAAGAAGAGGCAGCGACACTTACAAATTTCCGAAGGATGTAATTAAATGTCCCAAAACCATGTGGTGAAATTGTCTACAAGGATAGAAAAATCACAAGTACTTGAAAATAAAGTATATCAAAGTTCCTAGCAAGAAAATCAACATGTGCTATGAGGAAATACAGAAGAAAATATAAGAAAGAGGAGCAAAGTGTAAAAGTAGCACAAAGTCATGAGAGGTGTTGGTAAGAATATAGAATATAAATATCAGGAAGGTGGCAAAATGTTCTGGAGGCTATCGAAACATCTTAGAAATGGAGGATAGATTACTGTAAAAGGAGTCGGAGATGATAAAGGTGACAAGAAAACTAAACCAAAAGATATCACTGATTTGGGATTTAGCCTACCAAATTGTATTCTTATTGCCTTAAACCCCAAAATACAAAATGATGGTACAACATGACAAAATTTCATGCCGGCTGGGACGTCGCCTGGTTAAACAAGGCCCCCGTTGTTTTCGCCAGGGGACCAGGGCGAACAACGAAAAGTAAGCTATGGAACAAATCCTAAAACACACCCCAACTGAATATCACCAGGGTTGAAGATCGGTACTGTCAACATAAGAAGCCTGAATGGCAAAGAAATGGAACTAGCTGAGGAATTAGATAAGTATCAGATCGATATAACAGGGGTGACTGAAACAAAAAACTAGTGAGACCTTTCTGAGCAATAAATACAAAATGTTATATTCAGGCAATGACAATCAAGGAAAAGAAGGAGTAGCGATATTATTCAACACTAAATACGAGGCTAATCTTCTTGACTGCTTGCTAACATTCTTGACTTATTACTAACACCATGTTCCCACATAAAAATGTACACAAAATCACATGGAGAGAAGAGGAAAGGAATAAGAAAAGTCTCATTGACTATGTTATTGTTGATAGTGATGTTTTCTCCCTGGTGCAGGACACCAGAGTGTACAGAGGATTTGAAATTGGAAGTGATCACTATTTAGTATTGAGCAGGATAAAATTGAATTTCATATTGAAAAGAATAATATGTAAGAAAGTTTTAAAGCGAATAAAAGTTAAGAAGCTCTCAGATGTGAACTGTAGACTAAAATACACAAAGATTACTGAAGAAAAAATGAAAGAGTTTGAGAACAGGAACCAAACCTTGGAGATTCGGTGGCAAACCTTGAAGAAAACCCTGATTGATTGATTCAGCCAGAGAGGCATGTGGTGAGGTTATCTGCAAGGATAGAAAAATCAGAACTCCATGGTGGACACAGGAAGTTAATAAAGAGGCAGTGAAGGAAAAGAAGAAAGTATATCAAAAGTTCCTGGGAAATAAGTCTGCTTGTGCTCTTAGAGAATACAGAGACAAATGTAAGAAAGATAAACATTGTGTCAAACTAGCTAAACAAAGTCATGGGACGACTTTGGAAAGAACATAGAAAATAAATATCAAGAAGGAGGCAAAATATTCTGGAGGTTGTTGAAGCTTAGAAACTGAGGAAAGAGTGCTGTAAAAGGAATTAGAGATGATAAAGGTGACATGAAAACCGGAGAAAAAGATATCCTTGAAATATGGAGTAATTAATTAGAAAAATTGCTAAATGAAACAAGCAGTGATAGCACAGTGGTAAAAATACTCAACAGGCATACAGTCAGGAATACATATCCCTCCTACTTTTAGGTCAACTATATCAGGACATTCTAGCATTTTCGACAAAGATATCTTACTACATTCTGACCTAGAAAATGCACCATGCTCAGTGTCTTCCTCCGTTGGTTTTTCCTTTGGGATTTCCTCAGTTTCTTACTCCGTTGGGATTTCCAATACATATGAGCATCTCTCTCTCTCACTCTGAGCTTGTGATCCCCTTCTCCCTTTCTTACTTCTCCTTATCTCCTGAAAACGGACTTCCCTTCTAGAATAATTACATTAGAAATTATATTTTGTAAGGAAGTCATCTCCTAGAATCAGTCTTAGATGTGGGAGAGAGTTTCTTCGCAAGACTATAAAATTATGCCATGCGTACATATCATAATCGGGTAATCCTACTTTCAATCCTACTGATTTTGTTGCATGAATGGTAGAGGGGGATATTCCTAAAAGCCTGATAGGTCTTCTCAGATGTTTGATTCTCTCTTTCACATAGGGCTCCAGCTCCCTGAAAAAGCTTTCTGAGATAATGGAAGCTTGAGAACCAGTATCAATCAGTGCCCTGAACTTTCTTCCACAAATTTTTCCCTCTACTGTAATTCCAGGGGTTTGTCTTTGATTTCGTTGCCCCCCCCCCCATGCTTGTTTGGTGCACACACTGGACTTGGCCTCTGGGTGAAAATCCCCTTTTGAGTTCCCTTGCATAACAAAACAATTTCGGGTAAGATGCCCTATTCTGTTACAATTATGGCACCGTAGAGGTTCTCTCTTGTCTCCATCCAAAGACAAAGGAGATTCGGCAGTGTCTCAATTAGACAATTCCGTCAACCGTTGCATTACCATGTTCATCTTATCGATCAACTGCCTCTGCAACCTCTTAACTTCCTTGTGAATTAAACTAGTTTTTCTCTCATCCCGAAGGAGGGTACTCTCTTGGTTTCTTGTAGAAGCTGCCGTCAACTGACCAAGCACAGAATTGGGGCGTTCCATAACAGGCTGCTGTAATCTTTCTACTTCCTGCCTAATTAGTGAGCGAACCTTGCTTAGATCAGGAACACTAGCAGTAACCTGGCAAACTGACTCAGCTCTACTTTCCTCATTTCCTTTATGGGCCTTCTGTCTATTTTTCTTTTCTTGGTATTCCTTCACAGTGCCCAAATCTCTATAGCTATTTCTCTCTTCCCATTACGTTAACCGATAAAACGGTGGCTGTGGGACAGATGTCTCCAAGCAGCTGTTCTCCCTCCTTTACGGCGACATGGCACTCTTCTAAGTTGGATATTTTCTTTCCAAAAGCTGTCTCCCTTAGTTCTTGTTTTAATCCTAAAGTGCTGGAAAACCGCCCAGGCCAAATGGTGCTTGTCTTCATTCGAGATGCTTAGAGTACTGGTGAGAGTCAACAACCTATTATGGAAGTCTGACACACTTTCTTTATCTTTTTGTATCATTTTCTGGAGCTTCCATAAATTTGGCACTACATTCTTTACCCTCGAGAACTGAGATATGAGGATCTCCTTAAATTTCGAGTGTTGATAGCTTGCACCACCTTTGCAAGGAGTGCCCTGGTGTTGTACCACCCTACCCCAGTCCTGAAGATACTTTCAGGTGCAAACTTTGTGTTGCTCACACTTGGATAAAGGATTAAACTAAATTTATTATAAACTTTCAACACTAAATACGAGGCTAATCTACTTGAATGGCAGGCAATCTCAAGTAGGGTGATGTGAGCAAAATGGGAACTGGACAATGAGACTTATATGTGCCTATGGTCCCACAGAAGGTTCTACTAAGTAGGAAATGATTGTCATATATACAAAAATATTTTGGGAAAATTTGGAGTAAACAGCAAAGCTAATAATAACAGCAAATAACTGTTGGATTTCTGCTCAGGACATGGACTGGTTATTACTAACACCATGCTCCAACATAAAAATGTGCACAAATTCACATGGAGAGAAGAGGCAAGGAATAAGATAGTTATTCCTTGTTAATAGTGATGTTTTTGTTGATAGTGATGTTTTTTCCTTGGTGCAGGAAAAAATTTCAAATCCTCTGTACACCAGAGTGTACAGAGGATTTGAAATTGGAAGTGATCACTATTCAGTCTTGGGCAGGATAATATTGAATTTCATATTGAAAAGAATAACATGTAAGAAAGTTTAAAGTGAATAAAAGTTGAGCAGCTCTCAAATGTGAACTGCAGACTAAAATACACAAAGATTATTGAAGAAAAAATGGAAGAATTTGAGAACATTAACCAAACCTTGGAGATTCAGTGGCAAGCCTTGAAGAAAACCCTGATTGATTGATTCAGCCAGAGAGGCATGTGGTGAGGTTTCAGACATGCATAATGGGCTGCATTATGCATGTCTGAAACGAAGTGTGCTGTGCATTATGGGATAATCAAGCAACTGTCTCTCTATATAAGCAAACTAGTTATGAAGATATTTCACGTGTAAACAAAGTTTGCAAGTGATATATCTTGCATTTGGATAAAGAATTAAAACAGGAATATAATTTCTATCTAGTATAATATACTTTGTAACCCAGTGGAAAAATTTCTCTCTGATCCAGTGTTTAAGAATATGGTGATACATGATTTTACTACTTGTATATAGAAAATATAAAAATTACTATTTAATGAGACCTCAACAAATGTTGAAACCAGTCTGAGTAGATCCTTCCCATAACTCGGAACTAATGTGAAACCAACAGCTTCTATATACAATCTAACTAGTTATGCAGATATTTCATGTGCAAACTTTGCTTATGATTGGAAAAAGATTAAAACAAGAACACAATTTCTTGTCAAGTATAATATACTTTGTAACCTAGTAAAAAAAAATTTTCTGCGGCAATAAAATTTTCTCTGTGCACAGCTACCGATATTTACCTCCCCCATCAACTTGATTTGAAAAAAGACCGTTAATTGGAACTATTTTAATTATCAATTTCCTGCAAGAATACTGGATTTGACCATGTATCAACAAAATCTCTGAATGATTTATATAAGGGCGATACAATACGTATCAGATTAAATCATGTCCTAGCAATCAAAGCTTATCACAAAAAAACTGCATCAAATTGCTGCAGTATACAACTAAAGATCATCACATCAGGAGCAGCTGTCTTTCACAATGAAAATATTATGTTCCCTACAACAAAAGGAAACACTGTACTTGAAAATCTGGCAAAAAGTGTAATTTCCAATAAATCTATTTTATCAATTACTAATTAACTATTAATATATATATTATTTTAAACTTACCTTTAAATGAGCTAAATGATACTCAAGAAGCACTTTGGCATTACTTATATTTTCCACAGTACCAACAAATACAAAAGGAACCTGAAACAATACAGTTAAAACATTAGGTACTAAATTAATTAACACTTCTATACTAAATTTTGTAATGTGTAACGAAAAATATCAGGCCAAAAATTATTCAGAAGTAAATAATGCAATGTGTTTATAAAGCTGAACCATGGTGCTGTCATTTCAGAAAAACACCACCACTACTTACTTCCCTTATTGGCATTATCTAGCAAAGCTCAACTACTAATATTCAAAAAGACAGTTCATTGTTTGTTACCATTTAGTACTACATATTTGTGTGAAAGTTTATTTTTCACTTGGTCAGACTATAATAAATTTAGTTTAATCCTTTATCCAAGTGTGTGCAAACACAGTTTGCACACACTTGGATGTGTGCAAACTGTGTTAGCACAAGTTTGTACAAGGTGGTATAACCTTACCTCAGTCCTGAAGATACTTTCAGGCGCAAACTGTGTTTGCACACACTTGGATAAAGGATTAAACTAAATTTATTATATTTATGTGAAAGCAGATTTTTACTCTGCACTCTGACAAAAACAAGATACAGAAGTAAGCTGGATGCCACTCCTGATATTAGAATTCAGCTGTCCACAATTAAACCAAATTTTGAAAGAATACTGAAAGAAAAGAAGAAGCTTAATCCTTCATATTAATTACCAGTTTGAATTAATAATATTTATTTTTCCATTACTAATGTTTTTTTTGTATTTTCAATAAATTATGTTTTTTTATAATCAGTAAAAATTATCAGGGTTCCAAAATTTTTTTATCAAGTTTGAAAAGGGCTGTGTAATTAAAACAAGTTGGGAACTGCTGATCTATAGCAAAGACATAATGAAGTAACAGAAAATCTATGGGAAAGGGACTGAAGGGAGTCTCTGAGAGAGAGAGAGAGGAGTTGTCGATTAAGTGAAATTCTCCCTACTGAATACAATCACACATTCTGAGGGGAAAATGCACCACCACAAATGTGGAAACAATATTAAGGTTGCAAGCTTTATAAATTTCAGGAGTTGAGTAGGAGAGAAGTATTGTATTAGAAAAAAAAAATGCCCGTCCCCACTTTTTTTTTTTTTTTTTTTGGAGGCTGAAAACCTGATGTACTTGTGCCAGGGCAGGCTAGATGCATAACTCAACTCAAGAAGAGAAACTGGTCCTGGTTGATAGAATATTGTCACAATTGTTGGAGAGTGACCTTTCTTATGGGAAATGAGACAAAATTGTATTTTCATGGCATTAAAATTAACCAAGTTATCCTCATTCCACTTGAGAATTGCAAAACAGCATTTAAAGTATTTGTTAAAAATCCTGAAGTGTGAATTAACTGGGCACTACAATGTTTTAAATTGAAAAATAATGGATGTCACGGAGAGAGAACATCAAGAATATCATTGATGTACAGGAGGGGGTGGGTGAACGCACAGAGTCCTAGGGTAGACCAGCATTGACTGGAAAAAATTAATATAAGGAAATTGCCCAATTTGACATGCAATGAACAACTGGAAAGGAAGCTGACAATCCATTCGCAAAAGGAGGAATATCGTATGATGGTAGCTTGGCAAGAAAGTCATGATGCCAGACAATCAAATGTCTTGGAAATATCAAGAGTGACTAGATGAGATTCTCCAAACTTTCTGGCCTGAATCCAAAGGTAGTTGAGGAGATCCACTGTGGAGCAAGAATTGCAGAATCCATATCGATAATCACTAAGTAATTGGTAAATTTCCAAATAGTGAAGCAGTTGACCATTGATGATCTTTTCCATTATTTTTGAGAGTACTGAAATCAGAGAAACAGACTGATGGTTGACGTTTATCTCCTTTTTTTGGAACAGCCTGGATAAAATTTTGCTTTCAAGATGTTGGAGAGATTCCATTAGATGAGTATGATAGCTTGATGAGACGACACACAATGGGTGGAATTCTGGAGCAAAAGCTTGCAACTGGAATATCAAGGCCAAGAACAGTCAGAAAAACAGCTAGTAATTAGAAGTGGTACTTGGCAAGTACTCTGTTCTTCTTAGTGTGTACCAAGAACCTATGATGACTGAGGATGGTTAAGATGATATAACAAAAAGCACAGTGAAGTATCAGTGTTCTATGAAGACTGATATTTGTTAAACTAAATTCTTAAAGTTGGGAAAAATGTTGGTCTAGATCAGGGGTCACCAAACTTCTTTGACTGTCGACCCCTTCAAGAGTTTGACTTTTTATCGACCCCCCCCTCTATTTTACTATTACATAATTATAATAGGACAAGCAAAAAAGACGCTTATGTGAGTGTTTAGATTATTTTATAGTTACAGTGTTTATTGTATGTATAATATAGTCTATATTATTATATTGGCTTAATGTCAAGGGATACGTTTTTGATGTCCTTCTTAACATTACATATTTGATAGGAGGGATAAATAATATATAAAATATAAAATTTAATTTAGATAACAAAATAACAATAATACAATCTTCCTTATATATATGAAAATAAGACTTTTATTAACTTAGTATACAATTTACTGACGTTGTCAACGTGAAGAGTATGCTTCATGACTCTTGACAAGATTAGCAATATTGGGTTCAAAATGAGTAAGTTTCAGCCTTAAATCACCAAGGAATTCTATATCTAGCTTATTTCTTTGTTTTGTTAAAATGGAATTAACATGGCTGAAACCAGCTTCAACCATGTACGAGCTTGGAAATGCAAGCAAAAAGGGGAGTACCACTCCAGAAAGTTTAGGATATTTTTCTACAACATTTATATTCGCCCAAAAGTAACTTCAAGTCCTATTTTTAAAAAGCGTCTTAGCCAGAATCTTTTTTCATTATGGTTTCAATTACTTCTTTGATTGCAGGTAAAACAATGTCCTCTGCAATTGTATATGGTTTTCCTTTTTTTGCAATATTAAAAGAAATGTTGTAGGAGGCTGTTAATCCTGGTTTATTATCAGCTTCGGCAGGTGCTTCCATAAATGATTTTATAGTTGGTTGATGTGTTTTCTTTAAAAAAAGTCAAGATCTTTATCTTTATCGGGATGGAGTCTTTGAAGATGATCTTTAATTCTTGCTGGTTTCGTTGCATTGTTACTAAAAGTTTTTTCACAAAGAAGACACATAGGCTTCGTTTCATTTCTTAATGAAGCAATAAACCCAAGTTTCAAATATTCTAACAAATATTGTCTGCATTTCTTTTTAGAATCTGAAGCTGCCATTGTGGTTATTGAAGTTGTAACAAAATAATTAAAATTGAAGTCAGTAAGCAAAAGTAATAAGTCTAAATAATATACCTACTCATGTATTTCTATAGGATGTACAAAATTACCAGCACTGCTCAACTCTTCAACATAGAGAAGTTTAGTTCGTGAATGAATAACGATTGAATTATAATATATAAGTTGATGAATTTTAGAATATTAACGCTCACTTGTATGTCGATGTGCAAAAATGAGACTGGGATCGAATACGTGTAAGTATAAGTAAATAACCAACCGGGCACATGTTGCAATCTTGCTCCCGTCGCGGTAGCTTGCTGGGAACCACCAACCTGTGTTTATTGGTAAATACGTCATTTTGGCCTACTTGATTAATCTCCGTAACTATTTTCATGACCTTGCAGTCATGAAAATAGTTACGGTATTTAAAATAGTAAGATGTGTTTTCATGACCTTGCGGTCATGAAAACACATCTTACAGGTCCTATTCGTCACTGTTCCCACGATTCACTCTTAATTGTGTTGTCGTTCAGGATGGAGGTAATCCAAGTTAACCAAATTAAATATTACCCGTACAATGATGTCTTATATTTTTCTATCGACCCCTGGGGGTCGATATCGACCACTTTGGCAACCACTGGTCTAGATATACGATGGTCAGATAAGAATTTTATTGTCAGAGCACTAAGTGACAACTGCTGATGTCAAAGTGAGAAAGAAAAAACTGATGTCTGACATAAAAGACTAGAGGTTTTCCCAAACCCTGGAATAAACACATAAATTTAAAGAAGCTTGTGAGATTCTAATCAACCATCCTAATCTCAATAGTAATGACAGAACTAAAAATCTCAAGAATATGGATGGCACACATTTGATTTATATAACCTCTGATTTATGGAGGCTACAAAATTAAGACGTTGGGCAGCAATCCTTTGCTCCAGGAAAGAATTTGAATAACAACCTTAAACTCTTTAATTATTGATTAGGCTATCACCCACTAATACTTCTAGCATTTGCCAATCATTTTAATTAAAGGACAATATGACTGAAATTGATCTCTAGAAATATAAAACATGACTAGTTTTGATGCAGTGTTTTTGTATGAGAGGTCAGGATAGTTGGGTTAATGGGTAAACAACTTAGTGATACTTTGGCATACTGTGTGGATTGTAATGCAGCTGGTTTCTTTGTGTTTAAATATATGATTGTGTAGGTACTCCAAATGACCTTAATATAATATATTTAGTTTAATCCTTTATCCAAGAGTAAGCAAACAAAGTTTGCACCTTATCATCCACCTTATAATGGAGGACCTCTTCATTGCTTCCACCTTATTATCACCACCTCTGGGTCTGGCTCCCACTGATGAGACCTCAATAAAGGTCGAAACTGGTCTGGGTAGTGGCCCTTCCCTTAATGCATAGCATTATACATGTCTGCATGGAGACATGCTTTGCATTATGGAAGATACTAAGACAAGTAGTGATGAGAGCTTGGTCCATCTTTACAACGAATTGCCTCAGTCCTGAAGGTACTTCAGACGCAAACTTTGTTTGCTCACACTTGGATAAAGGATTAAACTAAATTTATTATAGTCTAACCAAGTGAGAAAAAACTTCCAATGACCTTAATATGAAGATTAAAATGATGAGTTTAAAGTTATCACTCTGACATGCAGCAGTAGTCTCCTTTATCTAAGTAGTAACTTTATCAAAATAAATGTCGATCAAAGCATAACAGTGAAAGAAAAGATCACGTCGATATATGCTACATTTAAACCCCCCCCCACACACACACATTTACTGGCAATAACAGCTACATTTCTGAAAGAAGCATTTACAACATAAACTTACAAGTAAAATTTTATTCACCCTACTCCATAAAGAATCTTAGATCGTGAACCAAGAGAAAAATCAGTAAACTTACCTCTTCCCTTTGAGCACCATCCCCATTGTCACCTTCAATCTTGACCCGGACAACGCCAGATTTATCTACCATTTCTTGAATGATGTGACCATTCTTACCTATAACCTTTCCTGAAAAATTAAATATACATCTGGAATAAATGTGAATTAAACTATTGGTACAATATATCAGTAATTCCCAAATGGGAATAGTAGAATTCTGGCGCTACAGGTTTAAAAAATAATAATAATAAATAAATAAAAATAAACAATATATAATGTTCGGATGGTAAACAATCCCGGGATGTATTAGTAAAATCTTCTGAAATGGCTCCAAGATCCCCATCTCTAGAATAAGAATGATCACTCACCATGTCTGCAAGCTGCAGAAACACTACACAGAGGTGATTTTTAAGTAACCCTCATCTCTGTACTTTATACCTGCAGTCATTACCCAATAGTACAAGCTGTAATTTGCTAGATGAACGAATTTTACCAATGCAACAGTCCTGTCTTTAGTTGAAAATATGCTTAAAACAACTGATCAGTGAGAGAAAAAGGCTTATAAAACAAACACTTAGAAACCCATTTGTAATTCTCAACAGATAAACTGCTGCTAATGTCACTTGATTATTTACAAAAGTGCAGGAGATACTAGCATTCCAGACCAGTTTTGGCAGAGTATGATATTTTTACTGTTAGATTGTTATTTGAGCAGTAAACCTTTAAATCTTTCAACACAATCTACACTCATCTGCATAACTGATAACTATCTGTAAAGATGTTCTACAGATTAAGCCTCATGAAGTCACTAGTCCTAGCACTATCTATACAATAGCAGAACTAACTAACAGATATATCCACTACTTGATTTTTTTTCTGTCTCAAGAATATCTAAGCAACAATTAGTAATGTCTGGATACAGTGAAAATCAATCTGGTATACTACATTTTGAGTTTACAGCCAGAATATAAACAGAGTGGATTTGAAAGAACACATAAATAATCAAATAATTGGAAACCAAATGCAAAAAGTCAAAGTGACAGAGAAGAGAGATTGAAGTATTATAAACACAACAAGCTGAAGCTTAACATGTTCACGTCAGAAAGTGTTTTGCATAATGTATGAGAAGCCCTGTGGTACCAACAGGGCTTCTCATATACATTATATTTCACCATTTGTGCTGCTTCCGCACTGTGCAGGTGAGCTGAACTGATACAAAGTTTATATGGCATGTTAGTGGCGTATAAACTTTGTGTCCATAGTCTTTCGGTAAAATTTTATCTGAAGTTAACATTTGTGATCAGTCATCACAACATTGAAAATTTCAAACACAATCGAACAAACGCTTATTTCATATAATTCAAAATTTGGACAAATGTTAGGACAATTGTTTTCAGTTAAGATGCTGTGTTTCGTGATAAAACAAACAGTTTTGCTCGAGTCTTTGAAGCATAGTTTTTGTGGGAGAGGAGTACATGTGATTCAGTAGGTAGCGCCATTTTTATCCCAGTTGTTTCTATTGCACTATTTATTGACAAATATATTATACAGACTGCAAATATCTGTACCTTATTCAGTGTTACAATAAAACTACTTGTTTTTCTTGCATCTGCAGTATAGTGGCTGTTAGTGATTTACATTTTGCAAGCAAATCCCTTTCCATATATTCAAAAGTGGTTTTATTTATTTTTTTAAATTATGCCACTCATAAATGCAAATATGAAAGTCTAGAGTTTACAGGATCATGTATTCTTCACTCCACCCCAGATACTTATAACACAAGTGCACATATAATATCACAGATGTAACTTATTCATAATTCATTTTACACTATTGAAGAACGCGAGTCCACTTAAACCAGTTTTTTTTTTATTATTAAATAAATATACCGGAAAATTTTTTGAAGATTTGCGACAATTTGAAAAAACTTGCAGATGAACCATGTAGCTTAGAAATATCGAAAAAATTTAGAAAAAGTTAGGTATGTCATGAATGCATAAAATATATGTAGATATTAGTCTATTTTACCATTTACTACCATAAAATATACAAATCTATTATAAAAAGTTAAAATTTATCAACACTTATATGCGCTCTAGAGAAATGTAAACAATGTAAAGATGCAGTATTAAATCATAACTGCATAAAATTAACTGTTATTAATTAGTTAATTTAATTTGCATAAAATAAAAATTTTACAAAAATCATTCATTAGTGCATAGGCTTTGGTTGGATTTTTTTTTTTTTTTAATGATTATTTTGTGGGAGAATTTTTGTGATCTGCAATAAAATCGCATTTCTTTGGGTTGTGATCCATAGTCTGTGACAAGGAAGTAGGGTATGCAGTGAGAAGAAATGCTACCGTGAAGCAATCGTATCGATTGCCCTAGGCTACCAATAAAGCAATCATATTGGTGTTTCTTAGTTATCAATGCATAAATCGTTATATCTGTAAATAAATATGAATAATTTCTTTTTCACATTATCTTTTCATTTTTGATGTATAGTGTTAGTAATATGTATAACATCTAGAGTGTTGTATCATATAAGACAATATTGATATAGGTACTAACAGACACACGATTTATCTTGCAAACAGATGACAAACTTACAGTATTGATAAATACAGTACAGTACTGTAAATGTATTTTCACTTCCTTATGATTTTCTTCAATAACATTTTCTTTTCTCTAGCTTACTTTATTGTAAGAATATAGTAAATAATACAAACATACCATACAAAATAGGTGTTAATCGACTGTTTATGTTATTGGTAAGGCTTCTGGTCAACAGTATGCTATTAGTAGTTACGTTTTTGGGGAGTCAAAAGTTATACGTGGATTTTCGAACAATGTAGGGGTCGGTGTTCCTAACCCCCATGTTGTTCAAGGGTCAACTGTATTTTTATTCGCGCCTATTCTTTTTATTCCTTATATTTACTGTTCTTTACATCATTAAGTAAATCAAGTATACTAATTAATAATCAAATATATCATTCTCTTTAATTATTGTTTTTTTAATATATTCTGAAAAGAACATTCCCTTTTACCTATCCCCTTGCTCTCCTCAATGTGGGATTAGTTTCGAAGAAACTGTCAAAATTATCAGCAACAAAATTGCTGATAATTTTGCTTGCTTTGCTGATGGTTAGGTTTGTGGCAAAAGAGATACTATCACCCAGACGTGAATGTGTTAAAGCAGTAGTTCTTAACCTTTTCAAAGCCATGGAACACTTTTGATTATAAGAAAAATTTGGGGATCAAAAAGCATTAGAGTCATAAAACAATCAATAAAAATATGCATGGACTTGCCGTTTATTAAAATGGAACTTATTTTAATGTGATACTTGAGTTTGTTGGCTTTTGCAGATTTCAGCAATATCAAGTCTAATATGTGATATAGCTACCCTCATCTCTTTGTCTATATTAGTAAAACTTGCATGCTTTTTAGTTTTTATGCTGGTTAATATTGAGAAACCGGGCTCACACAAATATGATACTGAAAACTGTTACAAAATTTTCAGTGCCCTTGTGGAGAGAGCTGAGTGTTCGGCTTGGACAAAAACACAAAATTCCTCAAGAGTTATTTCAGAAAATTTCATTTTTAGAGTACGATCCTTTGACAAAGTAATTAATTGTTCTTTTTGTAACGAAAATTCACAACTCGATGTATTAACTGTGCCAAATGGATTTCGTATCCAGTCATAATTATGTGTATTTAAGGAAAGAAAGTAACTTGAAATCTTTTCTTCCAATATTGTTAATTGTTCTGTTATAACTGAAATAATTCCCTTGACATTTTTATTCAGAGTAGCCAATTACACTCAGAACTGTGTCATGTGATCTTTCACCAAGAAGAAAAGACCAGCAGAACAGGCAACCATTTTGTTTAATTGTGCCAGATGAACCACAAAAGTATTATTATTATTAGACCTCCAAGAAGTCAAGGACTTATTGAGGGAGGCAATACATCACTCACACCAGCTATCATACTTTCTCTTTAACTCATTCACACTAGTTGTTCTATACACTCGCCAGTTTGTGAGAGAGAATAATCACACAAACTTAACTTCCACGGATACTTCTCTGTTGAGAAATATTAGTTAATATCCTATAATATCCTCTCAGAAGTTTATAGGCTTCTATCATATCACCCCTCTTTTCCTATCTACGAATGTCTGCAGTCCATATACTCTCAATCTATTCTCATAACCCACATTCCATAATCCCGATATGATCTTTGTAACTCTTATTAATCACATCAGAACCCAGAAGATCGATTCAAACACAGCAATCGAGATGCCATCTTACCAAGGCCTTGTAAAGAGGCAAAATGATTTCCTTATCCCTAAATGTCAATGTTGTGTGAACATCACAATTATCCTCTAAGTTGCATTTGTAATTTTTGCAACATGATCTTTGAATTTTAACTTCCTATCCTTGTCAGTTTCTCCAAGCATAATCACACCAATAAAATATGCAGTCTGATATCTCATCAGGCCAAAGTGCATAATTTTACACTTACTAACATTGAACTGACAGCCATTAACATTTGCCCACCCTTACAGACTATTCAAATCACCCTGTAAATGCTGTTTATCAGTAGCATTTCTGGCTGCCCTGCCTGTCTTTGCATTATTAGCAAACAACTAAACACAACATTACACAACAATGGTCCACTACTGGGACACATTACTTTCTGATATCTATCAGTCAGCCACCCACTTATCCAAGCCAATAGCTTATAATCCAATCCCATATTCTCAAATTTATGCAAGAGCCTTTCCAACATATAATATAGACAGGCATCATCAAATGCCTGCATATATTAATTACATATATATGCACGTATTTAAATGTTTTGAACATATAATTTTCTTTTTGTTAACATCATTTTCTCATAAGATTCTCAAGCACAATAAGTGCAGCATGCTTTGTTATAGTATAACTTTATATATATATATATATATATATGTAAATCTCAGTGACGAAAAGTTGCAAAGCCTAGAGCACATCAGCACCATAAAGAGCTAAGGTTTAAACAAACTTGGAACCGTTCTAGAGACAAAATATGATGCTTAACACACTTTAAGCCTCCAAAATAAGAAGGATGACACTGGTTTCAGATGTAACAATGAAAATCATCTACAACCTAACAATATTTACAAATTCAAAATGGCATGCTATAATGGGATTCAAACCAAGGCTAGTTTCTCTGCAAAATGCACTTCTAGGTGGTATTTAGTTGTACATCTATAATGTCTTGATCCATTTAGGGGCTTTCAATTACATGAAGAAATATCTTGATAGGATGCAACAAACTACAAGGATACTGGGCTTGGCTAAAAATGCATGGCATTGTACAATGTTGTGGGACAGAAATAAAGTATTGAACTATTTGCAAAGCGTTTTCCAACAAATTGCATTTCAAAAGCATTATGGTCTGGCTTCGATAAAATTTCTTTCTCTATGTCAAAGAAAGTGATCAACAATATCTAGAGATCCGAGTGGTCTTCTCATGTTTCTTCAACTTCAAAAGGTTTGATGTAGCATTTCATAGATTTCTGTAGCCATATCAAGTTCAAAAAAGAATGTGATACATTTAAAGAAAGTGATCAGCAATGTCTTGACATCTAATTGGTCTTGATATGCTTCCTAAAACTTGGTTTTGTTTTTCAGAATGTTTGTGCAGCACATCTTTTATTTCTGTAGCCTATCTATATTATATATATATAGTTTGCAGCAAAATGTGATACACATATAATGTCTCTTAAGCAGATTTATTTCACAATGAAACACAGCAAAAATAGGTTTTCAGTTTAGATTAGCTCATACATGACTGGATCACGTTGTCACTTTTTCTAGTGTCACCAAGATGTTGCAAAAATTCTACATTGTTGCCACTCCAATACCGTGCTGGCAAGTATGACAAGCTTAGGAGATTGCTTGGATCAGTGCCATGGCATGTACAACTGCAAGGGCTGGACGTCGATAGAGCATGGGAAGTGGTCAAAGAGCATTTACAGGAAGTTATGGCTGATTGTATACCTAAGGTCCGAATAGTGAAACAAGTAGAGGTTAAATGGATGAATAACACCATTAAGCTTGAGCTGCAAAAAAAGAAACAACTATGGAGGGAATTTAAAGAAAGGGGTGACCTGCAGGCACACGAACGGTATAAAGTGCAGGCCAGAAGGATAACGAGTGTGGTAAAAACAGCAAAAGCCGATTATGAAAGGAAACTAGCTATGCAAGCAAAAGAGAAGCCCAAACAGTTCTCTCAATATGCTGTAAGCAAGAAAAAAACTGTACATGGCAAAATGATTTTAAGGAATGATGATGGTAAAGAGTTCACTGAACCAGTCGATATAGTGGAGTTACTGAGCGCGCACTTTGCAAAAGTATATCATCCAGGTGGTGACGTTGAAAAAATGAAGGAACCATTACTTTATACGGGAATTGTGATGAATGAAGTGGAGGCGAATAGTCTATTACAGAACCTTAATGTGAATACATCAGTGGGATTGGATGGTATACCGGCACGGGTCTTGCATGAAGCGGCTAAGGAATTATCAGTGCCCTTGACCATGTTGTTTAATCTGAGTCTCGGGTCTGGCTTAGTCCCGAAGGCGTGGAAAGAGGGGAAAATAGTTTCACTGCATAAAGGAGGATCCAGAACTATGGTTGCAAATTACCGACCGATCAGCATATCAGGAGTCGTTGTCAAGGTCTTGGAGAAAGTAGTCAAGGGAAAAATACAGGAATGGATTGATGAAAATGAGATACTGTACAGAGGACAGCATGGCTTTGTGAAGGGTAGATCATGCCTCAGTAACTTGCTCAAGTTTTATAACAAGGTGACGACTGAACTGGATAAGGGAAATGGGTTTACAGTGATACTGCTGGACCTGGCAAATGCATTTGACAGGATACCACATGGAATTCTAATCCGTAAACTACAACATATGGGAATGGATATAGGGTTGGTGAGATGGATAGCTGGGTGGTTGATGGAGAGATATCAAAGAGTAGTTTATTCAGGAGTAGAGTCCAAAAGACGGCCTGTGACTAGTGGTGTGCCACAGGGTTCTGTTCTTGGACCACTGCTGTTTAATCTGTTCATTAACGATATAGGGAAGGGTCTAAGTGGGACAGTTCATTTGTTCGCTGATGATGCAAAGTTGGGTAGGGCGATAGTGAATGCAGAAGATGTCAAAGTCTTGCAAGATGACTTAGATAGATTGGAGTTCTGGACTAAGGAGAATGGATGTCAATTTAATGTGACAAAATGTAAGGTTATGCATTTCGGAGTGAAAAGATTAGCAGCAGTATACCACATTGGTGGAACTATACTCCAAGAGATTCATGAGGCCAGGGACTTGGGAGTGTTGGTGGATAGGGAGATGAAGTTTAGGGGCACATTGCGAAAGTAGCTAAATCAGCTCATCAACTCACTTGGTTGTTGAAAAATACCTTGATGAGCAGAGACAAGCAAGTTATTGTACCTCTGTACCGAGCGCTGATAAGACCTCATCTCGACTACTGTGTGCAGATTTGGTCACCTCGGTTCCTTCTTGATGGGGAGGAGGTGGAGAGGATCCAGAGGCGAGTGACTAAGATGATAGCAAGTCTATGGAATGAACCACATGAGAACAGGTTGAAGATTTGTGGGTTGCAGAAACTAGTTGATAGGCGGAAAAGGGGAGATATGATTGAGACATTGAAATTGCTAAAAGGATTCTATAGGATTAATTCAGAGGATATTTTTGAGATCAGGACTGGTGGTGGGAGAACTAGGGGACACCCATGGAAGCTGGGAAAGAGCATGGTTAGCAGGGGTGTTAGAGCTGGGTTCTTTACTTTTAGAGTGGTGAATGAGTGGAATAAGCTGCCAGAGTCTGTTGTGGGTGCTATGACAGTGAGCGAGTTCAAGGCAAGGTATGATAGATACTGTGAGAATGTTGAACACATGTGTGAACATGATGTTTGGGGCCTCCCTCGATGAGTCTAAGGACTCCCTGGAGTAGCCCGTAATAATAATGATACTGTAATTTTCCTCCCAAAAAATTTTGGACCCCCCCTTTTTTAAATAAATAAATAAATATATATATATATATATATATATATATATATAGGTGGTATTTAGTTGTATTTATATTTTCACATATAAAAAACTCAACAGATTTCTTCTCGAAAATCAAAAATTTAAAACTCCAGCCTTCATGGTGAAGATATCATGGTGAGTTTTGACGTGGTGGCTCTCTTTACAAACATTCCAACTCAAGAGATTCTCGATATTTTAAAGAACACGATTTCAAAAAAGATGTTTTCCTTGCTATCACATTGCATTCGCTCCGGCTACTTTCAATATGAGAAAAAAGTTTACAAACAAAATAAGGGATACTGGCAATGGGCAGCCCCCTGTCTCCTATATTAGCTAAAATCTTTTTTGAAGATTTCGAACAAAAGGCAATCTCCTCAGCTACTCTTAAACCAAAAATGTGGCTGAGATTTGTAGATGACATATTTCTTATCTGGGAACACAGCACCAATAACCTCCAGTCTTTTTTAAATCATTTAAACAACTTCCACCAAGACTGGGGTAAGGTGGTACAACACCAGGACAACTCGTTGCAAAGGTGGAGCAAGCTACCAACACTCCTGTCTCAGTATCT
The DNA here is from genome assembly GCF_054136105.1 of Typopeltis vanoorti. Lineage (NCBI taxonomy): Eukaryota > Metazoa > Arthropoda > Arachnida > Uropygi > Thelyphonidae > Typopeltis > Typopeltis vanoorti. The sequence goes on from NC_143572.1 coordinate 76,752,258, forward strand.
CCTATAATGCAAAACACATCTCCTTGCAGATATGTCTAATGTTATGCATTAAGGGAAGGGCCACTACCCAGACTAGTTTCTACCTTTATTGTGGTCTCTTCAGTGGGAGCCAGACCCAAGCTGAGATACCAGGCAGAAGCATTCGCTGGTCATCTCTACCTATCGGAGTTGCCAAATGGTGTGCCACCCTTTTTTAATAAATTACTCTGGATTTAGAGAAAGATGTTGAAAGTTTATTTTTCACTTGGTTAGAGTATAATAAATTTAGTTTAATCCTTTATCCAAGTGTGAGCAAACAAAGTTTGCGCCTGAAAGTATCTTCAGGACTGTGGTAAGGTGGTACAGCACCAGGGCAACTCGTTGCAAAGGTGGAGCAAGCTACCAACACTCCTGTCTCAGTATCTCCTATAATGCAAAACACATCTCCTTGCTTTGCAACGAGTTGCCCTGGTGTTGTACCACCTTACCCCAGTCCTGAAGATACTTTCAGGCACAAACTTTGTTTGCTAACACTTGGATAAAGGATTAAACTAAATTTATTATACTCTAACCAAGTGAAAAATAAACTTTCAACTTCCACCAAGACATCAAATTAACAATGGACGTTGAAGAAAATGGATCTCTTCCCTTCCTGGACATAAGACTTACTAAGACATCTGATTTTATAAAAATCTCAATCTTTGGAAAATCTACGCACACGGATAGATACCTACATGCATCCTCACATCACTATCCTGCACAGAAAGTGGGTATCATCTCAACTTTAGCACATCGTGCCAGATCTATACTGTTAGATGATGAAGAGCTAAAAAATGAACTACAACATCTACAAAGAACCTTCACAAGTAATGGCTACTTGTCGCAAACTATTAATAAGCATCTATACTGCCGCCATGAAAACAACTCAGAAACACAAGATAACCCCAAAGGTTATATCTCCTTACCATACATCAGCTCACTCTCCACGAAACTAAGAAGAATTTTACGAAATTCAACATAAAAACCTGCTTCCATCTACAATTTCCAGGAGTGTACAAAATCATGTGTGACTGCGGAAAACAATACCATGGCCAAACTGAAAAATCCATCCTACGTCTGGAAGAACACCAGAGGGACATTGCCTACAAAAGAACTAGAGCAAGTGCCCTGTCAAGCCATGTAATGTTTTCAGTAAACACACATGATGAAGGCCGTCAACATGAGATAAACTGGACAACTTCAAACCTTCATATATGCTGTGACGAGGTGGAGCGCCGCATAGTCGAGTCTAAGGAAATTGTTATGGACCCTCATCATATAAATAATAACCTTAGTTATAATCTAGCGGACTCTTTCAGCTCTGCTATCCGATATTGGCATACTCGTGAAGTCAGACGCATGCAGATGCCCAACAATAGAACTTCGACACAGACTGTAGCTACAGTTCAAAGCTAAATGAATTTTATAATAGTCATTTTTATAGTGATATGATGTTTCTTATAGTGTTTATTTGCTTTCTATGTTCCCACACCTGAAGAAGTCGGACAATCCGATGAAATATGTTGCGCTTTGAATAAATTTAATTGTTATTCTAGTTCTTGGTTCTAAGTCAGTATATATAAATATGAATATACAGGGTGTTCGGGATAAATTTGACATATTTATAATTAATTATATTTTTCCGTAAGTTACATGTATTAACACACACTTCTCTTCATTTAAAAGTTTGGACCCTTCTTCATTCACATACAAGATGTCAGAAAGGATGGATAGCTGGAACCCACCTGAATCATGGAAGAGAATAACTTGTATCATGATGATTCGTGCCCGCCATCAAAATAAGGATATTACGACTGCTGCCCAATGCTCCCTGAATACAGTAAAAACAATCAGGCATGAACTAGAGACTTGCAATGGTGACTACGAGGATGTAGCAAGAAGAAAGATCCCTAGCAGACGATCTGATTGCGTTCGTACAGCAGAATTCCTCGCAAATCTGCAGGAACAGGTGTTGAAGAACCCTGGCATTGGAATTCGGGCTTTGTTCGTGGAGTTGCTAACTGTAGTCAAGCCCTGGATAACAAGGGTAGTCAATGGTAGGCCGTATGTATGGCAGCAGGATTCGGCCCCTTGCCACACCTCTGGGAAAAGTCAAAAATGGTTGTCTGAAAATTTCTACGACTTCACCAGTCCAAATGTTTGGCCTCCAAACTCCCCAGACCTTAACCCCATGGATTATTTTGTATGGGGCGCAGTTGAAAAAGACACCAATCGCACTTCCAGTAATACAAAAGCCCAGTTAATGGATAAAATTAAAACAGTTTTTGCGGCCCTTCCCAGGGAGACTGTAGCATCAGCTTGTTCGAGGTTCCGAAGCAGAATTGAAGCTGCGATCGATGCTAATGGTGGTTATTTTGAGTAAATCTTGTTGATAGTATTGTAATTAACTCTGCCTGTAATGTTTTTTTGTCAATTCATTAAATTTAATAGATACAAAGAAGATTTTCTTTTTCCTTACGAAACTGTCAAATTTATCCCGAACACCCTGTATATATATATATATATATATATATTCATAAAGGTTTCACTGACACCATATGTAAAATTCAGATTTTCAGTATTATGAAGAATTTCATCATTGGCAGCACCTTCTAGCATGCAAATAACTTAAATGCTTGCAATTTCTCAATACCTCAACTAAACCTGTTTGCAAATTAACATGAACATATTTCACATCTCTTCATGACAACAGTTGCTAATAGAAATTTGACAACATCTCCAATTCATAGCCTCCCATGCTGCCTACCAGATGCTACATGCTCACATCCACCTGGTACTGAATGGAGGCCAGATGGACATAATGCTATTTCAGTGAGAACATTGTGTTCATGCATGGCAGTAATCCATCTTAGAGTTAAAAACTGCTACCTTACATGAACACAGTATCTTTCACTGAAAAGGTTTGGTAACATGAAGCAGGTTTGATAATAACAACATACAAAACAAAGAAAACTTGTTCTTATTAATTTCCACAGTATGCACACATCATCACAATAAAAAAAATAAATCAAACATATTAGGCAGCTTAATAAATAATCTTCATTTTGTTCTTGCAGTGTTGAGTGTATACTGTTAAAATCAATATGCACAAATTCCAATAGCAAAGCCTGTCTACATGTCCAAAGAAAATTATCTTTAAAAGAATAATTCTAAGTTGGAGAAGGATTTGGCTGATGTTGTTATAAAAGTACACAATTCAATAATTGAATCTAAACTTCAAGATGTCAGAGGTAAACCTAGATCTTCAAGAAGAAACTTTAAAATATACATATTACGTCTTCAGAAATACAAATATTGGAATTTACCCACCTTACTCACGCAGCCTCTTTCTCAAGAGTAAAGGATGGAAAATGGGAAAGTGACATTTTCTGAAGGAGTCATGTTGGATGCACAGAATCTGAGAAAAGCACGTGAGTGGTAGAATGAGGAAACTGTTTCACTAGCACCTGCAGACAAAAGAATTATGGCAACAGATTGTATTTTTACCAAGATAGGATGGTTAATACATCTCATCTCCATAACTTGTTTTTGAACTGCACAGGTTCCTTGGATTTTACAGTGGGGACAAGAAACCAGCAGCAAAAAACATTCTTTCTGTAAATTGTGTAGCTTCTATCTAGCTTGATGGTAAAAAAAGACAAAACATGCAAAGTTGCCAGAGAACACAATTTACACTAGACTAACTTCCAGAAGAAACTAATAAATGATTGCCACTATGGATTCTATCCCTCTTGATTAACAGGAATCTTTGCGCTTATGTCAGCAAATTATGAACAGATGCCACGGAAAACTCAGGGTACTTCAAGTGATTGCTCTTAATAACTCTTATGCATTTGAGCATGTTTGGCACAAAAGCCTCTTAAGTAACCACACACTTTATGGTGGGAACTTGTTGAAGAGGCCTTTGAGAAAGCACATTATATGCATGATGGCTCTATCCTCAAACTTTCCAATTAATGCTGGTGTTCTTACTTACTATTCAAAAAAGGGAACAAGAAAGATATCAAAAATTATTGTTAAATCTGTCTACTTTCTTCTCACACATATAAAATCATGAATAGGAATTTTATATATGTGAATAAAATCATGAATACTGAACAGAATCCGAACACTCTCGAAGGCAACTCCAGTCGAGAGCAGGCAGGAATCAGAAGAGGCTTCTCCACAACAGGTCATTTCGCAATTAACTGAAAAATGCAGAGAATATAGACTCCCTCTATGTTTCCGCTTTATTGATAAAAAAAAAAAAAAAAAAAAAGCACTTGATACCATAGAACACAATGCAGTCATCAGTGCCTTACTGGAAATAAACATGGATCCTATTTACATCCACAAGATCAAAGAAATTAACAAAAATCAGACCACACAAATAATCCTATTTGATCAACCTATAAATATAGATATAAAGAGAGGGAGTCCACACAAGGTGATGTGATCTTTCCAAATCTATTTACCAGACTCTAGAATATATTCTGAAGGAAAAAAAAAACCTAAACGGAAGAATAAGCCTATGCTTATTCCTCCGTTTAGGTCTTTCTCTCTCTCACTTTTTTTTTTTTTTTTTTTTTTTTTTTTGGTGAAAAAAAATTTGATGGTGAAAAACTACAAATACTTATGTTTGTTGATGATCTAGTACTAATGAGAGGCATGCTTCACCAAAAAAAATAACATAAAAGACACATTAAATATAACAATTTTGATGAAGCAGGCCTCTCAGATCCTGCTCTTAACACCTTAAAGCAAATTGATTGAAGAAGTACCTGCTCTTTACATCATACAAAAACTTGGTATGAAAGAAAATTTTAAGAAGCCTGTGAAATTCTGATTAACCACCATAATCTCAACAATAATGGTGGCATAAAAATTCCAAGAATTTGGATGGCACATATTCAGACTACTTGGTATCTAGCATACTTAAGGACTTTAAGCAATTTTCAGATTTTATTGGAAACTATTCCATACCATTGGTTGAAATTTATATGTACACCCACATAGTTTTTATATATATATATATATATATATAAACATGTTGCTCTCCAGCCCTATTTAATTTCATAACCTAATAGATAATAATAATAGGACTCTAGCTTTGATGCAGTAAGTTTTTTTTTTCCCCACCAGAGGTCAGGCCAATAATTGTTGCAACGGTTGGTCAGTAACTTTAGCAAACCATGTAGATTGTAGTGCAGCTTGTGTCTCTGTATATATGTGTATGCTCCAGATGATGACCTTGACATGAAGGTCGAAACGTCGAGTGTTCATTTTGGTTTACATTAAACTAAAGTTTTGCACTAACACAGTAGTTGTCTCCATAATTTTCCATAATGGATTAAAAACATTTATGCAAGTGACAGTCACCTATGTATTAATAACATCCCTATATAACAAGTTGACTCTTACAATTACTTAGGGTAAACTCTGAGGGATGAAAAACCAGTTTCCAGGTGAAAAAACCCTCTACCTCTGTATATGAGACCAGTTAACTCACCTTTAGTCGAAAAAGACCAGCTAAAGGTTCCTCATGTCATAGATGGAAATTGAACCCAGATCATTCTGTCCAAAGGTCTTCATCTATACCAAATGAGCTATGGAAGCTCTAGGACAAACTATAAAAATAAATAACAAAATATCTGAAGAACTAGTAAAACGAAAGCAAGCCACATGGCTATCATCCAACAGACTAAACGACACTTACTGATCCAAATTTTGACATCTCTGCAAAGGCAAAACTATTTAACATTCTTCCATCACTCACATAGGGATCAGAAACATGGAACACAGCAAGCCAAGAAGAAGAGATGCTCAGGATAACTCAGCGTGCAATAGAATGTACGATTTGCAATATTAGCAAAATGGAACTAAGAGAGAGATCAGGCATAAAAGATGTAACTGCAGTATAAGATGGGCAGGCCACATAGACTCAGGGATAACAGATGGACATATAGAATACTTAACTGGCAACCAAGAATAAAGAGAAAACAAGGAAGACCATCTACAAGATGGGAAGACCCATTAGTGAAATCTATGGATATAACATAGAAGAGAGGCTCAAGATTGAGATTGTTGGAGACATCATGGTGAAATCCTGAATGAAACACAGGTCCAGCAAGGTAATCGAGGTTTTTACTTGCACCTGCTCTCATCCTTCTATATACGAATCATCTATTGTAGCTGATCACAAATACAACACGCAGTTCTGCTGATGGCAGTACATTGCACTCCTCAAACCTTCAATGAATTACCCAAATATCAGGAAGGTGGTAAAATTTTCTGAAGGCTACTAATAAAAAAAAAGCATAGAAGTGGAGGAAAGAGTACTTACTGTAAAAGGAATCAAAGGTGACATGAGAACTGAGGATAAGGATATTTTAGTGGTGTGGAGTTACGTTGAAAAACTGTTAAATGGAACAAGCCTTGACAGTGGTAGAAAATATTCAAGAGGAATTCAAATAGGAGCACATACATTAAAGTAGAAAAAGCTATTAAAAGCTGGAGATGCAGAAGGGCAGTTTGGATTGATGATATTCAACCAGAAATGCTCAAATGTAGAGGCATAAAAGTTTTGCAATAGTTCAGATGGCCGAATTCTAGATGACTGGAGTGAATTTCTCATAGTCCTTTTCTATAAAAAGGAGAATGGAGCTGAATGTGAAATACAGAAGAATTTCTCTACTATGTATTCCAGGTGAGATTTCAAGCAAACATACTTGAGAAGAGGCAGAGGAACTTGAAGAAGAATAAGCTCGGTTAAGGACAAATAGAGGTTTTTATGACCAGACTTTCACTTTATGACAAACAGTTGAGAAATCATGAGAATACGACAAGGATCTGTACTTAAGTTCTGTAGATTTGCAAAAGGCATACAACAAGGCTCAGAGAAAAGTTTTTCAGACAACTACAATTATATGGATTAAATAGAACATTATACAGAATAATAAAACACGGTCTATATTTAAGTTGTTGGTCAGCTGTTAGAATTTATGGAAATGATCAACTGATATAAAAATCAGGTGTAAGACAAGGATGCACATTATCTCTACTTTTATCCATCATCTATATGGATTGCATTATGAAAGAATATGGCATGAAACTTGATATAATCAGAGATATCATTAGGTCTTTGAGTAACATCAACTGTATAAAACAAACACATCTAGTTCAAGTCTCCAGGATTCTCTAAACCAAATTAAATAACAGATGTAACAAATTTGGCATCAAAATCAGCAATAAAAAGACCAAAACACATTAGATGCATTCTAAATAGCTTATAGAACAGGTAAAATATTTCAGCCATTTAGGCACAGTTTTTAGTGAAGACAGCAAGTTAAATATGAAAATAGACAACAGAGTAAGCAAAGCTACTATGGTGGGGAGAATCAATTAAATAAATTTATATGGAATAAAAGAGAAATTACCCCAAACACTAAGCTAGCAGTATACTAGATGGTGCTTAAGCCAGTTTTAAGTAATATACTTAGTTGCATTAGAAATAAAGCGATTGATCAAAGATTAGAGCCCACAGATATGAGAGTTCTGAGAAAAAGTAGGGGCCTAAAAAGATGGTATCAATGGCAGAATCATATTAAAAAAAATATTACGAAGGAACTTGACATTGTTTGCATTCAAGAATGTGTGAATAGTGCTAATCTAAGGTGTTATTGGTCACTTTAAACATATATAGAGAAAAAAGGTTAGCCAACATAGTAGGCTAACCTTTCTTGATGCCAAGATAGTAGGAAAAAGACATACAGGAAGACCAATATCTAGGATTGATTGAAACGGAAGTGCCTTAGAAGACTGAAATGTTAGATACAATATTGGAGTGCTGATAAGTAATAGAGTAATTTGGAAGAAAACTGTTGATAAGAGATTAGTAATAATGTAACCTTAAGCATGTAGTACTGTCATAATAGCCCTGTACTCTCCTTGAAGATAGTATCAGGAAATCTGACTACTGAACCACTAAAAATAGCCTATGAACTTTAATCAGCACACCTAAAGCGCACTAACCACAGAAATGGCTGTAGCGACTACGGCACAAACAAATAATGACTTGGCTAGTTGGTGTATGAGGGTTGTATGAAAAGTTTGGTAAAAAAAAATAAGTTAAACACATTTTTTTGGAAAATATCACCTTTATTTCTCAACATAGTCTCCATCGAGGTCTACACATTTGGTCCAGCGAGTTTACAATTTTTTCATCGTATCTAAAAAGTAGGATTTGTCAAATTGTGCAAAATAGTCCTTGACAGCCTTGATGACATCCTTGTTTGAAGAAAATTTTTTCCCACCAAGCGAAATTTTTAAGTTTGGGAACAAGAAGTCACACAGGGCCAAGTCCGGAGAATACAGTAGATGCGGAACCAAATTCGTGCAATTTTGCCATTGCGACAGCTTATGTGTGGATTGTGCATTGTCTTGATGAAAGAGCACTTTTTTGTGCGCCAACCCCGGCTGTTTTTTCTTCAGTTGTTCTTTTAAACAGTCCAACAATGATGCATAATAGACTCCTGTTATTGTCTTACCCTGTTCCAAATAGTCTATCATGATAATTCCTTGGGAATCCCAAAAAACAATGGCCATCACCCTCCCAGCTGACATAAAACGGTCTTCTTTTTTCGGTGCTCTTTCACCAGGCATTGTCCACTGTCTTCACTGCTGCTTGGACTCAGGTGTCGGATCCAAGTTTCATCTACAGTCACGAATCGACACAAAAAATTCTGTGAATTGCGATTAAACATTGCCAAACACTGTGTTGACTTTTCGCAAGCATTTTTGTTCGACAGTCAACAATCGCAGCACCCATCGTGCACACAGTTTTTTCATGTGCAATTTTTCATGCAGGATATTATACACCCATTCAGTTGAGATGCCCACAATTTCATTCACTTTCACTCGGCAGTCTTCCATAACGATACCATGGATTTTGTCAATCATTTCCTTCTTAGTGACCCAGTCGGGAGCACGGAACATGCTTCATCTTTGATAGACTTACAACCATGTTTAAACTCATTTATCCAAAAATAAATAGTCTTTAATGCTCTTGCAAGGTCCCCATGGCATCTAACTCGGCTTTGATCTGTGTAGCCATCCACTTCTTCAAATAAAAGTGTTTTATTACTACACGAAACTCATTTTTCTCCATTTTTATGAAAAATGTGAATACGGTCACGTTAGGTGTTTGCCAAACGAGAACTACGCATTACACGTGGCTAAAATTTTGCCAGGAATCATGAAAAAGATAATACATGATGACATTGGTATGAATGAATAAATTGTGTCGCAGTCTATTGGAAATTTACCAAACTTTTCAAACAACCCTTGTATTAAAGTGGTGTTTAATACACTGACTGGCTTTTGTTAACACCAATTACATCAAATCTGGTACTTATCCAATTCTTCTGCTGGTTCCATATCTTTTCTATTGATATTTCTTATACTGATGGGTGTTAATCTTGAACTCTGCTGATGTGAGCTGAGATTTGTTCCAGTACCTGATTTTTCTGTGTTCTCCCTAGTTCCCTGATGAAAACAACTAAGGCCTTAGTTTGCTGTCTGTGGAAATTACTGAAACCATCTCTATATTAAGGTGGTTTCACTTTATTAAAATATATTATTTGTTTAAGTGTCCCAAATAAGTGCTGGTAAGCAGCAAACTTATTTCATACTAAAATTACAGCCTTATTATTCTGCCTTCTTCTAGTATTTATGTAGCTTTGTTATGCTACGTTACTTTCATTTTTAATGCCTTTGCTGGCTTACTTCTCATTGTGTAACAATTACTAGTCATAAGTATTTCAAGTCCAGCAAACTATTGCAGTTATAAATTACATAATAAATTTCATAATCCCGACTTAATGCAAACTTTTCTAAACATGTTTGCAATATTCTACTCACTGTGTATGATTGTTTAGTCTATTTGCTCATAGCTATTTCAGCAACAATAGTGAGGATAGCCAAGAAGCTTAGAAAATTTTATTCTGGAAAAAGAAAATAAGAAGAAATAAATAAAATAAAAATAATCATTACGTAAGTTTATTTGCATAATAAAGTTCAGTAAGTTGCTGCCTTGTGTATTAATTCATTATCAGAAATTTTTTTTTTTTTCGTAACTGGAAAATTGCCATCTTTCCCTAAGATTTCTACGAACTTTTGAATACTGATATTTCTAGGGTTAACAAAAAGTTAATTATTTATGATACAATAATGGTATAAAAAGTTTGCTTTCTGTAAGGGTATTTTATTATTTTATTTCTTATATTACCTTGTCTAGATAATTTGTAGGTTGCTTATTATACACAGAATCTCTATGGACTCCAAAGGCAGGTGTATTAATTTCAATTCCTTCCCCTTTGTTTCTCATCATGTCTGCTTATTTCTTATGTTTAATATGTATACACCCACACATTTTATCAGTATTACATGTAATCTCTCAAGAGCCCAAAGACAGTGCAAAGCAAATGCTAACCATTATTCACACAATACCTATCAAATATCTCCTTAAAAATGTAGTGATAATTTCCTAGTATACAACTTCCGTGGATAACTGCTTGTTCTCTTTCATTCAGTCATATATTGACAAATTTCTTTGTCTATCCAGTCCTCAAGTCCTTTAGTCATTTATATCCTTCTATCATAATCCTTCTTTTTCTATTTATTAATTAAGTTGTGTAGCCATAAAACCACCATTCAATCCGTCCACATAAGCATTCCACAGATTAATCCCAACATCTTGATCCCGCAGTAATAGCACCGCTTCATCTCCAAGAAACTCAGATATGGCCATATCAGTGCTTTATAAAAATAGATAATAACCACTCTAAGAAATTAACATAAAGAAAAAATTTATATGTGAAAAACAACAAAATGTATATCAATAATAATTATTAACATTTCATTTTATAAACATGTGCTTGAAACAAACACAATAAAGGGAGAATTAAAAACCATGTGCAATATAAAACTTTCCAGTAGTAATTTTAAAGAATGTTCAGATTTCTAACATAGCAAAATCTTTTAAAATTTGGTATTAAGTGAGTATGTGGGTGCTTTTGATTTCAATTGAAGTGAAATCCAGTAAAATGCCAATTATCCATGGGGTAGGATTAAGCATGGTCCTGTGTAGTATATACAAATTTAATTTTTTTTTTTTAAATTCTCTATGCAAGTGGATTTGTAAAATAATAACAGAAATTATTACTGCATATTTTAAATAAGACTGCACAATAATCAAACAATATTGATCATTCTCTAGTAGAACTTATTTATCATCACTGTTATGGTTTCCTGTTCTGCTGCCAGATGTGCAGTCAAGTGTATTACGAATTTAATCTAGTCTCTTTTGTCTGTTAAACAGTAAAAGTTTGTTCATGTATTCCTCTTGTGTAATAGAATTTATCTAGCATTTTAACCTTTAAAATACTAGGGAAAAGAAAAGAGCTGTTTTAACAGCATAAAATAAACTGAAGATTACTAAAAGACATGAAAAAACTGACTTGCAACCAAATTTGGTACTAGTCAGCAAAAGAGGCATAATTAAAAACCAACTCAAGATAAACAAATTTGTATCTAAATATGATACTTTTGCTCATGCTTCACAAAGAAATTCACTCAACAGTGCTACAAATGAATAACTAGCAGATGTAATGATAAAGTTGTTTTTACAACAAAGAGCTGAAGGAATTCCAATATCTGAACCACTAATTTAAGTAAGGCAAAGTATTTTTTTTTGAAAAATTAGACATGCCAAGGCCATTTCAATTTTCTTCTGGCTGGTTAAAATTATTATTGAATGAGAAACATGGTATAAGGGAGTAATACCATTTAAGAAATAAAGAGTTTGAGCAGCACAGAATAACAATTCTGTGCTGCTCAAGCACTTCAGGAGAAGACAAATTAAAATTAGCCATAGTGAGAAAATCGACCTCTCCTAGAAGTTTGAAAGACATAACAAATATTCCAGCAGATTATTATCATAGATCTGCATGGAAGACTAGGGATATTTTTGAGAAATAGTGGAAAGACAAATTCATTCTTCTCTCTCTCAGAAAGATCTTTACCACAAAGCAATTCTGATATTAGATAATGCCGCATTCCATTCTCCAGTAGAAAACTTTCTCCATAAAACGGCAATATGGTTGCCATTTATCTTCAACCAAATGTAACATCACTAGTTCGACGTACGACCAAGATGTAATTGAGATCATGATATGATTGTATAGAAAAACTCTGATGCTGGACATTATTATGAAAGAGAAAAATGCTATTTTATTTTGGAAGTCCTCAACAATTAAAGATGCTATCTATAACATTTCTAATCCTGACAGAAGTTAGAGGTAAAACAACTGAAAAATCATTCAGAAAATATTGTCCAATAACTGAAAATAATTTGGAAGTGGAAGACTCAAAAATAGTGTAGAGATCAACCCTGATATTTTAAAATCAATTCAAAATATTGATAGGTGTGAACACTTAGAAGAGGAAAATATTAACGAATAGTGAAATACGCATCAAAATAAAACCCAATGTGAAAAATTGACGGATGATGATTTAATCCAAAGTGTGCAAGAACTGACGTCGACAGCATGATCAAGAGTTTTTCTCTCGGCGAGGATGATAAGGAACTACAACCAGCTTAAAAGTAAGTTGCAATGAAGCCCTAATAGCTGCAGAAACATTACTTAAATTCATGAACGTATAAGAAAAATAAAACAAAAAATAATGCTACAAAGAAAACAAACAAAAATCATGGGCTTTCTTTTTAAATAAGTTTAAAAATATTCAGTTTCGTATTTATATACTACAAGAATGTTTATCTTATGTTTTATACACACACATATATGTTCAATGGAAGATTTACTCAGTTTGATAACATATTTTATAATATTGCATGACTTGAACCGAGTTTAAAATAAAAAACTTTATTTGCACAACTAGTTTCGTCTAAAACTATACTTCTTCAGGTGCACACCATATAAATACCATCATAACTGGATGGGAACTGGCATTTTAAAAAACAAAACTAAGAGACATCAAACCAACTGCAGAGATTTCAGCTTCAAGTTTCAAAAAGTAGAAGAACAAGCTCTGGTTGTATTGTACACATGTGTGCGTATGAGATCTCGAGCACGCCAATAATGAATAGTAGAGTGCGAGAATCCGGTAGGCTGTTGCTTAGATTGCTGTTAATATGGATGGGGTCTTGAGTATTTCTTTAGATTCTATAATTTTTCTCCCTACCTCATTATAATGATGAATATTGTCAGTTCTATCGCAGAGTACCTGATGTTGAAGGTTTTCTTCATTCGAATTAGTTGAAAATAGAACATGGGTAGGCAAGGCACTGGCACGAGTTCTATTGTAGTTGATGTTCTTCTAAACGTAGTTCGACTGTGATTTCTCCATCTGTCCGAAGTACGGTTTACTGCAGTTGCAAAGAATCTTATAAACACCAGGATATTTGAGATTACTGTGTTGGTTACTATTGACAATAAATGTATCATTTTTCAAAATTCCAAAATGCATGATACCTTATATATGACAATCCCCTACCTGTGGAATGTCACAGCGCAACCAAGCACCGGAACGGATAATCCATATTTTTTGAATTAATCCAATTTTTAACAGGGACTCTTTCCTTTCCAACTGTCCATTTTTTAACATGGAAGTCTATGGGCGACCGCTGTGCACGTCGCGATGCGTTAGCAGGCGCCTCGTCCTCGTTCGCGAATGGAAGTGACGTCACCGGAAGGGGTTGAAGCGGATGTTACATCAGGCAGACGTCACAATGACGCACCGATGGGTAGAGGAGGAAAGCTTCTCGCTAGTGGAATAATTGCGTCAGCCGATTTTGAAACGAACATTCCTTTACCAGAGGAACTGAAGTTACATAGGGTATAAAGAAAACAGCTATAACACAAATAACAAGCACTTTTGCTGGATGTCACCACAGATGAAACCTGTTAGAGAAGCTGACGTATCTTTCGTAATATTACGGGCGCTGGAAGGGCATATGCGGCGGAACTAAATATATCCCATGCACGATGCAATGTTGTCGGTTGAATAGTAGTCGATAACACTTAACAAGCACAAGCAGCACTGAGGAGAATATAAATAAAGCATACAAGAAATGAAGTAAAAATGAGTTGGGTATTCGTTTCGTGTTTGTTATCACCACACAAACGCTATCATGACTCCATATTTTTGGCTACTGTTAGGGTTCCGTCACTGGCGGGAAAATGCAGCCGAACATGGTATCCGCCATACGCAGACAACGTCGGTGCGATTGCTGGATGTCTTTGTTTGTATGGTATCGTCGGTTTCCATACAATGCACAATTCCTAAATACATATATACAGATCCAAACATAACCAATACAAGCAGCACATACTAAGTAAGAGAGGACAAAGTTAGATTTTTTTACAAAACGAATGCGCACATATCACGAACAGAAACTAACTCCCTGCAGCAGGCAACCACCACGTGGATGAAGATGGCCAGTAAATACAATACCTGTGGTAAGATGGCGCTTTTGGTCATCGTTATCGCGGGCGATTTATATAGCAGCATTTACAGAGCGATGAACATGATATATCGTTAATATCACATTTTAATCTACGAAGTGCTTATTTAATAGTTACATTTGAAATTGGGAATTCGTGCATTAAATATGTCTGTGATCGTTCTTCTACATACATATATATATATATATAATATAAAATGATAATTAAAATAAAGTGATATTACATCCCATTTTGTTCCGCTACAAAACTTAGATGTTAAACTTAAATATTAAAATTTAAAAAAATAATCACTAATAACTAAAAATAATAACTATCCAGGTTTGCTGGACGTGTATATACGTCCTATGCTTTTTTTTTTTTATTGTTCTCTGTGAGGAGTAAGGTTTTTCTACGTGCCCCCATAGAGAGTGAGGCCCCCAGCTTGCGCATCATGCGCCTAATGGTAAATGCGGCCCTGAATATATATATAAATAACAAACTTCTATGTATATATATAGAACGATGATATATATGTAACTCCGTAGATATGGAGAAAATATATGAGCGATATTCTGCACAGACTGATTCAGAATTTATGCTAATTATGAACCTTTCCAATTAACCCTCCCCCCCCCCCTCTCTCTCTCCCATGAATTATAAAGAACTACTCTAATTTTCTACTGAAAGTTTTCACTAGACAGTCATCAATATCTATTTTTTCATTTTAACGTTTATTAAAATAAGAAAATTGTTGTATTCGGCAAATTCCGGCGTATTTCTTTGTGGGTGTGTGTTGACATTATTCCCAGTTAAAAAAATAAAATATATAATAATAAACAAATTCAGTAGTGGAGTGTCAGTTTATTTCTTAAAAAATTCAAATACTGACAATGTTACTGCGACTAGAAGTAAATTTTTATATTTTCATCATCACAAACACTAGACAATAATCTTCTCTTCCCAGGAAACACTTTGGTCTCCGAAATACTAGACAATAATGTTCTCAGCTGGAGGTAAAGTATAAAAGCTTAGATTACTCTGAATGCTATTGAGAAAGAATGGTTGTATTCGTTCAGAAGTCGCACTAAACAGCCTCAAGCAGTTTCGAATTAATTCATCTATATTGATTGTAGATGCAATTTCATGCTCTATAGATATTATTATTATTAGACCAGTGAGTCGTTCCTGGGGCATCGTACAGCGATTTTTTTTTTTTTTTTTTTAAGTTTTAATTTTGAGAAACTCGGGGGAAAAATTGCGAAATTATGTAGGATCATCAGCAAGCGAGCAGCAGGACGGCTGGACTTATTTAATTTTTTGGTTTTTTAATTAGTAATCAAGGTTTTTACCAATTTTTTTCGAAGGTTGTAATTTCCCCCCGAAATATGTAGCAAAATCTGGCTCCCAGAAGTTCGCCTAATGGTAAAACCGGACCTTGGCATAAGAACCCAGCTTTTCTCTTTTTTTGTGGGGGAAGGACCCACCTATTAATCTGCTGATGTTAAAAAAATTTATTTTCAGTATCGTTCATAACACAATTGTTACGAACGAAAAGCGCTTAGGTTAGGGAGCATACTCATGCATTTTATTGTACTAAAAGTACATAGCTATTTCACAATTTGCCACCGATCTAAACTAGCTGAAATATCTTTTATAAATATGCAGTCATTTCTTGTTTGTACTGATATGTCAGATAATGATGATGATAATAATAGTGATAAGAAAAGATATTGTACTTTCATTGAGTGGAGATTATTAGAATGAAGTAATTTATAATGTACTTTCTTTGTGTGATTTTAGAAAAGTGCACATCATTATTTTCTGGCTATAGTTCAACTGAACATCGGAAATCATGGAAATGACTAACTATAGTGGATTTGTAATGGTTTTGACCTCCTGACTTAGAAGAGTAAACCTGTGTTACTTAGGATTTCTTCAATTAGGAAATTCAAACTAATATTTTGGTGATTTTCAAGATAGATGTATGCTTACAGCTTCAGATATACTGCTGCTGTTTGAGAACACTCTTTTCATATATTTAGTAACTCTTTCTGTATTCATTTTTAGATTAGGATTTTCATGAATTTATAAAATAATCGTTTGACAAAAATAATTATCTTCAATCAAGTTCTGGGAGAATTTTAAAATGTATTGACAATTAAAATAATTAGCTAAAAAAAACTGATAGTGACAATTGATCTTCCATAGTGATACAACAATATGAAGTGAAAAAACTATGAAAGGATTTCTTATTTTGCACTGGCATTAAAAACTATAATTATGCGATAAAAACAAGCAGCAAAAATGAATATAACTCAGGTATAAAGTCTAATATAGTTCTAATGGACATGACGGTCAAACTGCACTTCTCACCCATGTTCTTTCAACAGGTCGACAGAATATTATCCAGGTTTGCTGGATGTGTATATACGTCCAGCAAAGAAATGGTATGCTTACATACATGAATTTTATTTAATACAGGAGTTCCTGTTCGTTTTATTTATATTCTAAGGAAAGAACAATGTATTTCAAATGGAAGCGGAAGGCCCCACATATTTTTCAGCGGCCTCTAGTTTTTATATTATTTTATTTTGCAACTATAACTACCCTGTTTTTTATTGTTCTTTGTGAGGAGTAAGGTTTAAAATAAAATGTGGCCCCAGCTTGCGCTTCATGCGCCTAATGGTAAATGCGGCCCTCGTTAAGGATGTATGGATGACATAACAACTCCCACCCCGCCCACTCTCCTTCACATCAGTAATTACAAGATTTACAATAACACATTAGCATGTAGTGAAACGTTTTTCTCAGATATAAATATTAATTCTTCCCTATATGCGGGAATAAAAGGCATTAGCTGATTCCCTCCCCTTCCCCCCCCTCTCACTAACACAATCGACAAGACTACTTCAAATATCTTATTAGTTGGGATGCAATGTGCTTTTATTTATTTTTCGGAAACGAAAATCACAAGTGCGGCAAGCTTTTTTCACCCTGGCCGCGTATGGTGACATATACCGTAAAAAGCAAACATGCTGCGTGTGCTCGGCCGCATATGCACGCAAGCGACCAATCGTAACCACAGCCACATAGGGAAACCACGGCCGCTATGCCAGCCGGCGACGGAGAGAGAGAGATACGAGCGTCACCATGACGTCAATCTGATGTAACTTCCGCTCCATCCCCCTTCCGGTGACGTCATTTCCGGTAGCGAACGAAGACGAGGTACCCGCTCACGCATTAATGCGTCCGCTGCGGTCTCCCATAGGCTACCATGTTAAAGAACCAGCCATTTGAAAGGAAAGAGTCCGATTTTCGAAATGGATTAATTTCCAAACCTGAAATGAGCCCCAATTTTAGTAAGTTGTGCTATTCTCACTGAAAGGTAACAAATTGCATGACATGCTAATATCGGAATTTAGATTCGATACGATCTTTCTCACGTTTAGTCATTGTGTTTAGTTTTAAGACGACTTAAGATTGAACGAAGTTTAGGAAGGGATCTGCTGTGCATGCATGTGCACGCACACACACAATAAAACATAATTTGGATTAACAGTGTTTTTCAATTATTCGGGTCTAGCATCTCCCAGTTACCACAAATAATTGATGTTTTATTGTAGTTTGCTATTGAACTTAACAAAAAGAATGAATCATTTATGAAATGAAAAACCAAACAATAATTCCCCAAATTCACATTTTTCTGAGCAGATATGAAATTAATGAGACTGTTGAAAATAAACATTGAAGCAAACACCGAAATTCTTTCAACTGGCATGGATTAGATGTTTCGGAACAAAAGCAACATATTACAACTGGGGAAGGAATTATTAAAACTTATATAGCATTTAATGAACTGAATTACAAAAACCACACTTTTTAAATATGTAAAAAATTTAAGGATTGCCAGAGAAATATAATAACACAAATCTAGTTATCATTCTACAGACTACAGTTGGCTGTCACTGCACAGAAGGAAACATTACTTATATATATATATAAAACACACAACCCAAGCACTCAAAAATTCAGGAATGTAAGCAATAACAGCTTGAAGATATCAACTGAGTTCAAAAACATCAACTTCTCATTTTCTCAAATGAGTTACTGAAGGTGGAATAAGTTGAGAGGTTTCCACAGAGTATTTTATAGATACCACACTACTGAAAACGAGTAAAACAAAAATGATAAATAAAACAATAGTGTGAATTTCACTTCATGCTTACCAACTAGCAATCTTGGCACAGGAATAGATTCCTCGGAATACTCCAAAATACTTCTTGCCTTTTTCACTGCTTCTTCTGTCTATAAAATTTAATACAAAGGTAAAAGATTTGATATTCATCTTCATATATATACATAATATTAAATATTATTTAATGTCTTAATTCCAGGATCATAGAGAAACAAGTAAATTTAATATAACCACACAATTAGTTTCGTCGGAATATCAACTTCGTCAGGTGTGGCAACATAAAAAGCAAATAAAAGACCGTAAAAAGAATTGCACCATTACAACAACAGAACATTAAAAACTGTAGTTAAGTTTGAATTAGAGTCCTAGCCACAGTTCTATTGTTAAGTACATGCGAATGTATAACTTTACGAGTTCGCCAGTACCCGAATAGCAGAGCTATGCGAGTCTGGCAGACTATAACTGAGATTGCAGTTCACGTGGAAAGAGTCAAGGATTATTTCTTTTGATTCCAGGAAACGATGTTCTAATTCATCATAACATTTATAAATGCTGGATGTTGAATTCCAATCTATTTGGTGTTGGCGGCCTTCATCACTGGAGTTAACTGAGAACAAGACGTGGCTGGAGAGGGCGCTGGCTCTATTGTATGAGATATCTCTCTGGTGTTCTTCAAGATGCAGATAGATAGACTTTTCAGTCTGGCCATAATATGGTTTCCCACAGTCGCATATGATTCTGTAGACACCTGGAAACTGAAGATGGTATTGATTTTCTTTGGGGTGGCTTAGAATTGACAGGAGTTTAGGTAACGTGGAGAAACGTGCTTTTATATTGAACTTCTTCAAATTTTTGTCAGTTTAGGGGCAAGAGAACTGATGTAAAGTAAGGAGATGTAAGCTCTGGGGTTGGTCGAAGCCTCAACAGTGTTTTGATGATGACGGTGGTATAGTAGATTATCAATACCTTTGGAAGAGTAACCATTATTTGTGAAGGTCCATTTAAGATGTTTCAGTTCATTTTTGAGCTCTTCTTCGTCTGACAATACAGACCTGGCATGATGAGTGAGAGTGGATATGCCTAATTTTTGCTGGATAGTGGTGAGAGGACACATGCAGGTATCTATCTCTGTGTGTGCATGGGGGTTTTCTGAAGATTGGGATTTTTAAACAATCAGACAACCTGGTAAGTTTGATGTGTAGAAAGGGCAGAGAATCATTTACTTCAAGTTCGGCAGTAAACTTAATATCTGGATGAAAGTTGTTCAAATGATTTAGAAAAATGTGAAGTTGTTTATGCCATGCTCCCAAATCAGGAAAATATCTATATAACGACAGGATTCGTCTTATACATATATATATATGAAGATGAAAAAAAAAATATATATATATATCCCCCCCCTCCTGTTTTATATATATATATATATATGAAGATGAAAAAAAAAAAAAAAATATATATATATATATATATATATATATATATATATATATATATCCCCCCCCTCCTGTTTTACTATTTTGTTAGGATCGACTGACTGAGTAGATCCTCATGTGAGAATACAGCCATGCTTGTTGTAAGCCTGAAGTCACTTGGAAAAGGTTCCCATTTGGTTCTTGGGTGGGTTTCTGGATTATATATATATATATATATATATATTAGACATATTAGACAAAGGGGGTTCTGGAATGTTTTGATAAACACCTTTAAAAAAAAATTTCTTATATATCCTTAAAGAAAAAGAACAAGCTATTACAATTTGATGAAACATGGGGTTAAAGGGTTTTAAGATATCCTTTCTTGTGGTTATATCAGTTGCTTTGATATTAAAACTTCAAAATATCAAAAGAGAATTTGTAAATCAAATGTGTTTGTATAAATTGATTCTTTTAAAAAGTCAAAAACTTCATGTAATATATCTCAGTCTAACAAGATCTGACTACTGAGTGTATACTGCTCAGCAAGTGTAGTATAAAATTCATCCCTTTCTTCACAAAGAGTGAGATAGCAGTACAGCATGTGTCTCACCCTGATGCTAGGTCATCAGCATTCAGTAAACAAGGTGTAAGAGATTGACCTATGGGGAGCCTAGTAAGAACAATTTTATCTCTTCTGTTTCTACAATGACATGCTTAATTTTAAGGCTTAATTATGCAATTTACTTGTCAGTGCTTCTTGCCATGATGACCACAACCAGGTTATTAGCTTTGATCTTATAAACTGTCTGGAGCCCACACAGAGGGTTGACAAGCAGTACCAAGAAAATGTATGAATTGATCTAGCATCTGCAGTATCATTTCCCTAATTCCAATGTGACAGAGAATAGAGCACATCTGAATGCCAAACCTTCAATTTTTACAACAGCCATAGAACCTTGCAATGCACTGGATGTGGTTACACACAGGAGAAGAGATGGCTGTAAAGAACTCAATGAGTCGATATAAAATACACTTTTGGTAGTGGTCTTTTTTTTTTTTTTTTTAATGCACAAGCACAACTAATTACTGTATTAATGCAGCATTACTGTATAATTACTCCAGTCAAGCAGTAACTAATTGGATATGATAAAGTCTAGGAGTACAGCAGCACAACCAACAGAAGTCTCAGTTCTTGATCCATCAATACAGATGGGAAGGAAATCACTGTTCTGCTCTATGTGCTTTAAATAACTGCACATAGAAATATGATCGAGTGCAAACCTACCATGGAGGAATGCTATTATGTTCAGTGTAGGTAATGTGAAGATTCATGTCGATAGCATGCATAACAAAGGAACAATATGGCAGTCTCATGTGTGCGATATTGAGCCTCTCAAAATGGAGAAAAGATACTAACCCATGTAGGATGGCTTGGAGAAGACTTTTAGAGCATAATTAAGAGACAACCATTTCAGCCTGAGTGACAAAGCAGGTTTCTATCTACCTTGATATAAAGATTCTGAACAGGTAATGTACAAAAAAAGCACCAGTAACAATCCATATACCCTGATGATGGAGGGTATTCAATAAACACATGCTGCCCTGCCTTAAAGAACTGTAGACTTCAGACTAAGTGCAAAATAAAGATCAATCCATGCCCCATTCAGTAGAGGATAGAAATGTGTGAAAGAAATGTAAGCATTCTGTCAAAAATGAATCAACTTAACTTCTGTTGCTACTAGAATAATACCTTGTCCAATTCTTAACTCAGGATCTTGGTGAAGAATGCTTCAGCAGAATTGTATATAGATATTTCTTTTTTCTACTGGAGAGAAAAAAAAAAAGTATCCATTACTAAGATGGAGATATACCCTCAATTACTTGAAGTTGTCTTTTAATTACCCTCATGTTATAAGAGTGACAGTAAATTGAAATATCAACATATAGAACATTGCCTACAGTGGGGAAAAGCTCTTTGCTTCATGAGAGCAAAAAGCATCACACTTAAGCTTTGGAGAACATCCTTTTATTGATGATATGGCCAAGATAGCATACTTCCCATTCGGACTTTGAAGACCCAGACATGAAGTTGTCCTCAGAGACCTAGGGTATAGAGGTCTTTTAATATGCCATATCTCCAGGCTGTGTAATAAGTTTTTTTCCAATGTCACAGAAGACTGAAATCAGATGTACCAAATGTACTTATTATTCTTATGGGAAAAGCAGCTACGGTCAATGTCAGGATCAGAACTAACCAGGGCAAATGTGGCTACCTACTGCATAAATGGAGACTATCAGACCACCCTTATTGTGACTGTTCCCCTGTGGCCTAGACGATCACTCATATTGTGAATGACTGCCCAAGCCCCAATTTCATGGTGGTGGCCTCCAGGACAACCATGAGGTGACAGCTGAGGCCCTGGATTGGCTTTCTGGTCTGGACATTGACTGTAGCTGCTTTTCCCATAAGAATAATGTCAGGTGTTAATGGTAAGGCAGCTGAAGAGAGTTCTTCCATGGACCAGAAAGGGTTTCCTGATTTTAGGTGAATACTAGGTGGATTTATGAGAGTCTGGTGCAGGGGCAGGAGTGGGTTGCTCATTACTTTATTAAATACTTTAATTGAGGCTTGTCTTCTCCGTATATTTGGTGGAGTAATGTCAGGGGAGAGGGGTGCTTCTCAGTGTCCCACTAACTGTGTGCATGGTAGAGTTTAGCTGGGTGTCTATAATGTTAGTGTGCACAATTCTTTCCCAAACAGGGGCACGGTATTCTGCTGCAGATGACCTTAAGACATCAGCACCACACTCCCAGGTGTTCCAGCAAGCCATGAGATGATATTATTTCTTGTTTTAATTTTATTAGACAGGTTGGTGGTGTGCTTTTTATAGGTTAGGCTTCTGTCCAGGCTCACTCCAAGGTATTTTGAGTGAGGTGTCAATTGGCTTCTGTATTGTTCAGGTGGAATGCTGTGGACAGTTTTTTTGTAGGATTTGGCTTCAGGTACCACTGCTTGAAGTACACCTCCAGGATGTTCAAGGTTGTTTCCAGGTTGGCAAAGGAGGTAGACTGGTGTAGGATCACAAGATCATCGGCGCATGTGGTTAGTCAGACATGTAGATGTTAAATAGTAAAGGGGGATAACACAGAGCCCTGTGGAAGAGCATTGTTGAGGAATCCGGGCCTGCTCTTTTTTCCAGCAATATGGATCTTTCAGTTGGAGAGAATGGATTGAAAAAGCTGGAAAGTTGTTTTACACCTTATGATATTGCTTAGCTTTAGGAGGCCCCGATCCAGACTGTGTCATAAGCTGATGTTAGGTCGATGAAAGTAACTCCGGATTTAAGTTTCTTCTGGAAGTCTGCTTCAATCTGTGTTGTCAGGGCCAGAACCTGGTCACAGCAACTTCTTCCCAGCCTGAAGCCAGCTTGTTCAATCGGGAGTGCACTTTCGATGAGTGGTGAAATTATTTTAAGAAGAATTCATTCAAAGAGCTTAAAGGTGGAGCAAAGCAAGGAGATAGGTCGTAGATTGCTTTGCTCCACCTTTATGCTCTTTGAAAATGTACCAAATGTACTAAATGGACAACATGGTCCAATTTGCAAAATGTCTATGAAAGCCACATTTTTTATGTTGGAAAGAAGATTGCTGCTTTCTAACAGAGAAGCCTGGCATTAAATCCTGCCACTGATTGTGCCAATTGTAAAAATATGCTGGAAGCAATCAGATTCCTATACCGAAATCTAGGCACACAAGTAAAAATCCTAGATATATGTATATTGCTATTATAATCCCCCTCCCATCCTTAAGAATCTATATTTACTTCTTAATAATCAAGTAAATTGAGTCTACATAGGTCCATATTCAAAAAAGAAAACAGTTTAATAATTCTACGATATATAAATAAAAGACATATACAAGAATTTGAAGTAAGCTTTAACAAAAAGAAAATCATATTAAGATCTAAGAAAAAATAAAGCATATCTCTCCCAGGCCCAAAATATGACAGATAAATATATCTTTTCTCTTAAACTCGGCTATACTTTAAATAAAAGTTGAATGAAACAGTTCTTGATAACTGTGAATTCCTATTTACAGTGAGAGATATGGGAGTTCAGACTTGATAATTCTCAATTTTTGTACATTCCCACATTCCTCCATAAAAGTCACAAAACTTTCCATCTTTCTGCCTTATCTTTAAAATGCAGACCCCCCCCCCTCCTATTCAAAAGATTTCTGAGGAAAAATAAAAAATTCGTGGTCTGGTTGGCCAAGTGGTTAGTGTATCTGTTCTTCAACCAAAGGCTGTGGGTTCGAATCTTGCCATGGGCATGGATGTTTGCGAATGTTTTAGGTGGGAAATGGATTTTTCACCCAGTGTTCCGACCGAAGAGTTCTTTCATTACATATAGCTAGTAAGAAGAAGAACGACTGTGGATAGTTAACTTTAATGATTGCCGATGGTAGTGAGGTACCAGAAGCAAATAAAATAGTTGAGTTACTGAGTGATCACTTTGCAAGGGCATATCATCCAAATGAAGTTACTGATGTGACATGACAGAGAATGATGCGAACAAAAGTGGATGAACTGGAAGTTCTTAGGATATTACAGAATCTGATTTTATATATAGCCTTGAGATTAGATGACTATCAGCTCGCATTTTATGAAAATGTGCAAGGAAACTGACAAAAGTCCCTGACTAACCTGACCCAAGGGAATGAAAAGAGAGCAAAATTTTCCCCTTGCATAAAGGAGGCTCTAAAGACTGCAATTAAAAATTAGACTAAAGACTAAACAGTATTTCAGGAGTGGTGGTAAATGTACTGAAAAAGTTGTCCAACGAGAAAATTCAGGATACGGTAGATAAGAATATATTCTATGCGGGGCAGCATGGCTTTGTGAAGATCAGTCATGCCCTAGTAATTTAATAACTTTTTATAATACAGAGAGAGCTCAGTTGGATAAAGGGAATGGCTAGAATACCACACTACTATTTTTTTTTCTCTCTCAGATATCCCCCCCCCCCTGATGAGTTCAGTTTATTCCTGAAATGTTCGTTATGCAAATTAGATAGAAATGAAATTAGATAAAAAAACTAGTTATATGGATACAAAGGTGGCTAATGAACAAATACCAAAATTTAGTATATGGAGGGCAGAATTCAGGAGACTAGCGGTGCTCCACAAGGTTCTGTACTAAAACTACTACTGTTTCATTTGTACATAAATGATATAGGAAATAATTTGAAGTGAAATATTCAGATGTTTGCTTATGATGCAAAATTGGGTAGTGTTAAGTTACTTAAATAGCTTGGCATTATTCCTTTTCAGAGCAACTGTTCTTTGGATATTATGTCTCCCCACCCCTTGATGTTTCTTCCCCAGTGTCATCATTAAAACATGATCTTACTGAAACAAAAAGAATGTAGATATCAATCCTGTTACTATTTCACCAACAAATCCATGAAAGGATCCTATTTCAAAACAGTGGGATGCTGATGAGATTAGCTCAACAGCAGGATCCTTTTTGGGAAGAGGTCCATACCTTTACATCTCCTTGCCTTTCATTAGTTCCCTCTCTCCCAAACTAGCTAAAATTTTAAAAAAGTTCAACATCAAAACATGTTTCTCTACTTTTCCTAAACTTCGTTCTATCCTTAGTCAACCTAAAGAAAAACATCACCATCTTCGGTTCCCAGGAGTATACAAGATTATGTGTAATTGTGGAAAACCTTACTATGGACAGATTGATAAATCTATCCTTCTCCGGGTTGAGCACAAAAGAGACATTTCCTATAACAGAATCAGAGTCAGCTATGTATTGTTCTCTATAAACTCTGATGAAGGCCGCCAACATCAAATAGACTGGCCTCAAACTTCTAATATTCACAAATATTATGATTAACTTGAAAGACACATTCTTGAGTGTAAAGAAATTACCCTCGATTCAACCCACATGAATAGCAGCCTTAGCTACAGTTTACCTGATTCGCACAGCTCTGCTATCCAGCGCTGGCGTTCTCGCGATATCATATGCACGCATAAACATACAGCTGGAACTGTAGCATGGACTCCAATTTAAACTGTATTACAGTTTCTAGTAGATCTGTTTTTATTATGTAATGTTTTTGTTGGATTATTGTAATTCTTTGTACTTGGACACCTGAAGAAGTTGGTTTACCAATGAAACTAGTAGTGTCCCCATTAAACCTTATTCTTTATTATTCTCTGTGTTTTAGTCATTTAAATTAAATAAAATATCATGTCATTTAACCGAGTAAATCCTAATACAAATATATATATAAAGTTTTCATGTAAGTGGCATAGTGAAACAGCAAATAGACATAATACCAGCAACTGAATTACAGCAACTGAATTAGAAACTTTTATTTAATACTATGTTGGATGTCCTTTAGTCTGCATTATAGAACATATGCGGTAATAAGGTGTTCGATTGCATCTACATCTACAACATACCAGGCATTCATTAATTAAAATTATAATAACGGAATTAACTCACATAAAATATTATTTACGTGAGCAAATTATATTATTTTTCATCACCTTTCTCACTTCTCCAAAAGGACAAGCTTCCAGTTATCCAGGTGTCTACCAGATTACTTGTTCTTCTGGGTTATCTTATTTCGGACAAACAGGAAGATCTGCTTTTATTCGGCTAGAAGAACACCAATCTTATATTCAATACCTCGAACCTGAACAGTCTGGACTTGCAGAGCATGCCATCAACACTAGACATAGTTCATTGGAACAAGACAAGATCCTTCAGAAATGCCGGTTCTTCCTCATGGAACAGCTTTATAAAGAAACATGAAACTTTACTTCACTCTCCTAACTTAAACAGATCCGATCGTCTACGCCCTTTGTGGAAGATAGTACTTTATAAATCAGCCAATCTTTCCTAACTTTTTTAATTGTGTGTGTGTGTGTGTGTGTGTGTGTATATATATATATAATTTATTTCTTTTTTCTTCTTTTTTAAATAAGTTAGGAAATTTATTGAACTTTTTTAGTTATCTTACATTAACTACTCAGATGGTGCCTTTTGAAATTGTCAGTTATTGTTTAATTAGCTTTATACATGTACTGAAGATGCCTATGATACTCAGGTGAAAATTCTACTAATAAATAATATTTTACGTGAGTTAATTCCGTTATCATAATTTTAATATATCTACTCACGGTATTTCCTTACTGAAACATATACCAGGTGTTCACCAGACGGTCCTTTAAGTCGATAAAATTTGACAGAAGAGGACTTTGCTCCTGGATCCATTTTGCTAACATGTCCCATACATTATCTTCAGATCCAGGCTTTATGGTGGCCAGAGAAGATGGTGGAAGTTGATGTCATGTTGCTGAACGACTACTGAACAAGTCTTGTGCGATGGACAGTAGTACTGCCGTTCATGAAACAACTCACCAACTAGATAAAGAAGTCAATATTGCAGGATGGACTTGATTGGCAACAACGTTCAGATATTTCTTGGAGGACCCTGACTGACATTCCAGAAATATTAGGGGACCCATTCCTTCCTTACCATCAGGACATGCCCTACACTATGGCACCACCTCTAGACTTTATAAGACAAGCTGGATTCACTGATTCATGGGGACTCCTACCAAACTCTCTGCCTACTGTCAGTATAGAACAAGGAATACAGTGATGTTGGCCCCTTTTTTTTCAGTCACAGTGTTTCTGACATCACTGTAGATGTCAATGGTTTCTATACAGGCACGTCACTGTCAATATCAATGCTCTTCAATTCCCTGTATGTCGTTCGGTGAGATATGGTTTGGAAACAACCTTCTCAAGCAATGCAATCTCGTTCCTCACACAGTATTAGGACCACAGTTATGCCATTTAGACAAGAATGTGAGTTATTTTTCTGCTGATTAAACACCTGGGATATCTCACCTTATAAGAAATCAGTCAGCTCTACTGTTTTCAAAATTGTGGCTCCAGCCAAACGGGCATCCACAATAACCCCTTTATCGAACTCTGAAAGATCCTTCGTTTTTCTCATTGTGATCAACACAACTGACAGTTGCTGACCAGCAGCAGCATTCTTGAATAGTTGGCTAGAACACATTGTGACACATGTGACCATGTATTTTGCATATACACTGCATTAATAATGTTTACGTACTCTGCATGAAGGAATAGAGTTGCTGGTATGTGTACATAGGTCTGGGGAAATAACAACCTGTACACTCAGGTGAAAATATTAGATGACTTAATAACAGGATTAGCCAGTACAGAATACAACCTATAATATTTAATAGTTAATCACAATGTGGAGAGCTTGCAGGATGATTTCAACAGGGTGTTGGTATGGGTAGAAGTTAATAGGTGTCAGTTTAATGTAAAAAAAATAAAGCTATGCATTTCAGATAAACAGATTATAAGCTGTGTACTAATTGATGGAACTGTATCCATCATCATCATCATCATCATCATCAAATTCCTGCCATGTACCCTCAAGGGGTGTACAGGATATGACAGTACTACATGAAAAAATTACATCATTACTAACTTCCTATCTACAATTTTCCTCCAAATCAGTCTGTTACTTGTCAAGACTCCAACATTATCAGATCTTATATTTCTATCGTCTAAGGCACTTTGTACCGTATCAATCCACCTACATCTTGGTCTTCCTCTGGGTCGTTTTCCTGCCAACCTGGCAGAGAACACTTGTTTTGCTAATCTTTCCTCTCCCATTCTATTTAAGTGACCATACCATCTGAGATTAGCTCTGCTAACGCATTCCTGGATGCTGACAATGTCAAGTTCTTTCCTAATATCCTCATTTTTAATATGATATTGCCATTGATGCCATCTGTTCACGCCTCTAATCTTTCTCAGAACTCTCATATCTGCGGTCTCTAGTCTTTGGTCAAGTGTTTTACTTCTGACCCAGCTCTCAGATCCATAAGTTAAAATTGGTTTGAACACTGTCTTGTATACAGCTAATTTAGTGTTCCGACTAATTTCTTTCTTATTCCATATGAATTTATTCAATTGACTTCCCACGATACCAGCTTTGCTGATTCTGTTGTCTATTTCTATATTTAGTTACCATCTTCAGTAAAAATTGTGCCTAAGTAGCTGAAATGTTTTACTTGTTCCACAGGTTCTCCATTCACAACACAGTTGACATTTTCAATGATTCTGCCTATTTTCATTGTCTTTGTCTTTTTATTGCTGACCTTCATACCATATCTATTACAACAGCTATTCAATTTAGTCAGAGAATCTTGCAGACTCGTAGCGGATTTATTTAAAAGTATAACATCATCCGCATAAAGCAAAGAGCTGACATTAACATCTCCAATTTTGATATCAGGTTTAATACCACATTCCTTCATAATGTGATCCATATAGATAATGAATAACAGAGGGGATAATGTACATCCTTGTCTCACACCATATTTAACATTAAACCATCTTCCTGTACTTCCTTCAATTCTAACTGCTGACTCACAACTCAAATAAAGACTAAGTATTGCTTGATATAATGCCCCATTGACACCATATAACTGCAGCGTATTGAATAGCTTCTCTCTTGGCACCTTGTCATATGCCTTTTCCAAATCGACAAAACTTAAATACAGATCTTTGTTATATTCCCATGCTTTCTCGACTATTTGTCGTAAAGTGAAGATCTGATCCTGACAGCCTCTATTTGGCCTGAATCCAGCTTGTTCTTCACCAAGCTTTTCTTCCACAATTCTTCTCAACCGTTTCTCAAGTATACTTGCATAGATCTTGCCAGGAACACTCAGTAGGGAAATACCTCTGTAATTCTCACATTCAGTTTTATTTCCCTTTTTATATATGGGTACTATGAGAGCTCTACTCCAATCATCGGGAATTCGTCCCTCTGTCCAGGCTTTCTGAACTATGCAATGCAGCCACTGTAAGACTCTTATACCACCATACTTCAGCATTTCTGGTCGAATATCATCTACTCCTGCTGCCTTTCCACATTTCAAGCCTTTGATGGCTTTTTCTACTTCAAGTATGGATATGTATTCCTGACTGCATGCCTGGTCAGTGTTTTTTATCACTGTGCTGTCATCACTGCTTGTTTCATTTAGCAGTTTTTCAAAGTAATTACTCCATACTTCAAGGATATCTTTTTCTCCTGTTTTCATGTCACCTTTATCATCTCTAATTCCTTTTACAGCACTCTTTCCTCCATTCCTAAGCTTCTTCAACAACCTCCAGAATATTTTGCCACCTTCTTGATATTTATTTTCTATATTCTTGCCAAAGTCCTCCCATGACTTTTGTTTAGCTAGTTTTACACACTGTTTAGCTTTCTTACATTTGTCTCTGTATTCTGTAAGAGTAAAAGCTGACTTATTTGCCAGGAACTTTTGATATGCTTTCTTCTTTTCCTTCACTGCCTCTTTAACTTCCTGTGTCCACCAGGGAGTTCTGATTTTTTTATCCTTGCACACAACCTCACCACATGCCTCTCTGGCAGAATCAATCAATGTTTCCTTCAGAGTTTGCCACTGAATCTCCAAGGTTTGATTCCTGTTCTCAAACTCTTTCATTTTCTTTTCAATAATGTTTCTGTATTTTAGTCTACAGTTCACATCTGAGAGCTGCTCAACTTTTATTCGCTTTAAAACTTTCTTACATGTTATTCTTTTCAATATGAAATTCAATTTTATCCTGCTCAAGACTAAATAGTGATCACTTCCAATTTCAAATCCTCTGTACACTCTGGTGTCCTGCACCAGGGAGAAAACATCACTATCAACAATAACATAGTCAATGAGACTTTTCTTATTCCTAGCCTCTTCTCTCCATGTGAATTTGTGCACATTTTTATGTTGGAACATGGTGTTAGTAATAACCAGTCCATGTCCTGAGCAGAAATCCAACAGATATTTGCCATTATTATTAGCTTTGCTCTTTTCTCCAAATTTTCCCAAAATATTTTTGTATGTCTCACAATCATTTCCTACTCTACTATTTAGATCCCCAACAAGGACCAACTTTTCCTTTTTCATTGTGTCAGTTGCTTTTTCTAAAGCCTCAAAAAATTCCTCCACTTCTACCTTAGTAGAACCTTCTGTGGGACCATAGGCACAAATAAGTCTCATTGTCCAGTTCCCCATTCTCATATTTGCCCACATTACTCTGCTTGAGACAGCCTGCCATTCAAGAAGATTAGCCTCGTATTTTGTGTTGAATACTATGGCTACTCCTTCTTTTCCTTGATTGTCATTGCCTGAATATAACATTTTGTATTTATTGCTCAGAAAGATCTCACCAGTTTTGGTCTTTTTTGTTTCAGTCACCCCTATTATGTCGATCTGGTACTTATCTAATTCCTCAGCTAGCTCCATTTCTTTGCCATTCAGGCTTCTTACGTTGATAGTACCGATCTTTAACTCTGGTGATGTTGAGTTGTGGTTTGTTTTCAGATTTGTTCCAGTAGCTGACTTTTCGCTGTTCGACCTGGTTCCCTGGCGAAAACAACGGGGGCCTTGTTTAACCGGGCGACGCCCCAGCCGGCATGAAATTTTGTCATGTTGTACCATCATTTTTTATTTTGGTTTAACCAATAAGAATACAATTTGGTCGGCTAAATCCCAAATTGCCAGCCCATCCTCGTTCGTTCAGTATCAAAGTAGATACCCAACAGGGTGCACCACGAGAAGGTGAGGATTGGACATTAGGTCAGAAGCCCTGGTCGGTTCTCCGCATTCCTTTAAAGGCTATGTGGAGGTCTCCTCTCAGTTATACAGCTTTGACCCTTAAGCATGTATCCATGAAATAGATAAGACTAGGGATTTGGGTTACTTGAAGTTTAGGGGTATAATCTGCCTATCTCTTTATGAGACATAACCCTCAATTAAAAATTGCAAGTGTTATCTTTCTCAAACTAATATAAATCAATTCTCCTTCCAACTTTTTCTTTCTAGATTCATATCCCCCCCCCTCCCTGTGAGAAAGATTTTTAAGGTAAACGAACAATCATTTAAAATCACATACGCATGGCTTATATATATGTGTGTGTATGTGTGTGTGTGCAATTTTAAATTATTGTAAAAGTGTGGTATGTGGAATAAAAAGAAAAAGGTGATCACACATACTCATGTTCAGTATAAAGTGCAAGCAAGAAGGTTGACTAGTAAGGTAAGAAAGGACTAATCAGATTATGAAAGAAAATTAGCTAAGAAGGTCAAAAGTAAACGCAGAAGTTTTATTGTGCATCAAGTAACAGAAAATATGACTATGGGAGGATGACTTTAAACAATGTTGATGGAAGAAAGGTGACAGGGGCAAAAGAAATAACTGAGTTGTAGAGTGATCATTTGGAAAGGTGTATTATCCAGATGGAGATTTTGCAGTTTTGCAGTGACAAAATATGCATATCAAAATTGAGGTGGAGGAAGAGGGGGTGTTCAGCATACTGAAAAAAAAATCCATGTGAATAGATGGCATATCGGCCAGTATAGTACATGAATGTGCATGAGAACTGGCAGTGCTAATGGAATTGTTCAATCTAAATCTCAGCTCTGACAGAGGACTGGAAAGAGGGTAACAAGATAGTTCTATTGCATAAAGGTGGCTCCAAGACAGAGGTAGCAAAGTACAGACCAATTAATATATCAGGAGTAGTGGTTGTTCTCAAGTTAGTTAAGGGCAAAAGCCAACAGTGGGTGGATAGAAATGCAATACGCAATAGCAGGCAGCGTGGCTTTGTAAATCAAAGGGTAGGAGTTTATAATAAAGTGAGTGGAACTGGATAGATAAAATGGCAACATTATGATAGGGTGGAGTGGATCTCAAGATTCTGTACTAGGACTTTAATTTGTATATCAATGATTTAGAAGTGGGGGGGGGGGGTATTTGTTTATTGATTATGCAAAAATGGGGAGAGCAATGGTTGATAAAGTGATGTAGATATACTTCACTTGTGGGCAATGGATTTACAAAGTAAACCCATTGCCCACAGTGCCAATTTGTTAAATCATTCTAGATTTAATTAGATAGTACTAGATTGAAGGAAATTGATGAGGATAGGAACTTGGGGATAATGGTAGACTGTTTAGAAGGTTGCAAAAAGGTTGCAACATGCAAAAGTTGATAAAATAGCTCAAAGGATTACTTGGATGTTGAAAAAAAACATGCTAACAAATAAAGATGGGGAAATTGTCATCTCTCTTTATAAGGCTATCATTCAAGATTTGGTGACCTGAATTTATTGGAGACCAGGATGTGGTAGAGAAGATTCAGAGACAAGTGACTAAGCTGGTGACAGGTCTGTGGAATGCTCCCTATGAGTATGTGGGTTACAAAAGTTTAGTTGATAGGCAGAAAAGAGGGGAGATGATAGAAACTTCAGATATTAAAGGAGTTTTATAAAGATGCAAAGGAAAATTTTCAATATATGACAAGTAAAGAACTAGGGATTGTCTGTGGAAGTTGTGTAAAAGTGTGATTAGTATGGGTGTGTGAACTAGATGTTTTGCATGGAGAGTGGTGAATGAGTGGAATGGATTGCCAGAATTAATTGCGAGTTCCCTGACAGTGAATGAGTTTAAGGACAGGTATGATAATTTTGTGTGTATAATAGTTTGGGGTCTCCCATGATGAATCTCTGGATTCCCATGAAGATACAGTATAATAATAATAAATATTTCAACCAGAAACTAACTGGCTATCATCAGTATAATCACAAGGTGAAGCTAGAACAAAGACTGTTAATCCCATTTACAGAGATGAGCCATGTGCCAGAATGCCACCTTACAGGTGGTTGCAAAATAAAATCAGATTACAATTAAAGCCAAAATTAAAGTTATCTGAAATACAATTAACAAAATTTAGATAAAGTGAATGACACAAAATTTAGATAAATTGAATGACACTACTGCTTGCCATTTATGAAGATGACACTCTCCCAAACCTTGGCAATAATTTATTAATGAAACTACCAAGAGTTTCACTTGGAATATAACTCTGACAGGGATTGCTATGGTGTTGAATGTAGGTTTTTGCACTCCAGGTTTCTGCTTAATCTCTTGTGAGAACTAACAGTTTCTGGTCAGTGAAACCTAAAATCAGTAATAAAAAGTGAATACATGGGTTCATAGAGAGTCCATGTCTTAAGTATGCCAATCCAAGGGAATTCCTATGCTAAAGGTTATATTATCGTAAACTCTGGTAAATTTCAAAACTAATTTTCTATCTCATCTGGCTAAAACAGCAATAGATTAATAATATTAATAAATTAAAGACTTAATTCTGTATGTTAGTAAAGTAAATAATAGTTTAATATCCAACGTTTCATTGACTAATATCTCTCAGCATTTTCAAAGGATACACTGGTAAGCAATAGAAAGTAACAAAAACTAGGAAACTAACCGACAATTCTAAAAATTATATAAAGTTATCACTGTGCGTGATAACAATACGTGTGTCACAAGTACAACGTTTTATTTGTTGAGATATTTATTGTAATTTTCATGTAAGTTCATTTCTTTTTGGTTAAATGAGCTGATTAGAGTTTTCCATATATCTGGTAGGATTAGGCCTTGATTCTTATTTAAGTTACCTGTTGAACGAGCGACTGTAGCAGCTTCTTTGAATGTTCTGGAATGGTAGTTCTCTTCTATGTAGGGCATATGACTCATATCCCATTCAATATTATGGTTGGTAGAGGCAAAGTGGGAAGAAAGGCCTGATATATCTTGTATGTTATTCCTTACATAGCCTACGTGTTCTTTCTTTCTTGTTTCAAAACTTCTAGATGTCTGTCCGATGTAACTGATACCGAATGAACGGGGTATGCTATAAACTCCAGTGTATTTGTAGAAAGGATGGCTATCTTCTGAATGGTCTCAATAGGTTTGAAGGTTACTCTGATATTATATGGTTTTAGAAGAAGAGCTAATTTTTTGGATATGGTACTAACAAATGGAATTGTTATAGAACTGATGTATTGGGTTTCATCTCATTGTCTTTGCAGTATGTCATTAAGGAGAATCTTGTTGATGATTCTTGTAGGGTAGCCATTTAGGGACAGATCTCTGGATATTTTCATTAATTCTTCTTGTAAGTTGCAAGGGTCTGTGGTACACTGTATAGCTCTTTTTTTGAGCATATGGATAATGCTGAGTTTCTGGGATATTTGGTGAGATGAGTCAAAATGGAGGTAGCATCCAGTGTCAGTAGGTTTTCTATATACCGACAGGTTGATGCTATTGTCAGTTTGTTTCTTAATAAGGACGTCTTAATTATAAATATATTATTAATAGGATTAATAATATATTTATAATCTATAATTTACTATGGCATATTGGTGTGTGCATGCACATGTGCACGCGCGCGTACACACACACACACGGTTTCCAGATAAAATTAAATTACTAAAACAGAGTAAATCATAAATTAATTACCGTATTTTCTGGCATATAAGACGCACTTTTTTCCTTTGAAAATAGGTCTGATAAACAGGTTGCATCTCATACGTCGATACTCAGTTTTTTATTGTTTTCATTTCTGGAAATTTTCTCTGTTCCGAGTTATGCAATTTCTTTCTTGCTTCCTCGCTGCATGTGAGAGCGTTCCAGTTAAGTAGAGTTAAGTGGATGAGCATGCGCTTTCATCGACGATCACAGTTGTGTTTCTATGCGTTTAAACTTTCCAATTGTTGTCATGGTTATTATGAATGGTGATAAATTTCTGCCGTTAAATTTTCTCTAAATTTCTTGGCAAATTATGGCTGAAAAACGTTGGCATTGCTAGAGTATTGCATACAAACGTGTGATTGTGCATGCTAAAGAACATGCAAGGCTGCAGAGAGGCATTTCGGGCCACTCCCAACTGAGAAAATGATAAGAACTTGGCGGAATCAGGAAGAGATCTAAAAAAATATTTTTTTTTTAAACAAATTGTACAAAAAAGGGGGTACGTCTTATACGTGGGAAAATACGATAGTTACTTTCAAATCAAAAACATATATGCTATGTGTCAACCTTCTTCACATTTATCAAATTTAATATGTTAAGTATGGTAATTTATAACTTTAATTTGAGAAAAACAACTCATTCATTAGAAATTAACAATGGCTAAAATTTATGACAAAATTATATGAAAAAGCAAGGAACATTTATCCTTGTTAAATGCAACTGCTTAATAAAATGTAGTTAAGAAATTAGATATGTGTGTGTGTGTGGGGGGGGGATTTCTTTTCTGTATATGTAAAACAGAAACATATTCATAGCTATTTATTATACAATGTATACCGGTTCACAGTATACACTGTAAGGCATTCACAATATAAGAAAAGTAACAAATCCATGCAAGTTAATATTATGCTAGTGTGACAACGGTCACAAGTAGAAAAGGAAGTCAATTTTCTGTGATGAAACATCCTTACAGAAATGTATAGAGATTCTACCTGATAGTTTGACTAGCAACTTGATGTATCTCTCTCAATTCTGTAGCCTATTTTAACAGGAGTGTCATATTTTTTAAGGAGCAAGAAATTAATCTCTCTCCATGGGAATATGGCAAATCAATTTGCAGTGTGTATGTGTGTGTGTGTGTCTGTTCTGTGAGGAGGGGAAAGGAATGAGTGTTGATTACAGTTCAGATCTGATGATATTCTTCAAGGCAAACAGAGAATACAGAAAAATCTGGGGGGGGGGGGGGGCACACCTGAAATATCTACAATAATACTGTCCGACCACACACCAGAGAATCTTGGCTGGCACAGTGCCAAGAAGAGAAAGGAATAAGGCGATATACGAATTCGTCATCATATGCAAAATCGCGTACTTTATAGTTACCACTTTAAAAACTAGAATTTTCATAAAAGAAAAGCTAATTTCCTGATGTATAATAATAAACACTCACCAGTGATGTTAAAAAATCATAACAACACCAATGAACTATTACATCATATGACTAATTGGCCTACATATTTAATTAAAAAGTTAAAAGCTATGAATCCTCTAACTCCCAGACTGTATGGCATTCCAAAAGTGCACAAGGATGACTCCCCATTACGCCCCATTGTAGATGGAATCAATTCTCCAACTTATTTACCGACTAAACATCTAGCCAAAATTCTACAACACACCCATAACTCAGATACTTATATTAAAAACTCTCAACATTTTATTAAAAAATTAAAAAATATCCCCATCTCTGAAGATGATATACTTGCTAGCCTTGATGTTACTTCCCTGTTTACCAACATTTCAGTAGTTGAAGTCATCAACATCTTAGACAATTTGTTCCCACAAGACATTACTTCGTTGTTTAGTCATTGTTTAACTTCTATTTCATATGGAAGAAAACCATTTACAAACAATTAACCGGATTGGCCATGGGTAGTCCCCTCTTATGCTGACCTATTTATGGAAGATCTTGAAACTAAAATCTTATCTCAGATTAACCCAAAACCTACAGTATCGTTTAGATATGTAGATGACATCTTTTTCATATGGAACCACAAAAAGGAAGAGCTATTGGATTACCTAAACAAAATCAATTCGTTCCACCATACTATCAAATTCACACTAGAACTTGTAAAGGACAAACAACTACCATTCCTGGACATCATAATAAAGAAACAAGAAAATAACAGTGTCAACTTATCTGTTAATAGAAAACCTACAAATACTGGACGTTACCTCACTTCAGCTCATCACATCACATCTCCCAAAAACTTAGCATTATTCATATGCTAATAAAAAGAGCTATATAGTTTACTACGGACCAAAATGATCTACAAGAAGAATTGACTACAATATCCAACGACCTATCCTTAAATGGCTACCCTAGAAGACTCGTCAACAAGATTCTCTTCTCTGACATACCACAAAGACAACATGATGTCACCCAATATATCACCACTATAACTATTCCATACGTTGGTACCATTTCCAAAAAACTGGCTCTCCTCCTAAAACCGCACAATATTAGAGTGACCTTCAAGCCAGTTGAAACTATTCAGAAATTTCTAAGATCCCCGAAAGACTTCCATCCTTTCTACAAGTATGCTGGAGTTTACAACATCCCTTGTTCCTGTGGTCTTAGTTACATTGGTCAGACGTCTAGAAGCTTCGAAATGAGACAAAGGGAACACATCGGTTATGTAAGAAATAACAGACAAGATATATCTGGCCTTTCTTCCCACTTCTCTATAACCAACCACATCACTGAATGGAATAAAAGTTATATGCCTTATATAGAAGAAAACTATTGTTCCAGAATCTTCAAAGAAGCAGCTACAGTTGCCCATTCCACAAAAAACCTCAACAGGAATCAAGGTTTAATCCTACCTGATATATGGAAGACCTTAATTTATTTATTTTGTATCCAAACAAAAGTAGTACAGTAGTAAGTAAGTGGTACAACATGATTTACAACAAATTAGGATACATTACCATGAGATCAGCTTGGATTTGGTAGGTGAATTATACAGGGAATAATAATTAAATATGAAAAAGAGGAAACTATACATAACTTATATACAATAAACATGGTCAGATGTTCCTCCAGTATCTTGCACAATCAACTGCTCTTTCTGTGCAGGATATATGGTCCTCTTTTGCACATGGTGATGGAAGAAAGGGACAAGAAAGAAGGTGTTCCATGGACTGGGTTGTCCCACACTCACAATTGTCTGGGCCAGTGAGGTAGCCCCATTTGATGAGGTTTTGTTTGCAGCGTCCAGTCGTCTGGAGTCTGTTTAGGCTTTTCCAAGTATTCCAGTCCAAGCAGGCACCACGTGGAAGATGTTAGGCTGTTGGAATACCAGTATTATTTTCACGATATAGTGCAAGCCATTGGTTTTTAGGTGGGATCTTAGTCTTTGTGGCACTGTGGTCTGGCGAAACAGTGGATGGCGTTCATCATTCATTTGTCTGCTTCTTTCATCAGCTGAGAATGCAGATCTTCAAATTGATGGGGATGCAATACCAGCCAAAGTACACAGGTCTTTTAGTGGTGTTGGTTTCAGGCGTCCTGTAATTAAGCGGCAGCTTTCATTCAATGCTGGATCAAGTTTTTCAGCATGGCAGGATCTGGACCATACTGGGCAGGCATATTCAAGACAGAAGATCTCAGTGTGCTAAGGTCTGCACCCAATCTGGAGGAGATAAGCTTTCTTAGTATGTTGTTTCTTGCATTCACTTTTGCCTTTGTTTTTTCTATGTGGGTTTTATATGAGAGGGTGTGATTGAGAGTCACACGAGGTAGATTGGTTTCCAGGAATGTTCTATATTAAAGCCTTCCCAAGAAACCTGTAGCTTCCTGTTGGCTTCCTTATTGTTAAGGTGGAAAGAGCCAGTCTGTGTTTTCAAGGGGTTTGGTTTTAGTTGATTGCTGGTATAGTATATGTGGTTAGACT
Organism: Typopeltis vanoorti; assembly: GCF_054136105.1. Classification (NCBI taxonomy): domain Eukaryota; kingdom Metazoa; phylum Arthropoda; class Arachnida; order Uropygi; family Thelyphonidae; genus Typopeltis; species Typopeltis vanoorti. The sequence continues at coordinate 76,791,820 of NC_143572.1, forward strand.
ATTTAAGGCAAGTGATAGAGTAGTTTCAATGGACTTGAAATTTTTTGACTGAGTAGCTATGGCAAGGTCATCAGCATAGATAAAATTTCTAGTTCCTAGAAAGATGGGGAGATCATTGATGTAGATGTTGAAAAGTAATGGCGATAACACACTTCCCTGGGGGAGAGCATTTTTTTGGTGGTGCCAGTGGTTCTTCCTACCCTCGAGGTCTACGTAAAAGCATCTGTTTTCCAAGAGTGATTAGATAAGGAGGACAAGGCGATAGTCTCTAGTTATTCTGTATATTTTGTTTCTGAGTGTGAGATGGTTTATGGTATCATATGCTCAGTTAGGTCTACAAAGACTACTCCTGTGGCTAGTTTTTGCTCATAACTATTTTCTATATATTGAGTGAGGTTGAGAATTTGTGATGTGCAGGATTTGCCTGGTCTAAAGCCAGCCTGCTCAGCAATAAGATGGGGTTCAATTAGGGGTTGTAGCCTATTCAAAATTAATCGTTCATAGAGTTTAAAGAGGTTGCTGAGTAGTGATATAGGTCTGTAATGTTTTGCTTCGGTTGGGGTTTTCCCTGGTTTCAGAAAGGCCACCACTTTGGCATGCCTCCAGATAGTTGGTATCCTTAGGGTTCTGAGGCAAGTGTTGTATAGGTTTAATAACCACTCTTTAGTCCTGGTTCCAAAATGTTTAATCTGTTCATCACAGACATCATCAAGCCCTGCAGGTTTTCTAGGTTTTAATAGGTTTATGGCAGTGTTGAGTTCAGTGATGGTGAAATCTGAGTTAATCATATTTTATTCGTCACTTGGGGGTCTAAGTATCTTATTTTTTGTGTGTGTTTTAGGGAATTTTCCATTCAGCAGCAGCTGGTGAGCAATTTGATTAGCTGTTACCTGCAGATGCTCATATGGCTTAGTGAAATCCTTCCTAATTCTGTTGATAGAGTTCCATGTCTTTCTGCTACTATGGGTCACATCAAGGGCTTCTATTTCTTTTTTCCATGAGGAACGCCTTTCCTCTGCCATCTTGCAGCATAATTTTTCTCCTGCTTGGATAGTCTCTTCTGAGAATGGGTTGGTGTTGTAAAGTTGTAAGTAATCAGCATACTGGGCTTGTATGTCACTGGAAAGAAGATCTTAATCAGATCACTAAACACACATGAAATGATCTTCAGCGCCAACTATAAAATGTTTCTCAACAAGTAAATCATGTATCCGCGACATATGTATTGTTTCTCAGTACTATTTTGTTATTGAATTAGAATTGTCAGTTAACATGTAGCTTGTAATTTACTTTGCCTACCTTATTTGTACCCTGAAGATGCCGACAGCAACAGCCACCAAAACTAGTTGGTTATTAAATAGTTTATTAACACTTGACCAATACTTCTAAATAAGAGTTAGTTATTCACTAGTTCATATAGTTATACAATGAAGTTACAATACAGATAGACCAGAGTGTAATCTGTGCACTAGTTTACTCAACAGTAGAATATTGCACTCAAGGATTATACAAACTATGAAGCATGACAAGGTGCTGTGCATTTCAAGGAGCCGTAAAAACATTTGTTAGCATATGCCATACCTATATTCAGGGTTCCAAAAATACAACTTAAAATCTACTAGCCACATAAAAATGTTTACTCCCAAAGTATTGGTCTACTTTGTGAGTTTAAAACGTATGCCACAACACAGCTCACAATAACTGGTTTTGTGTTCCTTTCATTTATTGTTCATAATGAAGAGTGAATTTATATAAATTATCTATCAAATAATTTAATAGGAAAGACAATTTATAAAAACAAGAAGGTAGGTAGCACAAATGAGTTTGGCTCCACTCCAAGTGGAGTGGAGCCAAACTCATTTTTCACATGATCTGGTCTTTGCAGGATAATTCTTTTCTAAACAGTATTAAAACGTATTTTCATTATGTTAAATACACAAGTATTTAATTATGATGAGTTAATTTAATTTATATTGCAAGCTGTGAAAATAAGCCTATGATAATACTACATTAGAATTGTCCATCTACTTATGGGTAAAGGTGTTGGAAGAATAAGATGGATAGATGTACTACTGTATTTGACTGTGTCAATTTTAATTTTTGTGTTTATAATTACAGGTTTATTTTGTTAGTGAAATTATATTGTGAGAAAAGCAAAAATTTTTTTTAGCATTGTCTATTACACGTGTCCTTACTGTATATATGTGTAAAGTTAATATTTGAACTAAATGAATGCACTGATTTAATTATAAAATTTATTTATTAGAAATGATAACTGGGTCTTAGTTTAGTCTGTGAGCTCCTTCCACAGACTTCCATGATAACACAGCATGAAAAAGTCGGATCTTCAAAGTTATTTCCAAAACTATTGATCGCCCAAAAATTTTGATGATGTTCTCAATTAAGGAATAGGTTCAAGTGATTTTCTTATTAATTTCTTTACGAATGAGAAGGACTAACCTAAGACTGATAACTGTAATTAAATTAAATATATTCAGAACAGAAAAAACAATTGTTGTCTAGCACACTTCAAGTGTGCGAGATTTACTTTTTTCAAGTAAAGCATCATAATGATAATGCATAATGGCAGCTCATTATTCTCGTTTCATTACTAAAATGAAACCAGAAGTGTAATGTGCATGCAATGAGTGAAAAGAACACTAATACTGCTGTGAGAGAAATGACAGGAGTTTGGGAACTTTGGATATTTATGAAGTCTTTCACATAGAAAGAAAACATTTAAGTTATCAAACGAAACCTTAAAAGACAGTGAAGATGACTGGTTTATATTATGACTTATGTGATTCCTTAAAAGAGAATGCTATGGTGTTTGAATTAAAGATTTCAGATCCATAAGTTTTATTTCCAGATAGTTGGAAATAAAACTTATTTAATAAATTTATTGGCAGTCATCCATGATCAAATAACTTAACAGTGAAGGAGATGTTTTTCAAGTGCAAATTATGCAAAGAAAATAACATTTTGAATGTCCATATTTAAATAAGGCTGAAAATTCACTTGTCTGTTATCTCTGATAACTTGCCTGTGGCAATTTCTGGAGTCCTGTCTATATCTATGCATGCAAAACCATAACCCATTATTGCATTTTTATTATCTGTATCATCCCATCATTAATGGGATTACCATCCCATTAATGATGGGATGGTTAGATATAGCAATGAATTAAAAGCCACAATGAGATAAACCAAAGAGCAGTACAATATATCTATTAGATATAGAATAAATTTTTAAATAATAGCTTCACACATAAGAGAAAACTAAACAGAAATTATTACTCCTATATCGCTCATTATGTCATGAGCTTCATTCAGGGAGAAGGAAGAACTGATAATTTAAATTCTGAACACAAGAATAAGTCATAGAAATTGAATAAATTGTTTAGATCAAGCATATTCCTCAGATGCTAACACACTGTTTTTTTTTCACTGTTTACAAATATACCACTTCAAGGCACTCGGCAACTTTTACGAATTGATTTTCCTGATGACAACATCAAATTATTCAAAGTTTACTATAAATGCTGGTTATATTTTATTTGGTGCAATAAATGATTTCAGCAGATCGAGGGTACCGCAATGGGTGTTCGTATATCACCTGAGTTGGCTGATTATTTTATGGAACAGATTTTTAACACAATTTTTCCTCGACCTTGCATTTGGCTGTGTTTTGTGGATGACATCTTGGCCATCTGGTCTCATTCTGAAACAGAACCACTTCAATTTCTGGATAAAATTAACTCATATACTCACATGAAGTTCCACTATTCAACATGAATCTAACAACAGTCTTCCTATTTTGGATACTTTAATACATTGTAACTCTGCTGATTTTTCTACTAAAATAAAGAGCCAAAAGGCTTCAGTTCAGCGATGCAAAAATTATAAAAATCAAACAGATATTAGATCCGCATTATTTCAAGTACCATTCTTCACACAAAATAGGTATTATCAAAAGCTTTGTGCACTGAGCACACACAATTTGTTTTTCTGAATCTCTTCTATTAGAAGAATTAAATAAAATTTACTCTATTACTTAATAGATACAAGACCCTGATACAGAAAATGTTTGATAATTATCATCCCTCTTCCAGATTTGTTTTTAAATGGAGAACCCATCCATAAGAGGTTCGTCAACCTATGGGCAATAAAAAAACTTATTCGCATTTGATTTGAAAAGCTGTGGGTTGTATTCCCTGGGAAACACAAGTGGTGGAAGACTGTTCTAGAGGGCAGCAGTGGACGGGATAAATGAAGAGGAGGAGAAATTTGTCCTGTGGGTTTGGAGTTGATCTATGAGAAGGTGGGGGAACTATTTCTGATGAACAGCAGCCATAGTATTTATAGATGCAGGCTGCAGAGACTGAATGCCTGAGCGAAAGTGAATGGAGTGCACTAGTGAGAGAAGGGCAGTCAAAGAATCTAACTGCTCTTTTCTGTACAGAATCCAGTATTTTCATGGAATTTTTAGGGGAACCATACCAGATGCAAGAGCAGTATTTAATGGTTGGGAAGATTTGTGATTTGTATATGGTTAAGAGTTGTTCAGAGTTAACATAACGCCTTGAGCGACAAAGCCTAATTTTTTTTGGATGCAGAGGAAGCAATAGTTGTGATATGTTTGTGCAAAGGGAGTTAAAGAGATTAGAGTATTGTCAATGGTAAGAGACTAGAGGAACAGAGTTCTTTTACTGTGTAAAATAATCCATTCTTTGAATGTGCTCCATCCAAAAAATATAAACATAAATGGATGGAACATGTTCAAAAAATGCAAACAGAAAGATTACAAAACAAGCCTTAAAGTGCAAGTCATTGTGAAAAAGAAAACCAGGATGTCCTCTTAAAAGATTCAATGATGACTTCTAAGGCAGGAACATGCCACTCTAGGCCTAAATCCTTGATAGGCATGATGATGCAGAGCTGTGTTTTGCATTATTGATACTGAAATTGATATTATCCAAACCCCATTGATGAATGTTTTGAAGATCAGAATTTAAGATAGTAGAGTACTTAGATTTCTAGAGGTTGTCGCGATTTGTGCTTTGCAGGATTTGTCAAATGAAAAGGAGGAGTGTAATATGTTGTCATCAGCAAATCTGTGTACTGGATTTGCAGTCAGCTGGAGTACATTAGTCTTATAGATAGAAGATAAGGAGCCATCCACCATCACTTGAAGTGAGCGTCAGGCCAGAAAGCTGGCTACCCAATTGCAAAAGTCAAGGAACAGATGAAATGATGGGAGTTTTCCTCATAGGCCTTTATGCCAAACTCAGTCAGAGCTTTGGAGATATCAACAACAACCACTTGAGATTCACCAAAACTTTCCACGGTGTTTGTCCAGAGATAGGTTACGAAGGTTAGTAGATCCCCTGTTGATTGACAGTGAAGGAATCCATACTGTTGGTCATTTATTAGATGAGTCTTTAAGGTAGGGTACGAGTTGGCCATTAATGGTTCTTTCCATTACTTTGGAAAGAAATGAGGTGAGAGAAATTGGATGGTAGTTTGAAGGTAAGGATTTGTCATCCTTTTTAGGAACATGTTGTGTATGGGCTAGTTTCCAGACTGCAGGATACATACTGGTAGAATAAGAAAGTGTAAAAAAGCAGCATAAAGTAGGAGTAAGCTATGGGGCACAGACCTCTAGAACAATTGGAGGAATGCCATCAGGGGGCCATGAGATTTTTTTGGTATCCAGTTTGAACAAAATTTTCCTGATCTCTTTCTAGCAGAAAATCAAATGCAGCACTGAGTATTTGGAATGGTTGGGGGGACATTTACCATGATCACTTATGCAAGAGTTGGAGAAGTAGGAAACCAGGAGGTTGGCTGTTTTTAGAGGTGATGATGAAATAGTACCATCTGGGTAATACTGTTGGGAGTAGAAGATATGGCCAATAGTTTCAGCTAGAGCCCTGAGCTCAGCTATTCCAGGCTTTGGTGGAATATGGGAATTTTGTATGCACTATATAGGAATATGGAATTTTGTATGCAAGCCAGTTTGTGGTATGCCAGACTCTTCTTTTGTATGGCCTTGGCACACCTGTGGGAGAACCAAGGCATAGATAAGGATGAGAATTTAGGGTGGAGAGGGGAATAAATCTTTCCATGCTGATGAGTATTATTTTGGTGATTCTTTCTGCACATAGGTTTGGTTCAGGTGAATGGAAATAGTAATCTGATCAAGGAAATGAGAAGTAGAAGCTGAGAAGAACATCCCACTTTGCTTTCTGGTAATGCCATACAATGCGTGGATGCAAGTGTTTGTCTATGTGTTGCTCCATGGGGGAAGAAATCTGCACTAAATTGTGATCTGAGCTGCCTAAGGGCAGACATTCATAGTGTACTTAAATGGGTCACTGGTGAGGAAGGAATCTGAAGTGTTTGATATCGCCTGGTATTCTGGTGAGCATGTGGACAATTTGTGGGAGATCATTTCTGATTGCAAAAGTCTCAGCCTCTCTACCTGCTTGATCTGTGGAGTTGGAGGCAGCAGCCAGCTAGTGTTGTGGACATTGAAGTCCACAAGGAAGACAACTTGACTTCCGTGTTCGGAGAAAATCAACATTTAAGGAAAGGTGACTGAAGAGTTCAGGGTGGTGTTGGCATTAGGAGAACAGTAGAGACAGCATATAAATTTGGCAGAATGGGATGGTGATTTTTAGCCAAAAGAGGTCAAAATTGGGATATTCCAGGTTGGATACTCTCTAGCATGGCATAAATAAACTCTCTAAGATGAAAGGAATTAAAGAGTGTGAAATTCGGAAAGTATGCAATCTGATGTTAAAAGGATCACAATGTCATAACTTAAAGGAACATCTGAACAAATAGCAAGGACTCTACACAGATATAATTTGTATACCATCTTCAAAACGGGATGGAAGTTGTCATCTTTCTTACTGCCTATCAAAGATACACTATCACCTCTATCCTAGCCTGGTGTTTATCAAATACCCTGTTCTTGTCATCTTTGCTACTTTGGACAAACTGGCCATTCTGCTATTATTAAAATCCAAGAGCATCAAAATTATATACAATTTTCGGAATCTGAAGGTTCAGGCCTGGCTTTTCATGCTGTTGACACTAGACAGAGTTCACTGAAACCATACCAAGATGCTAAAATATAGTAGGTTCATATTTGATCATCTATTTTTCGAATTGTGTGAAGTACTATGCTACTGTACTAATCTTAATTGGACAAGCTGTAAGCCTATTCTCCAAGTCTTGAGAAGTGATTGTCGTTATTTGTTCATAATTTTTTTAAAAAATTAATTAATTACACATCTATACCAAAGTCTCTGAACTCTAATAGTGTTTTTAAGAATTCAAATGCTGTTACCAGTTCTTCCACATTCTCCCTGAATGAAGTTCATGATGTATTGGGCAAAATATACAGCAGTAATAAATTCTATTTAGTTCTCTCTTACATGTGTGAAGCCATTATTTAAAGATCTTACTGCGTCTACAAAACAGCTGAGGTTGGGTCCATATTATCACATGTAGTACTACATTTTCTATTTTCCGGAATGGTCTGTTTCTCTCAATATTCAATTATGGATAATCATTCTCCTTTTTTCTTCAACCTCTGATGACACTTCTGAGAGCAACTGCATAAGTTGGATTCTGAAATGGGCTATGTTTTCACCTCAGTGCATACGAATAAACTAAATATAAGATATATAATAAAACAAATGAATTCAGATCATATACTTTATGTATTCAATTTAGTATACCATTTTACAAAACTATGGTCATACCTCACCATACACTTTAAATGTACATGAATTTTCTTCTAAATCAATTCCAGTTATGCCATCAACTTTACGTGCTTGTTGGATATTGGCCCCATGAGCACCAATTGCAAGTCCCATAAGATCCTCAGGAACTTTAAACTCTTCCATACACCCTGGATTTGAATGAAGTTTAGTATTCTAACATGGAAAAAGAAACAAAAGAAAAAATATTTAACATGTGAAAAAATAAATTCTGCATTATAAGGAAATTTTAAAATCAAAATGTTATAGATAATTTAAATATGTTCCAAAAATCTTATTTCTTCTGATTTTACATTCACATGCATTTTTTGATCTGCTCAGGACATGGACTAGTTATTACTAACACCATGTTCCAACATAAAAATGTGCACAAATTCACATGAAGAGAAGATGCAAAGGAATAAGAAAAGTCTCATTGACTATGTTATTGTTGATTGCGATGTTTTCTCCCTGGTGCAGGACACTAGAGTGTACAGAGGATTTGAAATTAGGGAGTGATCACCATTTAGTTTTGAGCAGGATAAAATTGAATTTCATATTGAAAAGAAGAACATGTAAGAAAGTTTTAAAGCGAATAAAAGTTGAGCAGCTCTCAGATGTGAAACTGTAGACTGAAATATACAAACATTATTCAAGAAAAAATGAAAGAGTTTGAGAACAGGAATCAAGCCTTGGAAATTCAATGGCAAGTTCTGGAGAACATTGATTGATTCAGACAGACAGGCATGTGGTGAGTTGTCTGCAAGGATAGAAAAATCAGAACTCCTTGATGGACACAGCAATTTAAACAGGCAGTGAAAGAAAAAATTAAAAAATATCAAAAGTTCCTGGCAAATAACTCAGCTTGTGCTCTTAGAGAATACAGAGACAAATGAAAGAAAGTCATGGGAAGAGACTTTAGTAAGAACATAGAAAATATGTTCTCATTAAAGAAGCTCAGTATCTGTAAAAGGAATTAGAGATGATAAAGGTGATATGAAAATAGGAGAAAAAGATATCCTTGACGTATGTAGTAATTACTTTCAAAAATTGCTAAATGAAACTAGCAGTGATGACAGCACAGTGATAAAAAAACACTGACTGGGCATGCAATCAGGAATACATATCCATACTTGAAGTAGAAAAAGCCATCAAGAGTATGAAATGTGGAGTAGATGATATTCGACCAGAAATGCTCAAGTATGGGGGTATAAAAGTCTTACAGTGGCTGCACTGCATGGTTCAGAGGGTCTGGACAGAGGGAACAATTCCAGATGACTGGAGTAGAGCTCTCATAGTATCCATATATAAAGAGGGAAATAAAACGGAATGTAAGAATTACAGAGTATTTCTCTATACTGAGTGTTCCTGGTAAGATTTATGCCAGTATACTTGAGAAACGGTTGAGAAGGATTGTGGAAGAGAAGCTTGGTGAAGAACAAGTTGGATTCAGGCCAATAGAGGCTGTAAGGATCAGATTTTTACTTTACGACAAATAGTTAAGAAATCATGGGAATATAACAAAGATCTGTATTTTACGTTTGTAGATCTGGAAAAAGCATATGACAAGTTGCCAAGAGAGAAGCTATTCACAACACTATAGTTGTATGGTGTCAGTGGGGCATTACATCAAGCAATACTTAGTCTTTGAGTTGTAAGTTAACAGTTAGAATTGAAGGAAGTACAGGAAGATGGTTTAATGTTAAATCTGGTGTCAGACAAGGATGTAGATTATTCTGTCTGTTATTTATTATCTATATGGATCACATGTAAAAAGAATTAATCTCAGCTCATTGCTTTATGAGGATGATGTCATACTTCTAAATAAATCCACTACAAGTCTGCAAGATTCTCTGACTAAATTGAATAACTGTTGTAATAGATATGGTATGAATGTCAGCAATAAAAAGACAAAGACAATGGAGATAGGTAGAAGCATTGAAATATCAACTGCATTGTGAATGAATGGAGAACCTACAGAACAAGTAAAACATTTCAGCTACTTAGGCACAATTTTTTAGTGAAGATGGTAAATTAAATATGGAAATAGCTAACAGGATCAACAAAGCTGGTATGGTAGTTAGTCAACTGAATAAATTTATATGGAATAAGAGATAAATTAGCCAAAACTCTAAATTAGCTGTATACAAGACAAGAGTTCAAACTAATTTTAATTTATGGATCTGAGAGCTGGGTTAGAAATAAAACACTTGACCAAAAACTAGAGACCGCAGATATGATTCCTGAGAAAGATTAGGGGCATGAATAGATGGCATCAATGGCAATATAATATTAAAAAAGAGGACATTAGGAAAGAACTTGACATTGTTGGCATCCAGGAATGTGCTAGCAGAGCTAATCTCAGGTGGTATGGTCACTTAAACAGAATGGGAAAGATTTGCAAAACAAGTTTTCTCCACCACGTTGGCAGGGAAAAAAACCCACCTATATCGTCCTCTGGAAGACCAAGATATAGGTGGATTAATACGGTAAAAAGTGCCTTAGAAGATAGAAATATAAGATCTGCCAATGTTGAAACCTTGACAGGTAACAGATTGATTTGGAGGAAAACTGTAGAAGGAAGTTAGTAATGATATAAATTTTTCATGCAGTACAGTAAAACCCTGAAGTTACGCGGTAGGTAGGACCAACAAAAAGCGCCTAAGTCGAATTCGCGTAACTCGGGGTATAATTTTGCATGTAATATATATATATATATAAACATACAATTGGGACCAAGGGTTTACAAAAACACCCATTTTTTAAGAAATATAATCATAATTGTAATTTTTTGTACAAAAAAAAAGTTATTTCGATGTCGATGGTTTCATAAAATCTAATAGATTCGTCTGACGGCATAATGTCTTTTTCTTGTCATGCAAAATTTCTTAATAGCAAGCTAATGATTTTTTTATTCCTTGCCTTGTGGCTACAATTCATTCCTTATTAGAATCTATGTCCTCCAAAATTTGTAAATCTTTCTTTTATGATTGTTCTTGCTATGGATTCCTGTAGATCGAACTTCTTTGCTAGCTCACAATTTTTTATTCGGCCTTCAAAATACTTAATAATGTTGAGTTTTGTTTCCAAAGTCAATGTTTTCCTTTTCTTGCTAGCTGTAGAATAATCAGACTTGCTTCTTTTGAATGACATTATTATTTTTAATGTGATAAAATTTTTATCAAGAACATAACATTAAATAATCGCAAGGTTTGTAGACCATAAAAATCGTGTATGAATGGAGACCGCGCGAAACACATCAGTGCTTGTTCACAGCATGTGCGACATTGGCGAATGCGGCCGGCACCTGAAACATACGACTAGTTGTGAATCGTGAAGTGGGACAGAAATACGTACATATAAGAAACCACATAACTCCGGATTCGCGCGAGTCTGGGTATGACTGTACTATCATATCCTGACATTTTCCCCTTTAGGGAAAATGTCAGGAATTTGATGATGATGAAGAATGCATTTTTTGAATAGCTCAGATCAGTGTTTCTCAACCTGTGGTCAGCAGGCAGACTTTTAAAATAGAATAAATAAGTAAAAATTATTGAAATCAAATGGAGCCTTAAAAAAACCAACAAATAGCTTCAGAATATTCAAAGGCTGAAGCAATAAAGCTATATTGTTTTTCACTTCACCCCTCTTTTATTATTCGTCATTCTGCCATTAAATTTGTAGCTACAGAATGACGAATAATCAAAGAGGGGTGAAGTGAAAAACAATATAGTTTTATTGCTTCTGCCTTCCCTTGCTGTTTTGTCACATTTCAAGTGAACATGTGTTATCCACATTTCAACCAATCGCTTGTTGTGTATTGATTTTTATTATTGAAGTTTTCCTTCAACTAAGGCTCAGTATATCTTCATAAGTGCTAAGTGATACTTGAACAAAGTGTGTCATGAGTTAACCCCAGTATTTATATATTTTTTGGAAACGTTTTTTTAATAATGGAAACGTGACTTAGAACTAGGACTTTGAAAAGAAGGGCAAAGGAAACAGGTAATGCTAACCCTAATTGTAATACACGTGTTGTAATGGCCAGTAAATCTGAATATATTAAAGTAGAAGAAACAAGCAGTTCAAAGGAAAAAATACAGTAGGAAATATAACAGTTCATATTTGGAATTCGGGTTTACTGGAGATGAAAGTGAACAGAAACCTCAATGTGTTTTGTGTTATGAAGTGTTGTCGAATGGGTGCATGAAACCTGCGAAACTCCAACGACATTTAGAAACTAAACATTGTGATGTGAAAAATAAGCCAATTGAATTTTATCAGTGATGTTTAGGGACATTAAATCATGGGAAAGACATAATTTCAGCCATGGGTTCCATTGCAAAGCACTGGAAGCATCCTATCTCTTAAGTTTGCGCACAGCAAAAACAGGAAAACCTCATTCTATCGGGGAAAATTTACTACTTCCAGCTATAAAAGATGTGGCAAAAACTATGTCTGGCAACAAGTTACTAAAAGATGTTGATTTGATTTCTCTTTCAAATGACACTGTCGTCGCAGAATTAATGATATGGCAGGTGACACTCTCAGTTAATTGAAAGAGTTAAGAGAAGCCCTTATTATGCATTACAAATAGATGAGACCACTGATGTTACAAATGATGCGCAGTTAATATGCTACGTAAGATATGTGCATGATAACAACATCCATGATGATATTCTGTTTTGTAGAACTTTGTCATCCCGAACAACTGGAGAAGAAATATTTCACACTCTCAATAATTACATAATACACAAAGGGATCCAGTGGGGAAAATGTACAGGCTTCTGTTCGGATGGAGCTCGCACTCTTATAGGCAGGCATAGTGGGGTTGTTTCTAAGGTCAAAGAAGTAGCTCCGGATATGAATTGGGCATTGTTTCATATATAGGGAAGCATTAGCCTCCAAAGGAATGCCACCAGAATTTAAAACTGTGCTACACAATACTGTCAAGCTAGTTAATTTTATCAAAGCTCTACCATTAAATAACAGGTTATTTTCAGTACTCTGCAATGAAATGGGCAGTGAATATACACAACTTTTGCTCCATTCTGAAATTTGCTGGCTTTCCAGGGGCAAAGTACTAACAAGGTTATTTCAATTAAGGCACGAAGTTTTATTATTTGTAAATGAACGTAATTCTGATTTTGCATCACTCCTTGTTGACGAAGCATGGTTATCAACACTATCCTATCTTTCAGACTTTTTTTTTTTTTTTTGGAAATTAAATGAACTAAATCTCTCCCTTTCAGGGAAATTCTTTAACTGTTCTTGATGCCTACCACAAAATAAAGATATTCGAGAAAAAACTGGTTTTATGGATTAATTATGTAAAAGACAGACAATTTGCATCTTTTCCAACATTGGAATCCTTTTTAGTGGAAAAAATATTTTTGTTCATTCTGAGTTTGTGACCACCTCAAAAATCTGAAACGGAATTTTGAAACATATTTTCTGAATAACTTTTATAAGAAATTTTTGTGGGTTCGCGATCCATTTCAGGCTTGCAGTCATGAGAAGGACTTTTCGTTATCGAAAAAGAAACAGTTAATTGAGCTTTCAAGTGACAGTGGGCTTAAAATGCAATTCTCTGATCTTAATTTTGCTCGATTTTGGATCTCGTCTTCAGTGAGAAGTGAATTTCCGGAATTATCTGAAGAAGCATTGAAAATCATCCTGCAGTTTTCTACAACCTATCTTTGTGAGAAAGGATTTTCATCGCTCCTTCAAATAAAAACAAAATACAGAAATTGTCTTAGTGTGTGTGCCGATCTTTGACTGAAGTTGACCAATATTGATCCAGATATCCAGCAACTCTCCAAGGGCCGAGAAGCTCAACAACCTCATTAAACGTAAGTAGTTACATAATTATATCATTTTGTTTATTTGTTTAATAAAAATTAAAACTTTGTTCAATAATGATACACTTTTAATCGTTTACTTCCAATTTAATTAATTATGTTGCCACAGCTTTCAAAACATGCTTTGAGATTTATGTTATTAATTGCACAGTTTTTCCGAAATGTTGGTAATTCCTATATAGGTTTTTAAAAAAAAATTAACAAAAGTCAAAATGACGTATAGGGAACTAAATTAAAAACACTATGTTTATTTTTCTTGCTTTTCTGTTCGCAAAATCATCGATCACATTGTCGAAGTCTATTTGATCACTCAGTTTCTGTTTTATAGACAGTAAGGCAAGATTTCATAAACGCCAAAAAAGGTGCCACCAGAGGAAGATCTCCCTCCCTCAGCTACGCCTCTGTAACTTAGTGGTCCGCAGAATTGTTTTAGGCATTTTACCAGTCCTTGGGCTTAGAAAGGTTGAGAAACGCTGGCTTAGATAAACTAGTTCACGACAGCTAATTTTTTACAGCTACTACCAAGAATTTTCTTGCCATACTGAAAGAATTTAAGTCTTATACTCTCATTTCAAGTCTTGCTTGATATCCTTTAATATTCCTTTAAGTATTTGACAATGCTGTATTTACACATAAATGCCAATGGCAGCAAATGCCTATTTTCTTTTATATAATTAAACATTTTAATAAAAATTATTTTAAAGTTACAAAATTATTATTACCACTCCATTATTACCACTCCATGGAGACAGAAGACTCATCATGGGAGGTTCATTCAACTAACATTTTATCATATTGAACTTAATATCCTGAACACTCTGAGCATTCAGATGTTCTGAAAATGTGTTCCATTTACTCACAATTATTCTCCATGTATAAAAATCTACTCTTCATGCTATTCTTCACCAGGCACTTATCAGTTTAAACACTGTCTTATATAATGCTGTTTTGTTTCACATGCCATTCAACTGGCTTTCTGCCATACTACTTTGCTTATTCAGTCATTTTTTTCCTCCAGTTTAAATTGGCTCATTTCATTAAAATTGTGCCTAAGTAGCTGAAATGTTTTACTTGTTTTGTATACACCCAATTCTAGGGATTGACTCTAGTTTCTCCCATCCCTCACCTTCTACTCTTTTTATAATCCCTTCTGTATTAAGCCAATAAAATTCCCTCACTAATCTTCTGTGTCAATCTTATAAAACCTCTATAATAACTTATATGCTTCTATCACGTCTCTTCTTTTTCACCTATCAGCTAGTTTTCGAAGACCACAGACCTTCAATCTGTAATAATAATGTATATTATTATTTTTATTTTCAGTTCATATATGTTGAACTTGATCTTGTATATATTTCAATATTAATTTTTCTTATTAACCTGCACGTGTGTGGAGTATAGATTCAGGAATTGCCTCTGGCTGGAACCAATTCATTTGTCTAACTAGCTGACTTTCTCTTACACTGATCTTTAAAAGTGTATTTGTATAATAACTGCGCCATTAAAGATCGGCAAAGGAATTGTTTGTCTTTCCTATACATGTAAGAGAAATGCTCAGTGGAACATGGAATTATCTAAAAAATTCAGCTCTAAATCAAGCAACGTTTGAAACTTACTAATTAGTCAGTCATGGTTAACTTTAAGGACACACAGGTTCTATATTTATATGAGAAGTGCATTGGTAAGTCATTAACAAACAAAACAATATATTCATACTAAAACATGGTAATTACAAAACAAAAGAGAAAAGATTTCACACATCTCAAAATTCATCTGGCTTTTATCAATTCTGCCAAGTAACAATACAGCACACTTGTCTAGTTCTCAAATTAATTAAGTCAGCATTCCTAGCCTTTAGCTTAAAGGCTAAGACAAAATAATATATGTCAGACACATGGTTAGTTTCATACACTCTTCACATTAATTTAACTTAGACCATTAACAGAATTATGCATAACTATGCCTCAATCTATCTCCCTTTCAACACTACACATGAACAAATACTCATAACTCTGTAGATAACTATTTCACAATAATTTAGAAGTGCTTTTCTGACTTCACAACTTTACATTGTGATAGCAACTATATAATCAACATTCCCTGCTCTAAGGTTCACAATCCATAACAGTTCTACAATAATCTTACTTGAAACTTTTCTCAGCCAGTTCAGCATTCAGGATCCTAGAGATCACGAATATAACCTTCTTCTTTCCCGTTAGAACCGCAAACAGACACTGCTCAACAATGACAATACAGCATTCTTGGAGATAACTTACGGAACTTCGCGATGGGACTTTCTGGAATAGGCCAACACCGCCGTTAAAAATCTCCTATCATTGGCGAAATACTAGCAGGATATCCTTCCCCCTATCCTTGGAACAGCTGGACACAGGAACCTTTGTAGAAGCGACACCGGAACAAATCAGGAACAGAGAGCCAGGAGCAGAGCGCCTGTCTCCTTTTTATTCTACCTTCATGGCCTTGGAACTTCTTCAGATAGAGTTCACCGACTGATGTACCAGGGGTTCCTTCCCCTCTATGGAATCGTTGAGTCATAGTGGGAAAAAACCCATAACTCGTTGCCCTTCACTCCTGGCAATAGCCTCAGGTCTATATTTCTAATCCTGTCTGGGCTATCTCTTTGTTTGTACAAATAATTTAGCAATTAATTCTAATATTTTACCAGATTACATAAAACACTTAAGAAAAATTGTTAAGTAAACTACAAGTATTTTGTATTGACTTTCTTTCTCGAGTAAAATCAGTATATAAGAAATTTGTACAAAATTCTTTCTATACAAGATTTTACAAATCTATTCTCAGAGGAAGTGTTCCATAGACCTGTCCCAATTTTTGTCACTCAACTCAGGATCCTCTCCACCACTTCATCGTCATGAAATCTGGGTGTCCAGATCAGTGCACAGTAGTGCAGATGTTGCTTTATTAGAATCTTATATAGCGGAAATAGTAACTTCTCTATCCCTGCTCGTTAATGTAATCTTCAACTGCCACATCATCTGATGTGGTGTCTTTGCTAGATTCATAATTAGCCCTCTAAACTTCAACTTTCATGCCCATAACCCCCCCCCCCACACACACACACACACACAGCACCACCACCAAAGTCCCCTGGCTTCAGTAGTCTCTTGTAGTTTAGTTCTATTAATATAGCATACAGCTTGTGAGCTCTTCTTCCAAAAGTTCATTGTTTCAGGCCATACTAAACTAGCAGCCATTTACATTTGTAAATGCTTTTGCAAAGTCCACAAATATCACTGAGTAGTCACTCATTACCAATTCCATTTTAACTTTATTATAAAAAATAAGCAAATTACTAAGACAAACTTACCTTTCGCAAAACCATGTTGCTCCTTATAAAGTATATTCCTATCTACCCAGTCCCGAATACTGTCTTTTACCAATTTCTCCAATACCTTTACCACCATTCCAGAGAGATACTGAATGACCTGTGATTTGCTACTTCTGTCATCAATCTGAAGACTGGTTAGTATAGCAGCACATCATAACATCCTGTCTTGTGATCTCTTTTTTTATCTTTTCATAACTCTTAGAGCCGTCAGTTACCATTGTGTTATTTATATATGAAATTCTTGGTCTGCCCCATGGCACCTTTCCTTCTTCAGTCCTCTCCATTATTTCTGTAATTAGTCCTGCATGTCTAGGATGGTGTCCAATTAGACTTTTTCTTCTCTTGTTGATGTGGTTCATTTTGTTTTGTTAGCATCCAGGCCTCACAACCATATAATGTATCCACGGTTTTTTTTTTTTTTTTTTTTTTTTTTTTTTTTTTTTTTTTTTTAGCTGGGTATTAAGTCCTTTACTGGTAAAAATGTTTCTTCTGTTGTAGAATGCCTTTTTGGCCAAGATTACTCGTGCTTTAATATCTGATGGGTTTCTTCCATTTTCTGTGATAAGACTTCCAAGATATTTAAAAGAAGATACCTGTTGTATTAGGTTATTTATTTTCAGGTTTATTTTCATTGGATTTGCTTTACTTTTAATTAATTTACTTTACTATTAATTTCTACAATTAATAGTTTCTTACAATTAATTTTTAGGCTGTACTGTGTGAAAATTTCTTCCATCTTTCAGGGTGGATTTCAGTTTGTCTTCATTATCAGCTATAATTGCTATCATCTGCAAACCGTAGCCAGTTATTATCAATTTCATTTATCTTAATTCCTGTTTCTATTAGTTTTTTCAATTTATTTATTGCATCTTCAATGCAGAGATTAAACAGTACGGGTGAAAGAGAGCAACACTGTCTTCTAAGAGATAGTAAAGCACACAATAGCTCAATACTTGTGCACAGCAGGGAAAGAAGCAAGGCTTCCCAGGTCATAAACCAGTGAAATCCTTGTACATTCTTAGAGACTTGGAATGTGAGAACCCTCCTACAAATTGAAAAATTTCAATTTGTAGGGGGGTTCAGATTGATTGGCACCCTCTTATCGCATAACACTCCAGCCATCTCCCTCCAGTTCCTCCAACCCGCTTGTATCCTGCATCCCACTTCCTTCTCAGCTCCTCCATCTTCTTCCAATGTTGAACCTAAGTATCTAAAGTCCCTCACCTTCCTGATGACATTTCCTTCCAGCTCCAGATCTGTCTCCCACTTCTTCTCTTGAATCTGCATACAACATTGTCCAAGGTGCATCTTCTCTCACCTCCTCTGTTACCACCTCCATCACAATATTAAACAGAAACAGACTTAATGCTGACCCTTGATGCATGCCAACTGTTACTTTAAAATTTTCTGTCTGTCTCTGACAGGTCTGAACACTTGTCTTCACATTTCTGTACATCTCCAGCACCAACCTGACATATTTCTCCCGAACCTTCTTCTCCCTCAGACTTCTTGCCTTGGCACTCTATCGTATGCTTTCTCCAGATCAATAAATGCCAGATGTAGCTCCCGTTGTTTCTCTCGAAACTTTTCCATCATCTGCCGTAACCCAAAGATAGCATCTGTTGTTGATCTACCAGGCATGAAGCCAAATTGTTCCTTTGCAATCTCCACCTCCTTCTTCAATCTTCCATCAAGAACCCTTTCTAGGATTTTCATTGTGTGGGACATCAACTTTATTCCTCTGTAATTTTTACAGTCTTGCGCATCCCCTTTTACCCTTGTAGATGGGGACAGGAGTACTCTCCCTCCATTCCTCGGGAACAAGAACAGCAAAAACTACCAACTATTCATGACTTCAAATTCAGCAAATTACCCTTTCTTCTATTTCATTTATGCTTTCTACTTCTTTGGAGGAAGTGTTTCTCCATAAGCAGTTCTTAAAAATTGCAAC
This sequence comes from Typopeltis vanoorti, assembly GCF_054136105.1. Lineage (NCBI taxonomy): Eukaryota > Metazoa > Arthropoda > Arachnida > Uropygi > Thelyphonidae > Typopeltis > Typopeltis vanoorti. Next base: position 76,810,776 of record NC_143572.1, read on the forward strand.
ACATAGTTGTGTTCAAATAGAATAATAACAGCATTTCAATAAATAATAGAAAATAATAGCACTAGCGTGGGGAACTGTTATAAAACATACACAAAGATCTTTCCCACAAAATAATGTATTAGCACATTTTAAAATTATTTATTATCTATCCTTTCTTAGTAATAAAATGATTTAATCAGAACACAGCATAAAAAATGGTACATTGCAACAGTAGTAATCATTCAATAACCTGAGAACAATTTTAATTTTAAAAAATTAAAGGATATGTTGATAAATTCCAAGCAGGTTTACTGTAGGATGCATGCACGCACGCACACACACACACATCAAATTTATGCTGTTGTTAAACATGATGTTGTAAGGAATTCTATGCTTCCATTGAAAGAATTTTAGTTCTTTAGCAGCTTCTTTTAAGAAATTTTAACACAGAAACTAACAATCATTACATAATATGAATGCATTTGCCATAAACAAGAGTAGTCAATATTATTTATACTGACTCATTAGATAAAGTCAACATTACTCAGTAGTCACATTGAGAAGAAAACAATCGCTATCTGAATATGAGCAACACCTCAAGTTAAATGAAGAATAAATTGCAAAGTTATGTGTAAGAGAATAATCCAGCCTCCTCTCCTCCTTTATTCATTTTTTTTTCTTTTCGTAGAAGATCTCTTTAGAAGCCCAACAAATAAAGTAAGCAAGCAGTTGAATCCACACTCACTTAAGTATCACTTTTTTGTCATACAAGAAAATCCCAAAACAGAGAGAGAACAAACATAAGCCAGTCATTTAAATTGGGTGGGGGGTAAGAGTGTAAAAATATATACATACCTCTAACTGTCTAGCAGCTTCTTGTGTCCTACTAAGAAGTAGCACCTTTTGACGTAAATTACGAAAATGCATTTCGGACAATAAAGATGATCGTTTTTTTGCTGCTTCTGACCTAGCCTTTAAAAACAAACAGTATTAAAACTTTTCAAAATAATTATAATAATTATCTTCAACAAATACTAAATCTTACAGATATTTTATTCCATATATAAGTATATGTTGCAAAAATTTCTACTCATGAATTGACAGTGTTTACAAATAAAGAACAATACTATGTAGCACAGAGGTACTGTTCTTCATTAACACCACATAACACTGTCTATCTAAATGTTCCTAACACCATCTTCGGTGACATTCTGATCCCTTATTACTAACTTTTACATGGAATATTTTGAGCAATGTGCTCTAAATTTCTCTCCTATAAAAACCCAAAAGTCTGGCTTAGATACATTTTTTTTGCTATCTGGCCACATGGAAGCCAGACACTAGACACTTTCCTCAGCCACCTAAACAAATGCATACAATTCATAATTGAGATTGAACACACTTCCTTTTCTAGATACACTTGTCACACATCTTCCTTCTGGCAGTCTTTCCTTCACTGTTTACCAGAAACAGATACATACTGGCCAATATATACACAAAAACTAGGGGTTATTAATACACTTAAAAACAGGGCTCTGAAGATTTGCTCCAATGAACAAGGATTTAAAGATGAAATAAATTCAAAGCAATCAGTAATACCTTCCTAAAAAATGGTTACAGCCAAAATACTATCAACAAAATTCTGTACAAGACCTCACTTAAAAACAAACAAGACTATAATAAAACTGTAACCATTCCATACATTAAAGGGATATCAGACAAAATAAACAGAATACTACAAAAAATACAACCAGAAAGCCACCTTTAAACTTCCTACAAAATTAAAGAACTTACTCAACTCATCCAAGGATCCCCTCCCTCCACTGACCCACCCTGGAGTATACCGTATTCACTGCACCTGTAATTTGCCCTATATATATAGGGGAAACGACACACAATTCCTATCAGAAAAAAAGGAACATAAATGACACATTAAATATAATGAAAAGCACATGGTGTTTACATCGCACTAAAACATGGTATGCACATAAATTTAAGGAGGCCAGTAAGATTCTTATCAATCACTCTAATCTTAACAATAATGGTCTAAAAATACCAAACATATGGAAGGCACATATTCTACCTTAACCTTTCTTCCCTAAGAGTTAATTTTAAATAGAACCATAGGTAATCCAGGATCCTGAATCTAATATAACAATGGTTATGTTAAATTAGGACATCATTTTCACTGTAACAAAACTATCTATATTAAAGAATGTTTTTCTGATGTTGTCTTAAATAGAATATAGCTTTGATGTAGTTTTTATTTAATTAAATTTTTTTTTAATATTCTATTTTCACTAGAGGTCATGCAAATAGAATAACCATTGATCAAATCATTGTTTCTTTAGCATACTGTGTGAAATGTAATTCAGCATGTCTCTGTATATATATACATACATACTCCAGATGATGACCTTAATATGAAGGTCGAAACGTCAGGGAATTAAAATAGTTATTTATTACACGGTTGTAGAGTCTGCAATTTCTGTAAAATGGATGCTGATCGCCGTATAACACTAAAGGAAAGGATTAATCAAAGGGAGTGCATCCAGTTCAATGTCTGTGGAATGTATGCTTTGCTGAGAGCGACAGTGGCAAGTGTGCCAAAAGTGAGGATCAAAGTGTGTATCAACTCCTAAACAGAAGCAAGCAAAATAGCTGTAAAGATAATAATTTATTAATCAATTTTATTATGACAAAGTGATAATATTAAAACAAATATTATTATGCCTTCAAGCTTATTTTTTTATTTCTCCTTTTTTTTTTTTGAAAATCAATATTATATTATCTAAAAGGAACCTGTAAGAGTTACACTTTACACAAGATTTTGAATATTCTAAAAAGCACAAAGTAAATTTTCAAATATTACTATTATTAAAAATAAAATTAACACCTACACAAAAGTGCACATGCTTGTGCGTGTACACACACACACACACACACACACACACACACACACACACACACACACACACAGAGAGAGAAGCATCTCAGAACAATTATACTCACTATTATCGTCAGGCAATTCTTGTCTCCATTAAACCTACAGACTGCTGCGTCTACAGCTCTTTTGAATTCTTTATGGGCTGTTTCAACTTTAGAACTGAAAAACAATATGTATAAAAAATCAAGAATAATATGTACAAAAATAATCAAAATAATTCAATCACTTATTTCTAATAAAATAAACCAACATGCAGGACTTACTATTCTCGCAAATCTTCAGGCACATCAAGCTCAAATTTCAAGAAAGTGTTTTTTGTAATTGGTGGACTATAATTAAAAAATAAACAAATAAATAAACTTTTGCTTACAAACATAAAAATTGCTACATATAAATAAAACAATCTGAAATCAAAATTTAATAATTTCTATTTGCCAAACTTAATGAACAAACATTCATATCCACTTATGAAAGATAAATCTAACGCCTGCTAAAAACCTGATCTCAGTACTAAAAGAGGTATTTTCTCAATAATGAGATTCCCCCCCCCCTCCAATTCTTGACTTGAAATGCAAGAGGTTTATAATCTATAGCACATGTAGTGCTGTGGATAGGGCTGGATAATCAGGAAACCCAGCTCTAGAGACTAAAGAATAAACTATTTTCAAGTTACTTCAGGTCTTGAATATTTGCTTAAACTGTAGTAGGTATAGATGAACAGCAAATATGTAATATCTAAGACAAAGCAGCTTCTTTCAAAATGGAACAACGGCAAATTTTATTTTCAAGCCATATTAAAAACAGAATAGTATTCAAGAACATCATGTTGTACTATAATTTTGCATTATGATTTAAAGCCAATAAGAATACAATTTGGTCAGCTAACCTCCAAATTGCTAACTCATTCTTGTATGTTCGTATCCAGATGGATATCTAACAGGGTACACCACGAGAAGGTAAGGATTGGACTGGTTAGTTCTCCATTCCTTAGTAGGCTACATGGAAGTCTCCTCCAAGTTATCCAGTTTGGATCCTTAAGTACCATAAAAATGAAAACAAATTCAAATGCAGAGCAGAATTTCAAATTGAAAAAAAAAAGTGTGTAAATAACTTTTAAAACAATCAAAGTTGAGCAGCTTTCTGGGGTGAAATGTAGACTAAAACCTATAAACATCATTCAAGGAAAAAAAAATGAAAGAATTTGAAAACAAGAAACAAATCTTGGAGATTCAGTGACAAACCCTGAAGAAAACCTTGATTCAGTCAGATGCATGTGGTGAGTTTGTCTGCAAGATAGAAAAATCAGAACTCCATGGTGGACTCAGGAAGTTAAGGAAACAGTCAAGGAAGAAGGAAGCACATTGAAAGTTTCTGGCTAGTAAGTCAGCCTGTGCTGAGAGAGTACAGAGAAAAATGCAAGAAAGCAAAGCACTGTGTAAAACTAGCTAAACAGAAGTCATGGGAACACTTTGGTAAGAACAAAGAAAATAAATATCAGGAATGTGGCAAAATATTCAGGAGGCAATTGAGATAGCATAGAAATGACGGAAAAGTACTGGAAAAGTAAACATATGATAATGATGAAATGGAAATTGAAGATAAAGATATTCTAAATGTCTGGTGTAATTACTTTGAAAGATTGCTAAATGAAACAAGAACTGAAAACATGATGGAAGAAAATACTAACAGGAATGCAATCAGGAATACACATCAATACTTAAAATAGGGAAAAAACACCAAAAAACTAAAATGTGGAAAGGGAGCTGGAGTAGATGATACTTGACCAAAAATGCTCAAATATGGAGGTACATAAGTTTTAGAGTCGCTACACTGCACAATTCGAAAGGCCTGGTCAGAGGGTCGAATTCTGGATGACTAGAGTAGAGTTCTCATAGTGCCCATCTATAAAAAGGGAAATAAAACTGAATATGAGAATATTCAGTTTTATATAATAGAGAAATCACAGAGGGATTTCTCTATTGAGTGTTCCTGGTAAGGTTTATGCAAGTATACTTGAGAAACGGTTGAGAAGAATTGTGGAAGGATCTACAATTTTCCTCCAAATCAGTCTGTTATCTGTCAAAACTCCAACATTATCAGATCTTATATTTCTATCTAAAGCACTTTTTACCATATAAATCCAGAGGAAGACTAAAATATAGGTCTTCCTCTGGGTCTTTTTCCTGCAATCTGGCAGAGAACACTTGTTTGGCTAATCTTTCCTCGCCCATTCTGTTTAAGTCACCATACCACCTGTCTACTAATGCATTCCTGGATGCTGACAATGACAAGTTCTTTTCTAATATCCTCGTTTTTAATGATATTGCCACTGATGCCATCTGTTCATGCCCCCTAATATTTCTCAGGACTCTCATATCTGCGGTCTCTAGTCTTTGGTCAAGTGTTTTACTTCTGACCCAGCTCTCAGATCCATAAGTTAAAATGACTTTGAACACTGTCTTGTATATAACTAATTTAGTGTTTTGACTAATTCATCTCTTATTCCATATAAATTTATTCAGTTGACTTCCTATCATACTAGCTTTGTTCATCCTGTTGTCTATTTCCATATTTACTAAAAATTGTGCCTAAGTAGCTGAAATGTTTTACATGTTCTATAGATTCTCCATTCACAATGCAGTTGATATTTTCAGTGCTTCTGCTTATTGTCTTCGTCTTGTTATTGCCAACATTCGAGCCATATCTATTACAGTACGCCCACAGATACGAGACCCGCCTACACTTCGGTGCATGTCAAACAAAGGAGAATCAATTCTGATAATAGGGTAATCAATCCGTATTGTGGGATGAGTTGTTTATTATTACACGTCAGAAAATTAACTTCTCTTTTATGATCACTGTAGTTTTTAAAATGGTAACTATTTGCTTGTATAATAAGCAGAAAATTTTACATATAAAGCACGTGATTTCAAATGCTGGTGATCAATTCGCACATCGTCTTATTTCTTTCTCCCCTTCAACATGAATCGACTCTTCTTGGCAACCTGCCAATGACAGCTCTAGCTTTTGTGGTCGGACTATACAACAGTTATTCAATTTAGTCAGGGAATCTTGCAGACTTGTAGCAGATATAATTAGAAGTTTAACATCGTCTGGATAAAGCAAAGAGCTGACATTAGCATCTCCAATTTTGATATCAGGTTTAATATCACTTTCCTTCATAATGTGATCCATATAGATAATGAATAACAGAGGGATAATGTACATCCTTGTTTGACACCAGATTTAACATTAAACCACCTTCCTGTACTACCTTCAATTCTAACTGCTGACTTACAACTCAAATAAAGACTAAGTATTGCTTGATATAATGCCCCATTGACACCATATAACTGAATAGCCTCTCTCTTGGCACTTTGTCATATGCCTTTTCCAGATCAACAAAACTTAAATGCAGTTCTTTGTTATATTCCCATGATTTCTCAACTTTGTCCTAAAGTGAAAATTTGATCCTGACAGCCTCTATTTGGCCTGAATCCAGCTTGTTCTCCACCAAGCTTCTCTTCCACAATCCTTCTGAACTGTTTCTCAAGCATACTGGCATAAATCTTACCAGGAACACTCAGTAGAGAAATACCTCTGTAATTCTCACATTCAGTTTTATTTCCCTTTTTATATATGGATACTATATCAGAACTCTACTCCAATCATCTGCAATTCGTCCCTCTGTCCAGGCCTTCTGAACTATGCAGTACAGCCACCAAGACTTTTATATCTCCATACTTGAGCATTTCTAGTCGATATCATCTACTCTTGCTGCCTTTCCACATTTCAGACTTTTGATGGCATTTGCTACTTCAAGTATTGGATATGTATTCCTGACTGCATGCCTGGTCAGTGTTTTTGACCAGGTGACTAAATGAAACGCTGCTTGTTTCATTTAGCAATTTTTTGTTGAAGTAATTACTCCATACATCAAGGATATCTTTTTTCTCCAGTTTTCATATCACCTTTATCCTCTCTAATTCCTTTTACAGCACTCTTTCCTCTATTTCAGAGCTTCTTCAACAACCTCCAGAATATCTTGCCACTTCTTGATATTTATTTTCTACGTTCTTACCAAAGTCTTCCCATGACTTGAGATGTGATATCCATGAGATGTGGATACCATGCTGTAACAGATATGAGAGGCAATTGATGTGGGAATAGAATCTGATGAAATGAAGTACTTAGGATATTATAGAACCTGAATGCAATATGACCTTGGGAATAAACGGGATAACAGTTCACATTATGTGAATGATAAAAGGAATTGGCACTGCTCAATTCCTTTTATTCCAAAAGTATGCTGCTTAAGATTCGGGTCTAGTAAAACCTTACATGAGAAGGGTGGCTAAATAGTTCCAATGTATCAAGATTGGGAGTAAAGGTGCTGGAGAAGGTGGAAAATTTCTTCAATGCATATTAGCATCTTTATTAGCATATGTAATATAGAATCAATTGAAATTTTTGATAATTTCTAGTCTAATTAATTTTGATCTATGTGTTCATGATTATATGAACAATTTATGCTTTTAGATTCTGTAAGGATAGCAGAAGATGTTCTGTTTAAATTCTGAACACAAAGCCTTTAGCAAGTTCTATAACATAACATCAATGACAACTAGGAAAGCAGTTTCTTTGTAATGTTGCCTATGGGATGCAAAACAAGTGGAAGTGTACTCATTCTATACTAATTTGATGATGGATCAATAAAAGGAAGTCAGTTGCAAAAATAACAAAATAGAATATGCATATTTATGAAGAGCTCATATATCAAGCACAAAGCAAAAACAATCTTTATGACAGTGCATAAGCAATACTCACTTTGTATTTTTGGGCCTTAATCGATCTGAAGACACTATTTCAGTATATGTAGTCTCCCACCCTACATAGTTCACAACATGAAAATCTCCTTTGGTCATTTTCACCACTGCACGCCACCATCCAGCAGCTTCTTGATCATTATTCTGACAGAGAACCTAATAAAATAAATAGTGACATAGAAATAAACAACAATTCCACATGTACAGTTTTTTTTTATATATATATATATATATATATATATATATAGGGGTGGTGGTGGGGGCTTCTAATTATAATTAGAAGCCCCCACCACCCCCACCCCCAAAAAAAAAAATTAGTTAAATACATCAAAAGTATGAAAATGATCAAAGACATTTCAGTTTTTGGCTTATGACTGCAGATAGTTTACTCACTATTGTTTGTAAAACAATTTTATATTTCAAAATGTTTTAAGAGTTCAGAATAGTGTATATTTTTTAAACATACCTTAATATTATTAAACTGTTTTTGTTTTTATATACAGATTTATATATCAATTAACTTAATTACTTGAGAAGATCGGTACTTAAGAATAAGAAAGAATTGTGATAGCAAAAATACATATATCTAGGATCTTATATGCTTAGATTTCAGTGCAGAATTCTGATACCACTAGCAAACCTATTTGTATAATTGGCACAATCGATGAACAGAATATAATATATAAAAACTTAAACTGCAGCCCCCTCCCCCCTCAAACTAATATTCAGACATAGGTGAATATCTAGTGAGTGTAAAAGAAGAGAATATAGTTTATAAAATACTCAGTTCTTTGTAAATTGTCCATGTTTGGTAGCATTTTTCTTTTATGCATGACTGGTGCAGCGTATTAACACTTATATATATAGATAGATATAAAACTATATATATATAGATATATATATTCATTTTTTATATAAACTGACTAAAAATCCAAAAATTATAACAAATTGAGATTTATTGGATACGCAACATATTTTGTCAGGATCGACTTCATCAGGCGTTAAGAACATAGAAAGCTATAAATTCCACTGTAAATTACAGTTATAATGAACTTGAGCTATAGTCCGTGTTAAAGTTTTATTGTTGTACACCTGTGCGTGTGTGGATCCACGAGATCGCTAGTATCTGATAGTAGAGCTGAAAGAGTCAGGCAAATTATAGCTGAGATTATTGTTCATATGAAGAGGATTCAAGGTAATTTCTTTTGACACAACAATGCGGTGTTCTACCTCATCGTAGCAATTGTGCAAGTTTGAAGTTGTTGTCCAATTTACTTCATGTTGGCGGCTTTCATTATTTGTGTTTATTGAAAACAGGACATGGCCTGATAGGGCCATGTCCTGTTTTCAACGCGAGTTTACTTCGCATAGAAGCAATTCTTGCAATCAACAATGTAAATCTAACTCACCCTCAATTGAAATCGAAGATGAGTTAGCCGATCTCATACGGAGGTAGCAGGGTTTTTCCTCCCGGAAACTCGGGTTTTTCATCCCGCATACAGACAAATCGGCCCTTCAGAACACACGCAATTTACAGACAAAAAATACTAGTTGTAGTGGTGGTGGAGGTGGGCGGTAGATGGCGTTGATGGAAATGATTCGTAGTAGGGGTTCGGTGTAGTGGTTGAGACAGTTGTGGGTGTTCCTCCCGCGATGAGTCTTCGGACTCCTTGGAGGCATCAGGAATAATAATAATAAAACCTCCTGATAATATATCCCCTGGTGAGAGACTTGCAATTAAAAATCTAAGGAATAACAAGGACATCGTCATCTTTAAATATCTGGCGTCATCGTTAAAAGCTTATGCGGGAAAATCTTCTTATATTAAAAACTCAACAGATTTTGTCTCTAAAATCAAGGACTTAAAACTCAAGTCTTCTGACATCAGGTGAGCTTTGACATGGTGGCACTCTTTACCAGCATTCCGACACTAGAAGTTCTCCATATTTTAAAGAACAAGATTTCAAATAAAATGTTCTCTCTACTATCTCACTGTGTAAACTCTGGCTATTTTGAATTTGAAGGTAAACTTTATAAACAAGTCAAAGGATTAGCAATGGGAAGCCCCCCCTCTTTCCTATATTAGCCAACATTTTTTCCGAGAATTTTGAACAAAAAGGCAATCACCTCTTCTAGTTTAAAACCAAGAATTTGGCTTAGATACGTCGATGATATATTCCTCATATGGGAACATGGTATTCAGAATCTTAACAGTTTTCTCAACCACTTAAACAGCCTCCATCAAGATATCAAATTGACCATGAAGATTGAAGACAATAGTTCCCTCTGTTTCCTAGATGTTAAACTCACCAAGACGCCTGAGTTCATAAAAGTCTATATTTAGAAAGCCGACACACATGGACAGATATCTGCATGTGTCCACACATCACCATCCAGCGCAAAAGCTGGGTATTATATCAACTCTAGCAAATCATGCAAAATCTGTACTGTTAGATGAAGAAGAACTAAAAAAAGAACTACAACATCTTAAATGGACCCACTGAGAGTTAATACTTTTTACTCTCAGGGTTCATTGTTTGTGGCACCACAAATAGAGGTTCAAGTCCAAACCAGAAAAAACAGGATCATACCATCACACCACCACCACCTCCAAATTTCATAGTTGGGTTATGCACAGACACAGGACGACTCCAAAGGTTATATCTCCTTGTCATATATCAGCACACTATCCAAAAAACTGAGTAGAATCTTAAAGAAGCTTAACATACAAACGTGCTTCTAGACTCTTCCAAAAATAAGATCAAGTTTCAGCAATTACAAACAATCTCACAACCTTCTACAATTCTCAGGTGCATACAAAATCATGTGAGTGCGGAAAACCTTATTATGACCAAACGGAGAAATCTATCCTCCTACGTCTCGAGGAACACCAGAGACATTGCTTACAAGAGAACCAGGGCTACTGCCCTATCAGGCCATGTCCTGTTTTCAATAAACACAAATAACGAAAGCCACCAACATGAAGTAAATTGGACAACAACTTCAAACCTGCACATTTGCCATGCTGAGGTAGAACGCCGCATTGTCAAGTCAAAAGAAATTACCTTGGACCCTCTTCATATGAACAATAATCTCAGCTATAATTTGTCTGACTCTTTCAGTTCTACTATCAGATACTGGCGATCTCGTGGAACTACACACACTCAGGTGTACAACAATAGAACTTTAACACGGACTATAGCTCAAGTTTATAATAACTGTAATTTACAGTCGAATTTATAGCTTTAGAGTGTCTCAATGTTTTTTTTCAGTGTCTTTTAATAGCTTTCTAAGTTCTTAACGCTTGATGAAGTCGATCCCGACGAAACATGTTGCGTATCCAATAAATCTCAATTTGTTATAATTCTCGGATTTTTAGTCAGTTTATATAAAAAATGAACATATCCCAACTCAAAGTTATTATTAGTAGTCATATATATATATATATATATATATATATATATATATATATATATATATATATATATATATATAGAGTGAAACCTGTGGGTTATCTATAACTATAGAATAACACATATGCTACAGTAAATAACTTTTTTATTATGTCAATATTTCATCTTATGTATCATAAGACACCATCGGTATAACTAACGAACACTAAGACCACTAAATCATATGATTGGAAAATGAATTTACTGCTTTGGGATCGCAATACTTACTCCCAGCCAGGTAGTAAGTATTGCGATTTGTACAAAAAACGACTTTTGAAAAAAACAGTTTACGAATTCGGGGTGCTTAAGGGTCAAAGCTGTATAACTGAGAGGAGACCTCCACATAGCCTTTAAAGGAATGCGGAGAACCGACCAGGGCTTCTGACCTAATGTCCAATCCTCACCTTCTCGTGGTGCACCCTATTGGGTATCTACTTTGATACTGAACGAACGAGGATGGGCTGGCAATTTGGGATTTAGCCGACCAAATTGTATTCTTATTGGTTAAACCAAAATAAAAAATGATGGTACAACATGACAAAATTTCATGCCGGCTGGGGCGTCGCCCGGTTAAACAAGGCCCCCGTTGTTTTCGCCAGGGAACCAGGGCGAACAGCGAAAAGTCAGCTACTGGAACAAATCTGAAAACAAACCCCAACTCAACATCACCAGAGTTAAAGATCGGTACTATCAACGTAAGAAGCCTGAATGGCAAAGAAATGGAGCTAGCTGAGGAATTAGATAAGTACCAGATCGACATAATAGGGGTGACTGAAACAAAAAAGACCAAAACTGGTGAGATCTTTCTGAGCAATAAATACAAAATGTTATATTCAGGCAATAACAATCAAGGAAAAGAAGGAGTAGCCATAGTATTCAACACAAAATACGAGGCTAATCTTCTTGAATGGCAGTCAGTCTCAAGTAGAGTAATGTGGGCAAATATGAAAATGGGGAACTGGACAATGAAACTTATTTGTGCCTATGGTCCCACAGAAGGTTCTACTAAGGTAGAAGTGGAGGAATTTTTTGAGGCTTTAGAAAAAGCAACTGACACAATGAAAAATGAAAAGTTGGTCCTTGTTGGGGATCTAAATAGTAGAGTAGGAAATGATTGTGAGACATACAAAAATATTTTGGGAAAATATGGAGAAAAGAGCAAAGCTAATAATAATGGCAAATACCTGTTGGATTTCTGCTCAGGACATGGACTGGTTATTACTAACACCATGTTCCAACATAAAAATGTGCACAAATTCACATGGAGAGAAGAGGCTAGGAATAAGAAAAGTCTCATCGACTATGTTATTGTTGATAGTGATGTTTTCTCCCTGGTGCAGGACACCAGAGTGTACAGAGGATTTGAAATTGGAAGTGATCACTATTTAGTCTTGAGCAGGATAAAATTGAATTTCATATTGAAAAGAATAACATGTAAGAAAGTTTTAAAGCGAATAAAAGTTGAGCAGCTCTCAGATGTAAACTGTAGACTAAAATACAGAAATATTATTGAAAAGAAAATAAAAGAGTTTGAGAACAGGAATCAAACCTTGGAGATTCAGTGGCAAACTCTGAAGGAAACATTGATTGATTCTGCCAGAGAGGCATGTGGTGAGGTTGTGTGCAAAGATAAAAAAATCAGAACTCCCTGGTGGACACAGGAAGTTAAAGAGGCAGTGAAGGAAAAGAAGAAAGCATATCAAAAGTTCCTGGCAAATAAGTCAGCTTTTACTCTTACAGAATACAGAGACAAATGTAAGAAAGCTAAACAGTGTGTAAAACTAGCTAAACAAAAGTCATGGGAGGACTTTGGCAAGAATATAGAAAATAAATATCAAGAAGGTGGCAAAATATTCTGGAGGTTGTTGAAGAAGCTTAGGAATGGAGGAAAGAGTGCTGTAAAAGGAATTAGAGATGATAAAGGTGAAATGAAAACAGGAGAAAAAGATATCCTTGAAGTATGGAGTAATTACTTTGAAAAACTGCTAAATGAAACAAGCAGTGATGACAGCACAGTGATAAAAAACACTGACCAGGCATGCAGTCAGGAATACATATCCATACTTGAAGTAGAAAAAGCCATCAAAGGCTTGAAATGTGGAAAGGCAGCAGGAGTAGATGATATTCGACCAGAAATGCTGAAGTATGGTGGTATAAGAGTCTTACAGTGGCTGCATTGCATAGTTCAGAAAGCCTGGACAGAGGGACGAATTCCCGATGATTGGAGTAGAGCTCTCATAGTACCCATATATAAAAAGGGAAATAAAACTGAATGTGAGAATTACAGAGGTATTTCCCTACTGAGTGTTCCTGGCAAGATCTATGCAAGTATACTTGAGAAACGGTTGAGAAGAATTTTGGAAGAAAAGCTTGGTGAAGAACAAGCTGGATTCACGCCAAATAGAGGCTGTCAGGATCAGATCTTCACTTTACGACAAATAGTCGAGAAAGCATGGGAATATAACAAAGATCTGTATCTAAGTTTTGTCGATTTGGAAAAGGCATATGACAAGGTGCCAAGAGAGAAGCTATTCAATACGCTGCAGTTATATGGTGTCAACGGGGCATTATATCAAGCAATACTTAGTCTTTATTTGAGTTGTGAGTCAGCAGTTAGAATTGAAGGAAGTACAGGAAGATGGTTTAATGTTAAATCTGGTGTGAGACAAGGATGTACATTATCCCCTCTGTTATTCATTATCTATATGGATCACATTATGAAGGAAAGTGGTATTAAACATGATATCAAAATTGGAGATGTTAATGTCAGCTCTTTGCTTTATGCGGATGATGCTATACTTCTAAATAAATCCGCTACAAGTCTGCAAGATTCTCTGACTAAATTGAATAGCTGTTGTAATAGATATGGTATGAAGGTCAGCAATAAAAAGACAAAGACAATGAAAATAGGCAGAATCATTGAAAATGTCAACTGTGTTGTGAATGGAGAACCTGTGGAACAAGTAAAACATTTCAGCTACTTAGGCACAATTTTTACTGAAGATGGTAAACTAAATATAGAAATAGACAACAGAATCAGCAAAGCTGGTATCGTGGGAAGTCAATTGAATAAATTCATATGGAATAAGAAAGAAATTAGTCGGAACACTAAATTAGCTGTATACAAGACTGTGTTCAAACCAATTTTAACTTATGGATCTGAGAGCTGGGTCAGAAGTAAAACACTTGACCAAAGACTAGAGACCGCAGATATGAGAGTCCTGAGAAAGATTAGAGGCATGAACAGATGGCATCAATGGCAATATCATATTAAAAATGAGGATATTAGGAAAGAACTTGACATTGTCAGCATCCAGGAATGCGTTAGCAGAGCTAATCTCAGATGGTATGGTCACTTAAATAGAATGGGAGAGGAAAGATTAGCAAAACAAGTGTTCTCTGCCAGGTTGGCAGGAAAACGACCCAGAGGAAGACCAAGATATAGGTGGATTGATACGGTACAAAGTGCCTTAGACGATAGAAATATAAGATCTGATAATGTTGGAGTCTTGACAAGTAACAGACTGATTTGGAGGAAAATTGTAGATAGGAAGTTAGTAATGATGTAATTTTTTCATGTAGTACTGTCATATCCTGTACACTCCTTGAGGGTACATGGCAGGAATTTGATGATGATGATGATGATGATGAGTTTACGAATTCCAGTATTTCCAAAAAAAAACAGTTTTCGAATTTTTACAAAAAATAAAAATAAAAAATAACTAAATCAATAAAAAATATTTATACTTATTTTAAGATCTTTCAGTTGATTTGGCATTTATGCTAAATCAACTATTTAGTTCCATAAATGGAACTACAAAAATATAACAAAATAAAATATACTCCATACAAAACCCAAATAAAAAAAATAATAAAATAACTAAAATCCATACAAAATATAAATTTTTATTTGGGTTTTGGATGTATTTCCACCGATATATTGGAATAATTCCACTATATCCGGTGGAAATTTTTGGGGTTAACTAAAAGTTTTTTTTTTAATTTAAAAACTGGTTTTCAAATTTTTACAAATTTACCCAAAAAAAAAAAAAAAAACAATTTTTAAAAACTGACAAACCCTACTCCCAGCTTAATGATCCTAAACCTCAGCTAGAAAAACTCAACAAGTGACTAGATGAAACAACATCCATAGATGAAGAAACCATCAAAAGATTAAAAACATACCAAGCAAAACCTCCCAGAATATATGGTTCACCAAAATTAACTGTCCACTCAGACCTATTGTGGATTCTATAGGCAGTCCCACATATAAAATATCAAGATTCCTATCTAATCTTCTCTATCCCTTCTCTGGCCATTCAACTTCTTCAATTAAAAAAAAAAAAAAAATTCATAGAATTTCATACAAGGATAAAAGACATTAAACTAGCAGTTACAGACATGTTAGTAAGTTTTGAAACTCTCTCTCTTCACTAACATCCTCACAAAAAAAAAAAAACTGTTAACCCCAAAAATTTCCACAGGATATGGAATTATTCCAATTTACAATCATATTGGGTTGCTTCACATGGAAAGATAAAATATATAACCAACAGCAAAGGGCTCACCCTTATCACCTAACTTAGCCAACTTTTTTTTTTCTTGAACACCTAGAAGACAGAATTTTCGCTCTTGACCCAAAACTAACAATGTGGCTATGTTACGTTGATGATGTCTTTGCAGTATGGAGTCATACAGAACCTGAACTCAAATCATTTCTACAAAAAAAACTGCATCCTTGTATCAAGTTCACACTAGAAAAGGAATTATCAACAGGTATCTCCTTTCTTGACATACACATCCAGTGCAAATGAGATGGATCCATTTCCACTTCCGTCTACCGAAAAAACAACTTTTTCAGGACATTATATCCATAATACATCAACACACAATCCATCTAAAAAATATGGCATCATAAAATCTTTAGTATCCAGAGCACACAAGATTTGTTCTTCTGAAGAACCTCTAAAACAAGAATTGGTAATTATCAAAGAAACAGCCTTACTAAATGGATATAATCTAATAACACAAAAAATAATTAATCACTCTCCTACAAATCAACCCAGACAAGAAGCCCACAGGACTCCTACTATTCCATATATTAAAGGCAGCTCTGAATGTGTGGCAAAAATTATGCGAAAACATCAACTCACTGCATGTTGAGTTGATCTTATAAGTTGTCTGTAGTCTGTATATGGAACTATAAAATAGTATGTGGAAAAGGTATGGGCTAATTTAGCATCTGCAGCCTCATTTCCTTTGATTCCGATGTGGCTGGGAATCCAGCAGAACTGAACTTACAAACCCATCAACTAAATTCACAACTTGCTACCTTCTCCAAATGACAAACTCTCACCAATTATGCAACCTGGCATATACGAAGTACCATGTTCATGTAACTTTTCTTACTATGGACAAACAAGAAGATCTATAAGTAAACGTATTATCTCTGAACATCAAGACCACATCTGCCTTATCAAACCACAAATCTGGCTTTGCACAACATGGAATTGAAATGGCTAACCATAGGATTCAATGGCAAAACCCCAAATTACTGTATAGATTCACATATAAACATGAACAGTTACATAAAGAAAGTACTGAAGACTTACTTCATAGACCTAATCTTAATCGAAATGCATGTCTCACTATTCCAAAAGTTTGGGAAACTGTTATCCTCAACTGCATTTAATAATTTATCTGCAATATTTTTATTTTAAGTAATTTTAATTTCAGCCCAGCAGTTTTTAATCCATGATTGGTTTAGTTGGTTTATAGTTTATTTGGCACAAAAACTACAAAGGTCATACTGTGCCATCCTGAAGGTTACAACATTATTAGCATTTACAGAAAATTGTAAACAATATCTGTACAAGAATCTAGTTTCACAAAGCAGCATCTCTAGGTAAACAGAACTGCTGCAGAGGTCACAGCAACACACAAGGTCAGAGGTTATTACAGTAGTGCAAAAATAGTTAACAATGTAAGTTAATACATAATATATGAAACACTAAGCCAAGGAATGCACTATCTACATAGATGTAAAATTATAATAGATGCCTTTATAGCAGTACAAAAATAGGCAAATAGGGATTACTGTACAATATGCATGGATGAAAATTAAATTTACCAATGCAGTAGAAACATATAAACAGAATTACTAGAGAGTACACAAATAGGTAAGATGTCCTACAGCACTATATTATTCGAAAAATAAAGTAGTAAATAAGATGCATACAACAAAATATATGTTAAGTAATGCAGTATCTGCATATAAACAAAATTACTGCAAAGACTTCAGCAGTACATAAATAGATAACTATAGGTTAATATACGTATATACAAAACAAGTCAAGGAAAGCAGTGTCTACATCTAGTAAGATTACAACAAATATTATTATACTAATATTTAAATAGTCAGAAAGGAATTATTATACAGCACTGATGCATAAAATTTGTTTAGTATTATGGTATTTAGATATTAACAAAATTACAGAGGGTGATACAAATATATAAGATCAAGGCCCATGGTAATACATAATTGGTCAGATTTAACCTAATGAATAATATATATGTATAAAAGCTAAGTTAAGCAAAAAAAAAAAAAAAAAAAAGTATTTACATATAAACAAATTTATGGTCAAATGTGTTTGTACAAATTAATTCTTTCTAAAAAATTAACATCATGCAATTTGCCTAAGTCTGCTAGCATTTCCCAGAGTGTCTATGGCTTGGTTAGAGGTGAAAATTTCATTTCTCTCTCGTGTAAATTTTTGACAATCTACCAGAATATGATGAATAGTGAGATGTGTGTTGCATTTTTCACATATGGGAGGGTCATCGGCTCTCAGTAAATAAGAATGCATAAGGTGACTGTGACCTATATGGAGCATGGCAAGGACGACCTCCTCCCTTCTGTTTGCACATTGACTAGAATGCCAGTGTTTAATTTCAGGTTGAATGTTATATAATTTGTTTGTTGATGTTTCTTGACATGTTAAATCCCATTGAGCAATTAGCTTTGATCTTATAAGTTGTCTGTAGTCTGTATATGGAACTGTCAAATAGTATGTAGAGAAGGTATGGGCTGATTTAGCAGCTGCATCTGCAGCCTCATTTCCTTTGATTCTGATGTGACTGGGAGCAGAACTGAACATCGAAATTAAGGATTTTCATTTTGTGAAGCAGGTGTGGCACTTCATAAAGTACTGGAAGAGGATTATACACAGCAGAGGAGATAGCCTGTAAAGAGCTCAATGAGTCTGTATAAATTATACACTTTTGGTAGCAGTTTCCTTTTATATGCACAAGTGAAAGCTGAATGGCACATAACTCTGCTGTATAATTACTGCAGTCTGGTGGGATCTGATTTGAGGTAATAATATCAGGAAACACAGCAGCACAGCCAACAGAGGTGTTAGTTCTTGAACCATCAGTATAGATGGGTAAGAAATCAGCGTGTGCTGCTCTGAGTGCATTAAACAATTGCAGGTAAATGGATGATGGGGTATAAGATTTCTGTAGCTGACAAAGTGAGAGGTTGCAGGATGCGTGCAAACCTTCCATGGAGGAATGCTGTTATGTTTAGTGTAGCTAATGTTGTCAACATTTATACTAACAGCTTGCACAGTTTCTTTAATACGCATACCAAAAGGATGTATAGCAGTTTGATGTGTGTGGTATTGAGCTTCCCAATGAAGAGAGAAGATACTATTCCATGTAGGGTGATCTGGGAGAGATTTTGTTTTAAGGGCGTAATTAAGAGACAACTGTTTCCGTCGAAGTGATAGAGCCGGTTCATTTGCTAATACATAGAGACCTTGGAGTGGGTGAGGTGCGAAAGGCACCACTAGCTATCCGTATACCCTGATCATGGATGGAATCCAACCATCGTAGGTTACTCTGTCTTGCCAAACTATAAACTTGGGACCCATAATCCAGCTTTGAACGTATAAGTGTACGATAAAGATGGAGCAATGAAGCTCGATCAGCACCCCACCCAGTAGACGACAGAGTGCGATGGAGGTTCAAAGTTCTTTTGCACTTTTCTCTTGGTTGACGAATGTGTGCTAGAAATGCGAGTTTTCTGTCAAAAATAAGTCACAAGAACTTGGTTTCTGTAGTTAAAAACTTTCTCTGATCTCCTTAGGAGATCAGAGAAAGTTGTGAATGGTTTGAATCAGCTTGAAAGTCACTCTGATGATGTGATCTTAGAAAGAGCAGCAATCCTAATGAACAGATTGCTAGCATATGGAATGGCAGTCAAATCTCTGCACTGGATGTTCTGATTATGGTAGGAGAGGGATGGTTTTAAAATAAAATCTTGTCTTTTTTTTTAAAAAAAAAATAACCATTAAGAACATGCCTGACTTTTGAAG